>NW_017731383.1:959794-993885 GCF_001890085.2 Hipposideros armiger
CGTGCGGATCGATGGGCGAAGCCGGGGAGGAATCTCAATCCCCGGAGCGAAGTTGGAGCTTGAAGGACGGCGGCGGCGGGCAGGTAAGTGCGGAGCCCGCGTCCGAGCGGGGCCCGGGCCGGGGGCGCGGGACTCCGGCAGGTCCCGGGGCGGCGCGTTCTGCGAGCGCAGCGGGCAAAGTTGGAAGAACTTGGCGGCGGAGCGGCCGCTCGGCTCCGCCCGGCCCGGCAGAGCGGGGGTCCGGCTCGGGGTCCCGTCGCCGCCCCGGTCGCGGCTGCCCCCGCACATGAGCTCCCTCGCTGGGACCTGCCCGGTGCCCAGCGCCCGCGTCCCTTGAGCGGCCCCCAGGGCCGTCGCCCCCGGCGCGACGCCCCGACGCTGCTGCGCCCTGCGCTCGACCCCCGCGGCCGGGGCTCCCGTTGTTCCGCGCCGCCCCACTCGACACCGGGGACCGTCCGGCCGCACGCCGGGAATTGGCCGCCTTCGTCCGCGGAGGAGTCGAAGCCCTGGCGCGGGGCGGGGGTCCTCGCTCTGAACTTGGTCGCTGTTCTCCAGCCTCCCCCACCTTGGACCCGCTGTCAGCGTCGTTCCTTGGGGGGTGATGCTGAGCCTCTAAAGACGGGTCACCTCCATCCTTTAAAACCCGCAAGTCGCCTGCCTGCCTCTTAGGGTGGGGTCCCTGAAGGTGTTTCCCCTCCAACAGCCTCATCAAAATCAGACCGTTCCAGGCATGGGCTGTGTGACCTTGGGGCAGATAACCTCCCAGAGCCTCAATCTGCACATCTGTGAGATGGGGGTGTAATGGTGCCGGCACTTTGTGGCAGGAACTCCATCCGCAGTGAAGGCTTAGTGCAGAGGCTGCCCCGGAGGCCCCGCCTCCAGGCTTGTGGCACGAGCCCTCTGTGCAGCCCCCAGCGGAGCCTCAGGTGTGAGTGCTTGCTCTCCCGCGCGGGGTCTGGAGCCTTTGCTTGGATGCAGCTGTGTCTGCCTCTCACCCTCTGTACTGGGCGGGGTCTGTGCAGGAAGTGTTCACAGGGTCTGCGACCCGGGAGCCCTAGCGACAAGAGCTTTCGCGGGGCAGAGCTAGGGGAATGTAAAGGGCAGCCCTCCGCACTCTGTCTCTCTCAGGATCCGTTTTTACAGAGACCCCCAGCCTCCGCCCAGCTCCAGAGGAAACAAGCAAATGGCTTATGTTGCTTTCAAGTCACAAATAGTCTCATCTTTCCTGCCTAGCTGGCCCCCTGGCCTTCTCTGCCCTGGGTCTTTGCAACTTTCATCTTTTAATTGATCAGCGTTGGAGGACAGGTGCACATCCCCTCCCAGTTTGTGTCCCACTTCATCAAAAGAGGACACACACCCAGAGGTAGAGGGACACACTCGAGATGGCTGGCTTGTCCCCAGAGAATGCCCACCTTTACTCTGAACTTACGGAAGGGGTGGTGGCAATCCAGGACCCCAGCACTTTGTTCCTTCAGTTTCCTGCGTACATGCTTAGACATCTGAAGTCCTCTGGTGGGCAGAAGACCTGAGGATCCGTGGGTCACAAAGGTTGGGAGCCATGCCCTCCCCCCATCAGCTGGACCCTCTCCTGCAGCCAGAGGTGCAGCCCCCCCCCCCGCCCTTGTTGCAGGCCTGCTGCCTGCGTGCCATTCAGACTGATGCTGCAGGCTGATCGGAGCAGGCAGCTCCGCTCCAGGAGAAGGTGGCACAGGCACCTTATCCTGAGGCCTGGACACCTGGAGGGGGGAGGGGAAGGGATGTGGCAGGCACAGCACCTGGGGCTGGAGGAGGAACAGCAAGCACCCCTTCCCCTTTGCCCATGGGACTCTGAAAAACTCAGCAATTCTTCCAAGTGCCTTGAGCAGTGGTGCCCCACACCTGGACCAGGGAGAGGCTGCTGTTCCCTCACCTCCCAAACCTCCCCCGCCCCTTCCCGGGAGCCTAGGGCCAGAGCTTAGACCCAGCAACCCCCCCCGGCCGTCTTATATTCTTAGAGATTTGAATCTTTGGACTGTAAATGTGTGCTTATCAGAATCACCTGCTCCAAGAGAGAACCATTAGTAGGGCCATGGCTATGACAGTGACTTGGACCAGTGGGGTGCAGTGGAGCGTCTGCCTGGGTCGCATATCTGTGTGTCTGTAACACACACACAGAAGCAGATTTCAGTGGGTTTTCTAAAGGCTCAGGAAAGCCTCCTGCTCTGAGCCCTGGGTCCGCGCCTCCCCCCACCCCTGGCCCTACCCCTTAGGGGCTCGGTTCCCCTCAGCAGAGGACCTGAGGTGCATGGACTTGGAGTGTTCACATATCTCGGCGGGAAGCAAACAGGCAGGGCCCGTAGCTTCAGGTGGATGGTCCCTGTGGAGGGGGGCACAGGAGAAGATGCAGTGAGTGGTGGACGGGCAGGAGATGGGTCTCCAGGGCCCGGTGACCGGGCCATACGTTTCCGGGCGTGAACCTGGAGTGATGGTGGCATTGCCGCGGGCACATTGGGTACATTTGTGACCCCCCTCCCCCCAGGTCCCCACATCGCCCTAGCTTCCCTCTTTGGCTTGTCATGGATTCCGGTTTCTTCCAGCAGAAGCTCGCGTGTCCCCTGGCCCTGGGTGGGTGTCTGTTGGGGTGGCTGATGGTAGTGCCTACGCAGGGGACAGGAGCCCTGATGTGGAAGAGACTTTGGTGTCACCCAGCCCAGTACCCACTGTGCAGATGGGGAGACGGAGGCCTGGAGTGGGGAAGGGCATTGTCTGAGCTCACCCAGTGAGTGGGAGCAGAGAGGGTGCCGGAAGGGGGTCCTGTGCTCCTGCTGTGTTGGTTCAGGTCTGGTAATTCGAGTGGGGCAGGCACAGCCTCAGCTGCTGCGGACGTTTGCTCCTTGTCACCCCCCTGCACCCATGCACCCTATGCCAGATGGTGGCCCTGGAGGTGAGCAAGACGTGGGGTGGCTGCTCTGCACACTCAGCTCTTTCCTCTGGGCCTGCCTGCCCACCACCCTCTACGCCCGCCTCACCCCCTGTGGCTGGCTGGCTGAGACCTGGCTTTACCAAGCACTCCTGGCCATTGGAGCTGGGAGAGCCCCTGGAGGGTTTTCAGCAAACGCACTGAGGGCCTGCTCTGTACTCTCCCTGGGGCCTGGGGACAAGAGTGTGATAGGACCCTGGCACTGGCGGAGCTTGTGTCCAGGGATGGGACACAGGCGACAGCACCAACAGAAATATGTGTACACGGTCCTTCCAGATGGGTACAGCCTCGCCCGAGGTCACACAGCAAGAGACTGGTGGAGCCACAGCTGGAGTCGTCCTGGGAACCAGGACCAGGCTGTCCTCGGCTTGGAGACAAAGCTGAAACAGGGGCCCAGAGCAGTGGGGGGCTCAGCAGGGCCTGACGGCCTTCCCAAGAGGGTCAAGAGGGGGCCCCCGCTTGGCTCCCTGCTCAGGCCTGGATGAGGAGCAGCAGTGGGGGAGCTGAGTTGTGCAGGCCGGCCCAGCACCTGGGCACTGGGGTCACGTCTGCAGCCAGGCCTCCCCACGGCAGCACCCCCCCCCGCCCGCCACCAGGCTGCTGTGCGGTGAGAGACCCCAGCCTCTGGCTCAGCCCGTCCTGCCCGACAAGGAGCCTTCATTCCTCAGGACTTCCAGACTTTCCAGACCTCGGGGCTCCCCTTCCCTGTGAGCAGGCCCCCGGCTCCTGGGGGACGTGCCTCCTAAGGAGGGGCCTGGCCTGCCTTTAAGGGATGGGCAGCATTTAGATGGTCCGGGGAGGACGGGCAGGCGTCCAGCTGGGGGCAGAGCAGAGGTGGGACAGGGCTTAGCAGCAGCGGGGGCACTGAGGGTGCAGGCCCCCCCCCATGGCATGTGGTTTGTTCTAGGGTTCTCCCTCTGCCGGCTCCTGGATGTACTCCCACAGCACGTGGTGTGGCCTCCCCATCCGTAGTGCCTCAGCACCCCAAAACAAGGCTGGAGTGCAGGAAGAGACCGGTCTGGGCATCCACGAGGAGGCGGAGGGTGGGAGACGTAGCCTGGGGGACCGTCCAGCAGCCCTGCCCAGCAGCCCGCCCAGGCCATCAATACAGGGCCATTGTTCCTGATAGAGGCTCCATGTAACAGACGGGAACCAAGCCCGGCCAGGAAAGCCACGTGAGCCAGTGGCAGAGCCCACAGGAGCCTCTAGGCCCAGCCGGGCCCCCACGCTCTGTCCCCTGCAGCACACCCCCACCCTCCTGGAGAGAGCAGACGCCCTTTGCAGACACCTGTCACTTACACGCGGCCCCAGAGACCCCGCCCGCGGCTTCCCCATGTGGGGCAGGCCAGGGCTGAGGGCCATCATCCACCCACCGCCTCGGGCCCACTCTGTCCACCCCTTTAGACCTCCCCAGAAGCTCACCCCTCTTGGTCTGCCCCTCCAGTGGCCACCTCTCTAAAAGGGCTGATGGGATCGTAAGGCTTTCCGAAGCCGTGGCCGTGTTGAGAGCCGTCCAGCAGTGCTGGAGATGTGGACAGGTGGCAGAGGCCGGGGTCTGCTGCGGAGGTGTGCGGGGAGCTGGGGTGAGGGTTAGCACTCACCACACAGGCAGGGCAGCCCCTGCCTTGGGAAGCAGATGGGTCCTGCCCAGGTCCTCCGAGGGTGGGGGCCCTGAGAGATGACAGACAGCCAGGGCTCCCTCGTGTTTACTGCTTTATTTTCAGCAGAACGAATGCAGGCCCCTCTTAGCCATCAACTCCCTTTCATCTAACAAACAGAGACACAGGCAGCCACGTGCCGCCCCACTCGGGGGGGCCGAGGACCGCGTCTGGAGAGGCTTTCCTGGCCTTATGCACACAGTAGGTGCTGTGGAGAGCAGGCTTGCTGAGCGCACAGTGAGGAATCCCTGTACTTGGTCCCGTGTGTCCAACACAGGGCCGGGAATTGCTGGGAGGGTGTTACCAGCGCCGGGAAATGGCGGCAGCATGGGTACCCAGGCCCTGCTCCCCTCAAGGCCCTCTCCACCATCCCAGCCCTCCACAAGGGGCTGAGGACCCTCAGGATGTGCTTGCTGACCTGCCCCGGGGCCTCTGCCGTCCCCACGGAGGGGTCTCCTCCTCTGATAGCCCCACAGAAGCTGCAGGTCGGGTGCTGTGCCTCTAGCCGGCCATGTGGGCAGGCATGCCTTGGTGCTTTTGTCTGTCGAGTGGGTCTGAAGCACAGCCCCTCCAGGGGTGTGGGGCTGGGAGCAGAGTCTAGGGGTGCCGTGGCTCCAGGTCAGGAGGCCCAGCTTGTGGGGACTGTCCCTTCACCTCACTGAGCCTGGTCTGCCTTCTGCTAGGGGAGGCCTGGGGAAGCGGCCAGCGTGGTGAGCTGGAGCTGTCGCTGCTCCTGGGACCCCCAGGGCTTCTGGCTTTGTCGCACGGGGCCCTTGCCCCACTTCCTCATGTCCCTCTGCGCCCCGCTGTGCGGAGAGGCAGGGAAAGAGGATCCTGCGGAAACCGCAGCAGGTGCAAAGGCTCAGAGGCGGCAGTCAGCTTGGCACGGTCCAGGGCGGGCAAGGGGCGACCTCCAGGGAGAGAGGTCAGCGGGGAGGCTGTGGGGCCCCGGGGAGAGGGTGGCGGAGTTCCGGGGAAGGGCCGGACTCATTCTCTGCCCTGAGCAGCTGTGAGGTGAGGCTGGCTTACGGCTTTAGAAGATTCCCGTGCTGGAGGGAAGGGCTTCCAGGGGCACGCGTGGAGATGAGCCGCCTCTTGGGGAAATGGAACCCAGACTGGGCTGCTGACGCTGGCGACGGAGACAGGCGACGTCTATTGTGACATTGCTTAAAACAGCGAAGCTGCGTTCCTACGGAGAAAAATATTCTCTAAAGCAAAGCCCGGTTCCCGTTTATACGAGTATCTATAGGAAATGGGGGGTCGGTGGTAGGATTGCGCCCAGCAAGTTCTATTTCCCTTTGACATCTGAAACATTCCCAAGATGTCTTTCTTGCGGGGGGAGAAGGCCCCCCCGACGAATTGGTGTGGACCACGAGAGCGCTTTGGCGCCAGCCCTGGGGGTGCCGGGAAAGGGAACCCCAGCACCCAGAGCCGAGGCGAGGCGCCCTTCCTCCTGAAGTGGACTGCTCTGGGCATGGTTTGGGCGTGGGTGCGTGAGGGGGTGTACTGTGTGTGCACGTGTGTGCATGTGCGTTCACACACCTGTGCGTGCCCTCCCGGGGGCACTGCCCCTCCGCCTCTGGGAGCAGGCAACGGATGCGGCTCCCACGAGTTACTGTTGCCCAGTGCAGGGCACGTTCTGAATGTCGGATTCCTCAGTTCTATAAGATGAATTTGCCTGCTTTTTTGTTTTTTGCAAACTCAGTGCAGCGGATACAGGTTATAAAATGAAGGATGTGTGCAGAGTCCCCAGGGGCTCCCGCCAAGAGTCCAGGGTCATGCTGTGTCCTGGGGGGGCCCTTGGGAAGCCACCGGCCAGGGAGACAGGCGAGGCGGAGGGGAGGGGCGCTAGTTCCGAGCCAGCCCTCGGCTCTGATGGGGATCTGCTCCCTTTGCAAGCCCTGCAGGAGCCCCCGGCTCCTCTCCCGCCCCACCTGCCACCGTCCTGTCTCCTGAGGACACCTAGAACCACAGAACCTTGCCCACACCCTGCCCACCACTGGGAACCCTCACACAGCCAGGAGGGGTGTTGCTGTGTGCCCAGGTCACAGGGAGGAGACCAAGGCACGGACTGAAGTGACCGGCCATACTCACGGCTTTCAAGTGCGAGAACCCCGATCTGCCCATCTCTGACCCCCTCGTCCCACCCTGCAGCCCTTCTGCCCATTTCCCAGATGGGAGTGCTGAGTCTGGGTGGGGGACATGAGTAACCTGCTCTGCTCTTCATTATGGGGGGAGCCAGGGGCCAGGGAGGGGCTTGTGGGGTCCAGGCCACCAGGCAGCCCCTGCTTTTTATGTGTTGCTGGACTTGGTTTGCTAATGTGTTGTGAAGGATGTTCACACCTGTGTTCATGAGGTGTATGGGTCTGTTATTTTTTAACGACGTCTTTGGTGTTGGTATCAGGGAAACACTGGTCTCATAGACCAAGTGGGGAAGTTTCTCTCTCTCTTTTTTTTCTGAGTTTGTGAAAGTTGAATATTATTTCTTTAAATATTTGACAGAATTTACCACAAAACCCTCTCTGGGCCTGGGCCTTTCTTTGTGGGAATCGTTTAAATTAATCATTCATTTCAAAAACGGTTATAAATCTATTCAGGCTTTTTATTTATTTTTTTTGAATAATTTTGGTGATTTGTGTCTTTGCAGGGATGTGTCCACTTCATCTAAGGTGTCTGACCCGTTTGCGCGAGTTCATAGCATTCCCTTATGCTCGCTCTAGTTTCTGCAGGGTTGGTAATGATGTTTCCACTCTACTAACAGATTTTGATAATTAGTTTCTTCTCTCTCATTAGACATTTTCTAATTTCCTTTGTGATTTCTTTGACTCATGGGTTATTTAAAACTTCGGTTTTCCATTTTCCAAATATTTGGGGGATTTATCAGATTTATTTCTTTGTTGTTTCTAATTTAATTTCATTAGTGAATATACTCTCTATGATTTGAGGGTTGTCCTATAGCCAGTCACACATGACTCCTGGAGAATGCATCAGTGCCGTGTGCATTTAAAGAGTGTGGATTGTGCGAGGTGGGAAGTCCCGCCCGTGTCAGTCAGGCCACGCTGGGAACAGTGTTGAACTCTTCTGCACCTTTGCTCATTTTCTGTCAGTTGTTCTATCAGTTGTTGAGAACCGAGTATGGAAATCTCCCATTATTGTTGAATTGTCTATTTCTCCTTTCAATAAAAAAAAATACATTTTTGCTTAATGTATTTTTGGGCTCTTTTGTTATGGGCATAGTCAATTATAATTGTCACATCTTCCTGAGTCACATCGACCTGCTTATCATTACGAAATGTCCGCTTTGCCTGTGGTAACATTTCTTATCTTAAAGTCTATTTTGCCTGATGTTAGTTTAACCCCTTCACCTCTGTTATGATTATCATTTGCATGTACTTTTCCATCCTTTTACTTTCAACATGGTTGTACTTCGAACCTAAAACGTATCACTTTTAGACAATATATACTTGGATTTTGTTCTTTTAATCCAGTCTAACAATCTCTGCCTTTTGATTAGGCTGTGTAGTCCATTCACATTTAATGTAATTTTTGATTTGATATGGTTACCATTTTTAGTTGTTTTCTACACATCTCCTCTTTTCCCCCTTAGTTCTGTTTCTTCTTTGCTGCCTTCTTTTGTGTTAGGTAAATACTTTTCGTGTACTGTTTTAATTTCTCGATTAAAAATTTAAAACTATATTCCTTTGAGTTGTTTCTTAGTAGTTAGTCTGGGGATAATACTATGCATCTTAACTCATTACAAATGATTTCAGATTAGCACTAATTATAGTAAAATAGGGAAACTTTACTCCAATATAGTCCTAGTTTCTCTTCTCTCTTTTGTACTGTTATTGGCATCCTTATTGCATCAGTAATGCTAAAACCCCAACAATATAGGGTTATAAATAATCTTATGTTTTTAAAAGAAGGGAAGGAAAGAGGAAACACACCTATAGAGTCTTTTCCATCCATCTACATGTTTTCCACTTCTGGGGCTCTTCATTCTTTCTGTAGATTTGAGTTGCCATCAGGCACAATTTCCTTTCAGCCTTTGGTGTTTTCTCTAAAGCAGGTCTGCTGGCACCAGATTACTTCAGCCTTTGTCTACGAATGTCTGTAGTTTGCCTCCATTTTTGTAGGTAGTTTTGTGGGATATGAAATCCTTGGTTGACGTTTTTCTTCCAGCACATTGAATATGCCATTCCACTGCCTTCTCACCGCCATAGTTTCTAATGAGAAATTAGCCGTTGATCATAGTATCTTAACTCTGCATGTGATAAATCACCTTTTTTCTTTCTATTTTCTTTTTGTCTTTCAACAGTTTGATTACGACGTGTTTAGGTGTGGGTATTTTTGTTTTCATCCTACTTGGGGTCTGTTGAAGTTGCATCTGTTAGATTAAGGTTTTTCATGAAACTTAGGAAGTTTTCAGCCATTATTTCTTCAAATGTTTTTCCTGCCCCTTTCTCCCTCCTCTCTTGGGACTCCATCACATGTATGTTGGTACCCTTGATGTTGTCCCACAGACATCTGAGGCTCATTTCATTTTTTTTTCTCTATTTTTTTCTCTCTGTTCTTTATAATTTCTTCTGATCTATCTTTAGGTTCACTAATTCTTCCTTCTGCCATCTCATATCTACTGTTGAGCCCCTCATAAATTTTCACATATTGTACTTTTGGATTCCAAAATTTCCATTTTTAAAATAGCTTTTGTCTCTTTATGAAGGTTCTGTATTTTGAGTCATTGTCATCATAATTTCCTTTAATTCTTCCAACATGATTATCTTTTGTTTTGTTTTTTTTTAAACAGCATTGTGATCGCTGCTTTGAAGTCTTTGTCTGTTATCCACAACATCTTGTGACATTGTGACAGTTTTTATTGGCTGCTTTTTATTCTGAGTATGAGATACCCTTTCTTGTTTCTTTGCATGTCTTGTAATTTGGCATTATTTAATTTATTAAAATTTAAATGTTAACCTTGAGATCATTGTAAAGTACCCTGAAGTTGTGAGAAATAATTCAGAGAGACCCCACATACCCTTTCCCCAGTTTTCCCCAGTGGTACCATCTTGTAAAACTAGTCATGACAAGTGGGATGTTGACAGTGATACATCCAGACACAGAACATTTCCGCCAACACAAAGGTCCCATTTGTTGCCCATTTATGGCCAAACTTAGCTCCTCCCCTAACCCCGTTGCTGACCCTGGTAGCTGCAATTCTGTTCTCCATCTCTATAATTTTGTCTTTTCAAGTGTGCTGCATCAATGGACTCATGCAGTATGTGGCTTTTGGGATTGGATTTCTTTTCACTCAGCAATATTCCCTGGGGAGTCATCCAAGTTGTTGCATTTATTAATAGTCCATTCATTTTTAATTTAGAAACATTGTTTTTTAACATAGCCTCTCTACACGGCACACTGTCTGTAGTGTGTGTGCGTGTGTGTTTACACATGTATACGTGTGTGTGCTTGCAAGGGTGAGTGTGTAAGTACAATTTCAGGGTTCTTAGTTACTTTCCAGTCATATAATGTGTCTGGGGCCGAGAGAACAGAGGGACAAATGAGGGACAGAAGGATGGACGGACACAGAGTAAGGAATACAGATCCCAGCTCAGTCCTCACAGCCATGGGTTGCTAAAGAACCGTGAATATATTTTGGGGTGTTTTATTGCCCTGGAATCTGCAGAGGGCCCACCTGGGCAGGGCTAGTCCCACGTTAGCTGGTGGCTGGAACCTGGTGCATCACAGACCCTTGAGAAGCTGTGGAATTGGTGGCAAGGGAAAAATATATCCTGTCCCTCTCATTTTAATCATTTTGTTGAGTCCCCCAACTCCATTGTCCATTTGGAGTCCTCTGAGCCAGCCACTTTTCCAGTGCGGCCCAATTTGAAGTCTCTGCAGTCGTGTGCCCCATTACAGGCGGAGAGGATGAGGTTCTCGACCAGGTTCACGCAGTCTCGAAGCAGAGTCAGTGCGGGGCACTTCCCGCGTCCCTTAGCTTTGGTCGTCCCCTAGCTTTGGTCGTCCCCAAGAGACCCCGAGTGGGGGAGAAGAGACCCCGAGTGGGGGAGAAGAGCTCTTTCCCGGGTGGCAGGGATCCGAGCCACAGCCGGTGACAGAGTGGGTACTCCTTGAGCTGTTTGAGTACCTGCCATCCTGAAAAGGGCACTGGGTCAGGATTTGGGGGCCTGGGCTCAGCCCTGGTCCAGAACTGGCACATTCCCCATGCTTGGTATAATCTTTATGTACCCATAAATGGATGGGTAGATGGGTAAGGTAGTGGGCGTATGGATGGATGGATGGATGGATGGATGGATAAATTGGACAGATGATGAATGAATCGATAGGTGAATGGATGGGTGTATAAAATGGATGGAAAATGGATAATAAGAGGAGAGGATGGTAGGTGAGTAAATGGATGGCTGCAAGTTGGATGAATGAATGATGATAGATACACCTGCAAAGACTGGAAGAACTACAGTGTCGGTATGGACAGGGGCTTGGAACAAATGTGAGTGTGGGCGACCATGGCTCCGGGGGCTGATGTCATCAAATGGCAGATGGGGACACTGAAGCTGGACAAGTGCCTTACTCAGCCAGGCTCACAGAACCAGGAAGGAGCAGAGCGGAGGCTCGAGCTGCAGCCTGAGTCCAAATTCGGGTTTCCTTTTACCACTTCAGCCCCAGAGAGGCGGGGTCTAAACCAGAGGCAGGTTTTCTGTGGGCGCCCGGTGGGCAGTGAGAGCTGAAGGGGTGTGGAAGCCGGAGTGGACGGCGACTTCCCCGAGTGGCTGTCTTGGCCCTGTACCTCGGTGTCACCAGGCTGTCCGGGGAGCCTGGGAAATGTTTAACTTTGAAAAATGGACTTTCACCGCTCATTAGGCCTCAGCGGTGTGGCCTGGCGCCGCAGGCGGCCGGGAAGCAGGGAGATGCCACCGCATGAATTTGCTGGAGTATTTAAAGGCCACTCTGTGTTCCTGACCAGTGACATGTGCCTGTGAGCCTGGCAAGACTGGTACTGGGCTGGGCTGTCGCCCTGGCGCCCATGGCACCCAGATGGCAGGGTGGCTGGCTGGGATGGTGCTGGCACCAGGGACTCCTGTTGCCCCCACTGCATGCGGTGACCGATTCTGGGTTTCCTGGCTCTGTGACCTTGGACAAGCCACTTCTAACTCTGGGCCTCGGTTTCTTCACCTGCACCGGGAATTGATTGCCAAGCGGGAGGCAGATGGGAGCGGAAGCTTGTTATCAGGGATTGTGAGGGGTGTGCAAGGGCGCTGTTGCCGCCTGAGGGGCCTTTTTCGGGGGGGCTGCCCGCACCTGCCTCCCCCAGTGCTGCAGCTACGCCCTAACCCCAGGGCTGGTCACTGGGGTCTGGACAGCTCCGTGCAGCCTGACCATCCAAGACGGGGCTCTCAGAGGACCCCGACAGCACTGCTGCGGGGACAGGCCAGGCTGCTCTGTCCGCCGGGGGTGAGGCCCCCTCCCTGTGGCCTTGAGGCCACTCATCGCTCATCCTGGGGGCGGGCGCCTGGCAGGGAGGTGAGGACAGGGCGTGGGGCTGAGAGCTGGGGTGGGGGTGGCGCTGGGAAGAGGCAGCCAAGAAAAATGGTTGCTAATCAGGGAGGCGGCCATGACGATGCTGTAAACGTGGAAAATCCATCACATTAGCGGTTTCTCCTCATGTGGGTATTAGATGCAGATTCATGAACAGGAAACGCACGGGGCCAGTGACCCGCTCGCCCAGGCTGCAGCTGCCTCTGGCTGGGTGCGGGGAGGGGCCGGGCTCCGACGGACAAGGACATTTTCGGGGATCTTGATGCCCTCTTGGCCTTCCCACCCCCCACTCCTCACCAGCTCCAGAACTTTCTGAGGGCCCAGTGACCTTGGGCAAGTTCCCTTCTTTCTCTGAGCCTCTATGTCTTCCATTGGAAATTGGGGAGAGCTTCTTGAATTCCTGCCCCATCGAGTTGTGGATTACATTAAAGGAGAGAAGGGAGAGAAGGCACCCACTGCCTCCTGACATGCGTCATAGGGGACCATGGTCGGGGCCTGTGTGTGGCCTGGCCAGGTCACGTGCTCCCTGGATGATGTGTGCTTGGGGGGCCCGTGTCCTGGCGTGAGACCACACAGCCGTGTGCATCGGCAGCTGCGTGTGTGAGTGTGCACACGTGGGGACATGGGAGCTGTGCGTAGGTGCGGGCACCCCTGCAGACCTGTGTGCACAGCACCTGTGGATGCCGCGGTGGTGCCCACAGCCCCTTGTGGACACAGGTGTGCCCACACTGGCCCAGCTCATCCCCATGGCAACCCCAGGCACGGAGCAGGTGTTGGGGAGACCTGAATTGGTGTGACAGGTGGGCACACGTGATTGGCTCCCTGGGGGTGGGCCAGCCAATGGAAGACGTGAAAGTACTTCCTCTCCCCAGCAATGGCCCGCAAACCCCTGTGAGCAGGATTCGGGGGGAAGCGTCAGATGGCCCCACTGGCTGGGTCCATGCAGGATGAGCCGTGCACCGCGGGCCTGGCCGTGGGCCTGCCGCTTGGAGCCCAGCGGCCCCACGGGCCCCAGTTGTGGTGTCCTGCCCCCTCTGGAGAGGGAGATGGGGGCCTGAGGCAGCTCCAGCTGCCCGCCCCGCCAGCCACCTCCGCCAGGGAGTGGGACGGAGCCTGCCGTGGGAGGGTGCCCTCGCCTTGAACCCCCCGCCTCTGCCAGGCGGCTTCCCTGCTCCTTTGCTGCGAGACCAGGCAGGCCCAGCGCAGCTTTGCCCCCTGCACTGGCCTGTGAAGTCATTGCTCAGCCACAGGTTTCCATGGCAACCGCAGTGCCGTCACCAAGGGCCTGGGAGGCTGGAGGGAGGTGGGTGAGGCCTAGGAGGGGATTCCAGGCTCGTCAGTCGCCCACAGGCATGTGCTGTGACACTGGAGGGGGTCCCCCACTGCTCTGACTCAGGAAACCATCTCAAAGGAGGTGGCCCCCAGCACCCAGACACCCACCTGCCCGGGTAAAGAGTTCTTCGCAGGGCTGAGGGCACAGACACGAGACAGGGACACCAACACACTGCTGTGGTCACCATGCCGGGTTCTCCCGACTGCTCTGGGCCACTTAGACTGGCTTGAAGGGCCGCCTGCCGCACACCTCGCCCAGGGCCCATTTGGGTCTCACGCGACTCCTGGGCAGCTGCCCCTTTGGGGAGGGGCATTGGAACCCACACTCGAGATTCTGGGTCTCATTGGAACTACGTAAGGTCCTTTCCAGAGAAAAACCAACCTTTCTGTCACATGGAGGTGGGGCTTCCTGACACCAGCAAGCCAGGGATGCAGCTGCTGACCCCTGTGTGCCCCCCAGACGTGGGGCCTCCTGGCCCCCCCCCCCCCGCAGGAGCCTCGGTGCTGTGGGAGGGCGTCTGCATGTGTCCCTCACCATCTTGCATCACGAGACAGTGCAATGCACCTTGTGGCCAAGGCCATCAGCGTGCGTGCACTTGACATTCACAGGAGGGACTGTTCCCGTGACTTTACGACTCACCGCAGCTGGCCAGGGCTGTGACGGCTCTGCTCCAGCTCGTCAAGTCCACTCACACACTCCTGCTGACATGGGGGCTGGAAGCCTCGCTCCCTCCACGCCGACAACAGTGAGCCCCTGGCCCTGGACCAGAGCGATGGGGACCCCACACGCCCTGTCCAGCCCCTCCCGATACCAGCCCATGTCCTCTCCCCTGGGCCGTACACTCAGGGGTCAGACACCCAAGTGGAGGTCAGGAGTAGCCTGTGACACAGGCCGAGGCCCCGTCCCGCCCAGACGCAGAGGGGTGGACACAGCCCTGCCCATGGCCCCCATTTTGAAAACCTGGTTGCTTTTCATTCATTTCCATTCATTCATTCATTTATTCACAGACATTCACTCAGCAGACCTCGGCCTGCCCCGTGCCCTGGGCTTGCAAGACGAAGTCTATGCCCTCATGAAGTGTGCATGTATTAAGTGCCTACTGTGTGCTAAGCCCTGTGCTGGTGTAGATGCCAGGGTACAGCAGTGAAGGAGACAGATGTGATTCATGTCCTTATAGAGCTGACAGTCCAGTGGGGGTGATACAAACAAGCAAAGAAGGGAGGAAAACGTGAGAGCCAGGGCTCTGCGGAATTGGCCGTGGGTGATCTGCTGGCAGCCCCTGGTGGCTCCTTTAGGTGGGGCAGGCTGGACCACGTCTTGGAGGAGGTGGCATTGGTATCCAGGCCGGGGTCCAGGCCCAGCCCCCTCCCCTACTCGCTTAGATAGCTTGTAAAAACCACTGCCCTCTCTGGTCGGGGCCTCCCAGGAGGGGTGGGGACCGCCGTGTATGTGTGTGTGTGTGTGTGTGTCTGTGTGTGTGTGTGTGTCAGTCATTGTGTCAGTGTGTGGGAGAGTTTGCTGTAAGTGACGGTGAGAGGAAGGACGGATGGCTTCCTCCTGGCAGGAGAGGTAGGTGTGAGTCAGGCTCCAGAGGGGCCGTGGGGAGGGCCTCACAGACGAACCTGAGGCCCGACAGCCCTGGGATAGCGGCCTCTTGTGCACCCCCCCCCCCCACGGCAGGTATCTAGGCTGCTGGGGAGTCGTGTGCAGGAAGGCGGCCAAGTGAGCCCTCCCTGCCCCTCTGCAGACGGAGCTGAGTACCTGGGAGTGGGGCAGTGTTGGGGTCTGGGGTCTGTCCCAGCTGCCCTCCTGCTGGCCTCGCGGGCCTCAGGCTGTTTCCTCATCTTCAGAAAGGCTCCCACCTCCCCCGGTGGCATGAGAAAAGGAGAGCCGCAAACCTGCTCTGCTTCCTCTAGGACTTCAGGGGCTGCCACGGCGCCCTCACCCCGCGCTCCTGGGAAGCCTCTTTCCCCCTCTTATCGATGCTGCCTGTGTGGGTGGGAACACGGTGAGGTGTTTGTCATCGCTCAGCAAACTCACCTGAACAGAGGCTGCTGGGCTGGGAGCAGGGGTGCAGACAGGAGCCCACAGGCCTCCCTGCCGGATGCCCCGGTCCCCCAGGGAGGCTGCCTGCGGTGAGGGGGGCTGCTGAGCAGGGTGATGACTGGCCTGGGCGTTACGCTCTGATCCCCAGCTGGAGAACGGGTCTAAAGACAGGCTCACCTCGTGGGGTTGGATGAAGGGGAGTGGGAAGTCAGTCCTGGAATGCAGTCGGTGTTGCGTGAGCTGTTACCGCTGCCGTCACTGTCCATCACCGTCAGCGGTCAGCAGGTATCGGACACGAGGGGAGGCAGGGACTCAGCGGGCTGGACGCCGCAGCTGGGGTCCAGGCTTCCTGCGAGGGCGGCCTGGATGCCTGAGAGAGGAACAGGGGTCACTGGACAGACGGCAGGAGGGTGTGCAGGACACGGCGACTGTCCAGTGTGCCCCGTACTACCGTTCCAGGCTCGCCTGGACACTCCGCATCTGTCCAGATGCCTTTTTATGTTGTGCCTGCAATGGGACATCTCACCAAATCTTAGCCAGTTAGAGTCTGAGGGAACCTCAGCCTTCATTTCATAGACACAAGCAAATTTCAAGCCTCGTTTTCATATTTCTAATAAGCACTCAACAAATTTATGGGCCGCACAGCGTGTCAGGTCAGTGCCGCGAAGCCCTGCTGCCGCCCTTTGCCTCTACCCTCCCAGCTCCCCGTGGCTCTGCTCAGCACACGGCACCTCAGCTTCCTGTCGGCAGGATGACCGGGCTGCAGCGAGAAGTGCGGAGGGGGCCCCAGCCGGTGCCAGCTTCCGCCCTGGGTTCCCCTCAGCACCCAAAGCACCTGGCCAGCCTGGGTCACAGAGCGCTAATTAGCACGGCGCTTTTGTGTTGGCCTGGCATTCTAGTGTATGTACTAGCATATTATTTCTTTTTAAGATCAAAAGCTACATGTGTATGTATCTCCTCGCTACAGAACGGTCAGCGAGTACGAAAAGAGGAGCGCGTCAGCATTTCAGAGAGTTTCCTTCTGGGCTTTTCTCCTTCTGAGGAGGAGAGTTTGTTACACAGGTGGCACGGCCCTTAAAAAACTTACAAGTTGAAGTACAACCGACATACAGAAAAGTTCACACGTCCTGAGGTACCTACCGCTCAGCGAGCTTTTCTCCGGGCATGAGCAGTGCCTCGAGGGGTCAAGAGACAGGATGGCCCCGCGCCCCGAAGCCGCCGGGCCTGTCTGGGTCCTGCCCGTCCCTGGGTCAGTGCGTCTGGGCTCCTGGCCGCAGAGCCTGCCTGCCTGGTGCACACTGCGTGCGGACCTAGCCTGTGCCCAGCTCCGGGGCCCTCCCCCTGACCACAGCCCTCTCTCCCCCTTCCTGAACACACCGCCAGCACCGGACTGATGCCTTCTGGGCTGGCTGTTGGTGAACTTGACCCAAGTGTGAGCAGAGCACACACGGTCTTCTCTGACCTTGGCCTTTGGGTCGACGTGATTTGGGGGAGCTCCGTCCACGTGTCATTTTCGTTGCTGTAGAGATTCCACTTGAGCACCAGGGTCACTTCCAGTCTGGGGCCGTGAGGAGCCTTTTTGCATCTGTTCTGTTGTGTGTGTTTGAGTCTGCGGCTCACACCTGTGGGATCCCGGCGCTGTTTCCCAGCCTGGCAGGGACATGTCGGGCCCCAGAGCACAGCGTGGTCGCCTGTTTCACATGTCCCCCAACACGAGACTCACTACACTTTGAAGTTTCTCTGTCTTTACAAAGTTGAGTGTCTGTTACAGTTGGTTTGTGTTCTGGCCATCGGCTGGGATCTCATCTGTGGAATGCCTTTTCAAGACCTCTCCCCAATTTATTATTGAGGTGTCTGTGTTTTTCTCACTGATTTATAGGGGTTCATAGATTCTGAATGAGATAGCATTTCCTCAGAATAGATAGAAGAATGGTTATCTTCTGTTGTTTGTGGCCTGTGTTTTTATTATTTTTAAGAGCAGAAATTCTTTATTTTTATGGAGTAAAATTTATCAATATATTCTTGTATAACATATTTGCCTAGAGATTGTCTTCTAAAATATATAGTTCTTTCCCCAGCTGTGTCTTCAGTGAACCTGGCATTGGTTTTGCGTGTGGTGTGAGGCAGTGCTCTAGATCCTAACTCCCCTGTAGAGAGCTCACTGATCAACAAGGCCCTCTTTCCCGCTGGTTTCCTGAGCCTCCTGCGTCTTATCCAGGGTCGATCCTAGGTCACTTTCTGAGCTTCCCGTTTTGATCCATGGGCTCACTCCTCTAATCCTGTACCAAGACCACACTGTCTCAATGACTGCAGCTGTGTAAAAAATTATAATTGTCTGATAAAGTAAAACCCCTCCCTCAGCCATGTCTTTGTTTAGAGTTTGTCTCAGCCCACTTAAAGTTAAGAATCGGCTTGACAAGTTCCATGGAAAGAAAAAAAATCCTCTGGGATTTTGATGGTGATTACATTGAATCTATAGATCAACTTGCAGTGTTGACTTTCTAATAAATGTTCATTTTCTACTTACTGCAAATGTATAGAAACACACTCCACACTTGTACATGGGTTTTATGTTCAGAGCTCGAAGCTCTCTCATGCATTACGGCGTCTGCACTTCCTGTGGGATTTTTATGTACACAATCGTGACGCCTGTGACTGACTAGTTTTGTTTCTTCCTTTCTGAATTCTATCATTTTTATTTCTTTTTCTTGCCTTACTGCACTGGCTGAGCTTGGAATAGAAGTGGTGGTAGCAGGAATCCTCGTGTAGGTCTTGATCTCAAAGGAAAGGTTTTGGTTTTACCATTAAGCATGTCGTCTGCTGTAAGCCATGCACATTTGAAGAACTTTTCATCTGTATTTCTTGCCAAATGACTTTCTGAAAGAATTTTGCCATTTTCACCATTACCTTACCAGCACTGGGTATTATCTATCTTTAGGGTTTTTTTTGGGGGTGGGGTGGGGGTGGGGTGGGGTTGTTGTTGCTAGATCATGGTTTATTTGATGAGCCTAAATGGTATCTCACTGTATTTTTTTAAAATTTGCATTTCTCTGATTATGCAAGAGGTTGAACATTGTTTCATGTTTGTTAATTACCTGTATTTTCTTTGTGTCTGTTCTTATATCCACTTGTTTATACATTGTTGGTGTTTCCCTCAGCAACTTGAATGAGTTCGTTACATAATGAAGGTAGCTATCATTTCTGTGTTACAACTGACATGAATATTTCCCCCTGTATATTGTATATCTTTTAATTTTTGTTATTTTTTATGTTCCTTTTCCTTATTTTTATATGGTCAAGTCTGCCTCTCGTTTCTTTTACAATTTATTCTATTCCTCTGGAACTTGGAAAGCCTGTCTCCCTCCTGAGGACTGATAAATATTGAATTCTGTTTTCATCTAGCTTTTTTTATGGCTTAATATTTCACATTTAACTGTTTACTGCCTCTGGAATTTGTGGGGCTGTGAGGTGTGAAGCGAGGAGTTAATTACTGCTCAGAGTTTACCAGGGGAAGGGGCCTCACCTGGGTTCTGCCTCACCTGCAGCCTAGGCCAGTGGGAGGAGATTAAAGGCAGGAGGGTGGTGGCACTGCCCGCAGCCAGCGCAGGAACTGTGGAGCTATGATTACCATCAGGACAGTCCCCTTCGCTGCCTCTGCCTGACTTTAAATCAAAAGCAGAGCTGTTAGCCCAGTTTAGCAATATCCTGGGTAATCTTGGGCAGGTCTCTTCATGTGTGTGGGCCTCAGTTTTCTCATCTGTGAAATGGGGCTGCTAATGACACCTGTCCTAAGTTCTGTCACCAGGAGTCAGTGCTTTGGGGTGTATGCCCTAAAAAAAAGGGGTCAGGCAGACCCAGCACAAATCCTGGCTCATGTCTGTGACCCTGGGCAAGGCAGGTCACTTCTCTGAGCCTCAGTTTCTCCATCTGAAACCCAGACTTAGTAATAACATAGTTCCCACCTCTTGGGGCTCTGGGGAAACGCACGTGACATTTACTGAGTCTGCCCACCACACGTGCTGCGGTGATGGCTTTACTCTTATGACCCTTGTTCCGGAGAAGGGAGAGCCTCCTCAGGGGAGGAGGTTTCCTGTGTGGCCTCTGGGGGTCCCAGCCCAGCTGCGATGGGGAGGGTGTGGTGAGGGGAGGGCAGGGGGAGGGGGGTCCATGGGATGCTGTGAGGGCCACTGCCCTCTCCCAGCTCCTGATGGGGGTTGGGGCAATCCCCTCCCCTCCTCACCCCCAGACTGAGCTGTGGGGGGCGGGCATGCAGAGCCCTGGCTCCTACGCCCTGACCCAGGTTTTATAGTACATGCACACGCACGCGCACACACGCACATGCACGCACGCACACGCACATGCATATGCACACTCATATACAAACACGTGCACACAGGCATATGTACATCACATATACACACATATACATACACTCAAATACACATGCATGCACACACACAATACAAACACGTGCACACACAATCATCACATATACACACATAAATACATTCACATATACACATACATATACACACACTTAAATACACACACAGAACAGACATGAGTCATGCACTCACACACAGACCTTGCACACATCAACTTGGCAAAGAACCAGGTGGGGAACCCCTGCACCCTGGAAGGCTGCGCCCGCAGCGAGCCTGGGGAGGGGTGGGCCTGGGGGCTGGTGAGCTCAGCCTCCCCTTCCTGCCAGGCCCAGGCCCTTGCTGCATGGCGCCCTGAGCTGGAAAACCTCCTCATCAAGCCTCCTCCTTGGGGTCAGTACAGGGTCACCCCGTCAGCCCCCGAGCTCCCAGCAGGTGCCTGGCAAATGCTGCCAGGTGGAATGCAGGGGACCTGAGTAGAGCACACTGGATTGCTGATGGCCTACTGTGTGCCAGGCAGTGGGCTGGGCCCTGCAGTGAGGCCAGCTTGGGGCCTGGCAGAGTTCTGGGTCCCAGAGAGGGCAGCCCTGCTTGTCCCATCAGGGTGGTTGGGAAGTGACATTGGAACTGGCCTGTGAATGACAAGAGGAGCCTGCGTGGGTGGATCTGGGAGGAAGGCTTCCAGGCGGGGCACAGATCGGTCCACGGTCCTGAGGTGGCTGCATGCTGGGGGAGGGGAGGGCTGAGTTGGAAAGGCTGTGGAGTGGTTGGGGACAGAACCTGGAGAAGGGGCGTAGGCTGAGGTGACAAGTAATGGGGGGCACACCTGCAGGGCCCCAGAGCGGCCAGCAGCTCCCCATTTCACAGAGGGGGTGCCTGGCTTCTGCCAGGCCAGGCCCATGTAGTGGGAGAGGTCGCCCAGACAGGGGCCGGTGTCTGCCTGCTCCCTGGGGCACCCCTGTGCCCCTGGCCTCAGCAGGCAGGCTGGACGGAGACTCTGATTGGTGGGTGGGGCTGCAGGCGACGCAGCTTCAGCAGGAGCCCTCCCCCTCTCGCTAAACAATCATTGCACAAAATATGCAAATGGCATAATTACTGTTATTCGTTTTGCTGATATAAGTGTTTGAAATGCAAATGTCAAGTTTGGCCCTCTTATTTTCCACCCCTCTTACCCGTTTGCAAGTAGAGGGGTGCTCCCATCCTGGGAGGAGGAGGAGGAGGATTTGGGGGGCCCCACTCGGACGCCAGGGGAGCCAGCCTGGGTTTGCTCCCGCACAGCTGCTGCCTCCACCGCCTGAGGGGCACCGCATAGCGGGGACAGAGCCTCGCCCGCTGCGTGCAGCGCCCGGAAGGGAGGCCTCACCACCCCCCACTCCCCGTGTGGTCTGGGAGCAGTCACTTGGCCTCTCAGCGCCTCAGTTTACCTCTCTGTGTCCTGGGATCCACCAGCCTCTGGGCTGCCTTGTGTCTGGGCCTCCGTGCTACCTGGTCCCATGACAATTCAGTTAATGGATCTGGGCCTCAGTTTCCCTCCTGTGGAATTCCTGCACAGGTGCATTCTCACCTGTAAAATGGAGAGTTAGAGTTCCCAAATGGTCTTTGGGGTCCCAGGTGAACCCCCAGATACCACTGTGTGTGTGCATTTTCCAGGGTGCATCATCACCTTTGGCCCCCTCCAGCCCAGGTGGTCTCTGCGGCTTTCGGAGCTCCCTGGCCTGTGGGTTTGGGCTGTGAGCCGGTGAGAGGCGGCCACCGTTGTCCCTTTCCAACAGGGGAGGAGCTAAGGTGTAGCATTCCAGGGCGTGTGGGGGTCGCCCAGTGAGCTGCTCTGCTCGGCTGCCAGCTCCGGCTGCCACCTGGTTCCCTCCCGCCCCCCCACCCCCAGGGCAGGCGGGCTGGCTCCCTGTCCAGCGGCCCCTGCCAATCCCACACCAAGCTGCCCACCTGCACACGCTGCCCCGGCCACACCCCTTGATTTCAGATCGCCGGCTTCACTGGACCGAACTCCACCCGCGATGGCCCTGCAAATCCGCTGCGTGCGTGACTGTGCAGACCTGCGGGCTTCCAGCACCAGTGCCACCCTGAGACGGTGTGATCACCTCGATTCCTATAGGAGTGCAGCCCCTCCAGGCCCCGCCCCCAACCCTCTCAGGCCCACACACTATCCAGGGAGCTGGTGACTCCCACCAGGGCAGCTCCTGAATGTGATGCTTTGGGTCTGCCGGTTAGGGACAGATAGGTGGGAGTGGGCCCCAGGGCTGTCATTGGCCTGGTAGTCCCTTTGTGTTCAGCCCCTTGAGCCATGCGCTGGCTGCTGCAGGGCAGGACCCGGGGGGCTGGAGAGGGCACGTATGCGCCCATGCCCACGTGTGCCGGAGCGGGCCTGCAGAGAGCCGTGAGTGTGTGTGCACACGTGTGTGATCTGTGGGTCTGCAGGTGATGCCGATGGAGAGTGAAAAGCCTTGGGCAGGTGTCCAGCATGTGAGGTGAGAGGGACCACTGAGCTCCCAGTGGGATGGCCTGGCTCCTGCGCAGTGAGTGGCTCCTCGTTTGTTCCGCCTTTGGACAGCTCGGCTAGAGAGGAGCTGGTGTTGTCAGGGTGACCAGGACCCAGGAGAGGAGAGCAGGCGTTGCTGGGCCGACGGCAGTGAGAGGGCTCTCCAGTGGGCACACATGTGGTCAGCGGCCTGGACATAGGAGGGGCGACGCACCTGGTCTTGGCTGCAGCTCAGCCCGGAGGCCTCCGCCCCGGCCAGGCTGGTGGGGAGCTCGGAGCGCCCCACGTTCCCTCAATTTTTATTCCAATTACCTTTTCCAAGACAGGTTCAGCCTCATTAGCATATTCAAATACAGACCATCATTATTTCAATTAGCTGTTAAGTAATTAGCTTTAATTGATGAGCATTCCCCCCTTCCCCACATATTTTTTGGTTATTTACATCCGCTTCTAACCAACAATTTTAGGTAATTACATGCCACTCACTCATGTATTTGTGGGCGCGTGGGCACACACACACACACACACACACACTTACACACGCGCACACACACACACACACACACACACTCACACTCGCACACGCTTCCTCTGGTTCCTTTTCGCCTTTCAGTTCCTGCTCCCAGCCCGGGAGCCTGGAGGAGGCTGCTGTGAAGGGGGCGAGGGGTGGGTTACAGGCAGCCCCCCGCCCTACGCCTCCCCAGGCGCAACTGAGGGTCTCTGCCAGCCTACAGGGGCTCACGGTGAACCAAAGCCCCCCAACCTTTTTCCCAGAATGCCCCTTGTCCCAAAATGCCACCACCTCTGGGCACCCCCCTTTTTCTCCCCCACCTGGCGAGTTGGCGAATTGAGTTGGTGAATTACGTGCCCGTCACGCATGCAGAGCACGGTGGCGTCATGCCTCAGGCTTGGTCCAAACACGGCTCCGTGCTCCGTCTCAGCTCTGTGCCCCTGGAAGAGGGCTCCCCTGTCAGCCTCCGTTTCCCTGTCTGCACAATGGGGGTCAAGCGAATGAAGACGGAGTGTGAAATGCGGTGATGCTGACAACCCTCAGCACCAACAGCACACTCAGCGTCTGTTGTGGTTGAGCCACCGCGTGAGCGAGTGAATGAATAAATGAAGGAAGGATTGATCGGACCTTGTGGGCAGATGGAGACTGGACTTACAAGGTCCCAGGCTCATGCTGTCGATGGTCTGGCCTGGACCCTGGTGCCCTGTGGTGGAGGAAGGTGCCCCCCCAGAGAGCCCTGTCGGACCTGCCCACTGGGGGTCTTGGCCTCAGGTGTTCGTCCACCTCCCTCTCACGTAGGTTGGGGGGCTCAGAGGGATGTGGGTGCACTATGCCTCGCGCGTCCCCGCTGACTCGCCCGCTGGTCCCGGGGCTTCTGGGCTTCACCCCAGCAGCCGGGCCGCAGCCAGTCTGCACTCAGGTCTGTGTCTGGCCTGCCTCTGTGTCACGTCCGCCCCCTGCCCTTGGCCCTCTCCGTGGCTCCTTGAGCATGGGGACATTGGCTCCCAGGTTTTTTTGCTGGAGGTCTAACTTCCATGCAGTCTGTGCACAGGACCACATCCTGCTGAGATGGCTGCTGGTCGCAATGCCCCTCCTCCCCTCACCGCCCTCCTCCCCTCTGTGTCTCGCTGCAGTGGACGCTGCCTTGGCGACCGTTTGCCCCACGCTTCGCCTGGACCCTTGCTCTACCCCTGTGTCCGGAAATGAGGAGAAGACGTCTGTGATCCCTGAGGGGAGGAAGCCGCCAGCCTGTTCTTCTCGGAGGTGACAGTCATCGGCGGGCCCTGACCCAAAGGTAAGGGTCGCTCTTGCTCATTGGACACTCAGCAAGGGGGGCAGGTGTGCTGGGGTCATGGGACAGGTCTGGAAGGTGTGGGTCAGAGCCGGCTTTCCTGCAGAACAGGTCCCTCAGGAACCAACCCCTGTTCAGAGGCGCTGCCCGTCTGACGGAGAGAGCGGGCTGCCTCAGGGGACGGCAGAAGGGGCTTGGGGGCCCTGGGATGGTGTGAGCAGGCGGGGGCCTGTGCAGTGTCCTCCTCTTGAGCTGGGTGCTCTGTGGGGTGACAGAGGTTTCGCTCCCACCACGTTATGGGAATGTGTGTGAGTGTAAAACTTCATGCTTACAACATGGCGCGTGTTAGCGTTGACTCACATGGATCCAAACACAGGTTCTTCCCTGAAAAACGAAAATGCTGCATTGAACTCCTAAGGGGGTGGGGTGGGCGTTGAGAAGGCCATCCTGAGGCACGCCAGCTGTCCTGGTGACCCAGCTGTGCTGTCTGCGGGAGTCTCACCTGCAGCTGGAAAGCAGCTGGACGAGTTATTTCCCGTTGGCACTTTCAGATTACCACCGTGCCCTCTTCTGTCACCTGTCCTCCGATGGCTCAGGGCCTGAGGCACCTCGTGTGCTTCCGGGTCACAGACTCGGCAGTTTGTACATCTGCTCTCTGCGTGTTGCCTTGTGTGATGGAGCTGGGTTGTAATACCTCCCTCGGACAGCAGGAGGTGCTCTTGGTAAACGACACAGTGCAGAGAAGAGTGGCTTTGGGGCTTGGGGTTCTCAGTAGGTTGCTTACCTGCTGCCAGCTGGCGCTAAAGGATTCCATAGATTGAGTTTATTTCAAGTGGCCATGACACTTAGTCTCTGCCAATTCTAGCGGACTGGGAATTTGTGGGGAACAGGCTCCTTCCAGGACCTACGAAGGCATGCCTGTGGGTGGTCAGATGGCTCCCCAGATGTACCGGTGGCTTTAGAGTGGCGCTTGTAGGAGTGGCTCTGGGAGGCCTGACCGTGAGACGACAAGGCAGCGGGGCTTCTGGGCTGGAGGGAGGCACCTGTGAGGACCAGAGGCAGCCGGGAAGCTGGTGCTGGCGGGCAGGGCCGGGGTAGAGCCGGCGGGCAGGGCCGGGGCACATGCGGCTGCCTGGTCGCTGCTCCCGCACGTGCCCGTCAGGCATCCGTGAAGGCCTGCTGCTTGCCAGGCCCCAACGCGGGGTGCTGGAGACCCTGTCCCTTGGGGTGCTGAGCCTGGAGAGAGGGCAGGCTGTGAGGAAGCATCGTTCGTTCCGTGCCGCGGCTGTCTCTTCAGCTGACATCATCAAGAAAGTCTGGGGGGAGGGGGCTGGGTGCCATGTGACCGTGACAAGCACCTGCCCCTTTTGGGGCCTCAGTTTCCCTATCTGAAACATGAGGGTGTCCCCAAGAACCATCTTCATGGATTTACCTAGAAGTTATTTAGTGGACAGGGCAGTCTGGGTGGGCGTCGGCTCTGACCATGCCAGTGGCCTAAGACCATCCCCACCACGGGCGTGCAGACTAAGACCCCACAGCAGTGGGGCATGATGCCAGCGGTGCACAGGGTACCCCAGAGGCCCAGGGATGTGGCAGAGCTTGGACAATTAGGGCCAGGCTGGGCAGACTCGGTGGTGCTGACCTCGGGCCATTGGCACGGCCATGAGTGTGTGGGACAGGCAGGCAGGCAGAGCTGGGCTTTGGCCATGACTGCTGTTGACAGCCCTGTGCTTCCCCTGCCCCTGCCATGCCTGTGCCTAGGACGCCCTCTCCCCAGGTCGGCCTATCTGTGCAGTGACCTTGGTGTGGGGCAGGCCCCACTGCTGATGTTTGGTTGTGGAACTCTGGGCAAGCCATGTTTTGTCTGTAAAATGGAGATAACGACCTCTCCCTTAAGGCGCGCATGCAGAGGGGCGTGTGGATTTCCTGGCATAGTAGGCACTCAGTAAACACGCAGTTGGTACCCGGGAGACACCCGTCTTGGGTTCATCACGTTAGATAAATGTTACCTCTTTCCTTCCTTCCAGAGGCTCCGTCCGCCCCAGCCCACATCAGGTTCAGGCTCCGCTGGCCTAGCCCAGGACCCCGTGGCCTGGTGGGCCCCGCTCCGGCCTCAGCTCCCGGGCCACGCCGCTTGGCCTCCGGTCACTCACCCCAGGCTGCGTGCTCGCCCGGTCAGCCTCCTGAGCCTGGCGGGGGGCACACTCCGAATGGAAGTTTGTTGAGTGGATGGATGGGATGTTTCTCAGCCTGGCCTACCTAGGAAGGCAGGTGGCAAAACAGATGGCCGTGGCTCCTGCGGGCCTCGTGGGGGGCGCCCGTGTCGCTCTGGGTCTTCTTCGGGGACGTGCAGGTTGGGCGCAGTTTCCAAGGTCCCTTCCAGACAGAGCATTTGTGGTTCCGCAAGCTGAACTTCCCCGGTTCCAGTCCTGCCTCCCTGCGCCTCCATTTCCTGGTCCTGGGGCTCATCCCTAAAAGTTGCTTCTATTGAAGCAATGACTAAGAGTCCAGAGGAAACGTCTGTGTGTTCCGGTGCTGACCCCAGGTGACCTGCTGGACGTGGCCCAGCCTTTGGCCGGCACTGTGTTCAGCACCAGCGACGGCGCCTCAGGGGGCCTCCGTGGGCCTGTGGGGAGAGAGGGATCTGGGAGCAGGCAGAGCTGGAGCCCAGGCCCCTCCGGAAGACCCCTCTCCTCCCTGGATCTCAGTCCGCTTCTCTGAGAAATGGGGTGATGCTTTCCCCAGCAGTGCTGTGTGACGTGCTGGTGACTTGCCCAGGGCCACCCAGCACAGTCACACCGCCCTCTCCTCCCCCAGCACGCCCCGGCTCCCCTCCCCAACCTCTCCAAGGAGCAGTTATTTATCTGCCTGATGGTGACAGGCGGCAGTGGCTGGAGTTAGAGCTTCTGTCCAGAGATCAGCTGGCGGCTGTGGAGCAAACAGCCCGAGCTAATTAGGAAAAGGTCACGCCGGCTCCCGGAGGCCGGCTTTTGAAGTCGGGCCTCACACTGGCGGCTGGGAGCAGCTAGGACTTTGAGTTAGTGGCTTGGTTAGCTTCAAACCCCTGTGCCCCGCTCACTGCTGACCGCCCGGCCCACGCTCCGGTGCCAGGGTCCAGCCACCCACCCGCTGCTCCAGGCTGGACAGACAGATGACGGAGACTCAGCCCTACCCTGCCGCCTCCCTCCCTGCGCCCAGCGGCCGAGAGCAGGGAAGTGCCGGCTGGGCAGTAGCTGCCCACGTGCCCCACAGTTCCTCTCACTGTTCTTCCATTTTTCTCTAAGTAAATTCACTTTTTAAAAACTTAAATACGTTTATTTAAAAGGGAAGTTTTATAGCACTACTACAAATGGAAAACAACCCTCCTTTGCCATAAATAGAATTCATAATCATAAAAATAAATTCAGTGGAAACAAAACAATGTTATTAAATTCTAGTTGGATGCTGTCGCCCAGGGGAGGCCTGGAGCCCAAGGCTTGCTGTCGCTTTATTAAAAAGGGAGAAAGCAAGTGTGCAGGGGTGTTCACGGCTTACCAGCCCCGACCTGAGACTTCCTTTTTGATGGAATCAGGGGCGCTGAAAAGAATTAAATTGAGAGTAACTTTCTAATGAAATTATTCAGCAGCATTTTATGCTGTGTCACCTAGGGATTGAAATTGGCCGCACAAGACAGAAACCTGAGCACCGTGTGGTTGAACCCCACCTGGGGAATCATTTTTCTCATGTAAAGGGGGGGTGCACAGCCTCGGGACGTTGGCAGTGACCCACGTTCCACGTACCTTCCTCCTGCATCGTTTTTGCAGTGTCCTCATGGCCTCAGGGTGGCTGCTGCACCTCCAGCCGCTGTATCGCCATCTCTGCAGGAAAAGGGGCGGAGTGAAGGGAAAGGAATGTGCCGGCCGCGTCCTCACACTGGCAGCTGAGCGTGTTCTCCTGCCCACTGTGGTCCGCGGCTGCCTCGGGGTTGGCGCCCACTGAATAGTTCATCTGTGTGCGACATAGTTCCTTGGTGCCTGCTCTTTTCCAGGCGGCAGACTTCTGCCCTTGTGGTGTTCCTGACGTCACGTGCCAGCCCTTGTGAGGTGAGCCGGGGCCCCATCCCAGTGCATCCGCTAGGGGCCTGGGGCCTGCCGCTCCCCCACCCCCCGTGCCCGCCTCCTGCTGCCCACAGTGGTCCAGGCTCGAGTGCCCAGTCCGCCTGTATGGAGCTGCCCTGCACGGGGGAGCGGCCCCCCTCTCCCCACAGCCGTATCGGGCCCACAGCCCCCCTGGCTTGTTCGTCTCCCCCTGGTGGGGGTCCAGGCTGCAGGGGCAGGGTTTCTGCTCCTAGATCACAATTTGTCTCATTTTCTTGTAGAATGTCCACCCCCAGGTTCCTGGACATCATTAGCAGCAGGGGGGCAGCGCCTCGGGGTGCCATCTCTGGCCTCTCTCTGGCTCCCTGGGGATCCCAGCTCCTTTGGGCCAGGGCCCTGGTGGTGCCGCTGGCCCCGCCGCACCCACCCCGGCCACATGCTTTGTTTGCCTTCCAGCCTGAGCTCCCTCTCGCCTCCCCCACAATAGACCTTCCTCCTGCTCTGACCTCTGGACACTGAGCCCTCTCCTTGGCGCCAGTGCTGGGGACCCACTACAGGCCCCAGGTTTAAATACGGGTTCTGTTGCTGACTAGCTGTGCAACCAGGGTCGAGTCACTGACCCTCTCTGTGCTCATCGTTGGTGTACCGGTGGTGACGGCAGCCGCTTGTGTGATTGAGTGACAGGCACTGAGGGGGCACAGCACCTGTGTCTCCCCTCCCCTGCCTCCCAGATGTCCACATTCTGCACATGTGCATAAGCGTCTCTGCACCTGGTTCCACACGACCCAGGGCCTTGCTTTGGAAGCCCACCTTAGCTCTTGCTGAAAGTTCTGAAGCAAGAGGAAAGCGTCAGCACGTTTGGAAAGGAGGGTGACTGTATAATGTCCAAACCAGACACTGTTGGGAGTAGAAAGAGGTGGTTTGTAATTACACTGAAACACAGGGCACCCCAGGATGTGTGGTCCCCTACCTGGAGGTCCTCTTGTCTGTTTTCTGGTTGCGGACGCTGAGGCCCCAGGACACATTAAAGTTAATGACACAGCCACCCCTGACAGCGGGGTCCTGGCCGTGTCCTCATTCTCCTCCCGAGCACGTGAGCCTCTCTGAGCCTGGGTGTCAGTGGTTCTGAGCGTGGGAAGTCCCAGCAGCTGGGAGGATGGGTCTCCCCATCTTCGCCTCCATGGCATCCCGGGCCAGCCTGGAGCTGTCCAGGGTGCTGAACGCTGCCCCCTCCTCGCTCTCCACAGCCCAGGGGTACCCTGCCCACCAGCAGGACCAGGTCTGGGTCAGGCAGCCCGCCCGTCTCCCTCCTCCAGGTGCCCGCTGTACGGAACGGCTGTCTTCCCCCAGCCCCTGCCCTGCCACCCCCGCCCGCAGTGTGACGGCCTCCCTGCCTGCGCATGCCTGTCTGTCCTGCAGCCCTCCCCGCCCGCCCCTCCCCGGTTATCCGGAGGCCTTGGCAGCCCGGGCTGTGCGTGCTACGGCTGGGTCCATCGGGTACGCTCTGAGCTGCCTCTGGGACTCATCTGTCCACTGGTGACCACGATGATGACAGCGCCCGTTTCCGAGGGTTCCCATGGCCTGGAGCATGGCTTCTGTCTTGAAACAACCTCTTCTCTGCTCTCTGCGTCAGAGTCCCTCCCACCTCTGGGTTCTTCCTTCTCAGGGGTCCCTCAGATGTGGGTCCTCTGCGAGCCCCCCCGCTGCCTTCCCCCTCTCGCTGTGCCCCCGTCTGCCCCAGCGTGAGCCACGTCTTCACACAGGTGGTGTCTGGGCTCTCCAGCTCCTGCCCAAGCGTGTCTGCCCAGTGCAGGCCATGGGGCCTCTCCCTTGTCGGGTCACAGCGCCCTGCCCCCGGCGTGACCGCACCGACATGCCTCAGCCCCCCAGCCTCGCACACCAAGCCCGCTTGTCCCCAGCTCCTGACCTCAGTCAAGGGCAGAGCCGGCCCACCAGTTGTCCCATCAGTGTTGACTCCTTTCTGCCCCGCCGCTGGCCAGCAAACCAGCAGGTTCCATCGATCTGACCTCCTTTCTCTCTCTTGAATCTTTTATTGGAGCGTAACAGACAGAAAAGTGTGTGCATCCCAAGTATTTTTAGCTCTAAACTTCTACCAGCTGGACACACCCATGTCCCCAGCCCTGTAGACCACCTCTCGCTCCCGGGGCTGGACCTCCTCTGACTCCCTCCTTCGTACTGAGGCCCCTGTGCCGGGGCCTAAGTCCCAGCCTCGCCACTTACGGACGCGGGACGCGCTCACACCCCTCTATAGCTTCTTCGTCTATAAACTGGAGCTAGGACACGACGACGTACTCCATGGTGCCGCTGCCCACTTACTGCATTTAATAGTGTGAGCTACGCGTGTCACCACTTGTAGGATCAAACATTTGATAGCAGTTAGCTGGCATTCTGTGATGATGACTGGTTCTCTCGGCCCTTGGGGAGCTGCTGGCTTTCCGAGGAGGAAGCAGCGACACCGAGGCTGAGTGACAGGCCCAAGGCCCCCATCTGGCAAGTGGCAGTCTGTCTGCAGACAAGTTCTCAGCACCCGTGCTCCAGCAGCGCGTTGGGTGGGAGCCAGCTGCAGGGTAATGACCGGCCTCCTCCCGGCCTCCCCACGGGGTTCTTGGGGAGCAGGGGAGCCCCCTGGAGAGAGCTCAGGGGAGCCAGGCCCTCGCCCCGTTCGGCTGCAGCTTTGCTGTGTGCCCCAGGGAGAGTTCCTTCCCTTCCTTGGGCCTGGAGGGCAGAGGCCAGAGTTGGGAGGTTCTGTTGAGCTGATTCCTCGGGCACCTTATTGTGTCGTCACCCCTGCATGTCCCTGCCGTGCCCTGGCATGGTGCCTGGCACGTACTAGGTGCTTTAGAGTCTTTGTCATCGGGATGATGAAAGGCTGGGGTGTCAGAGCCATCAGCATGTGAGAGGAGGACTCAGTTCTCCCGGGAACCATTTGCAGGAGCCAAGTTATGCACACTGCCAGCCCTCCAGGTTCAGTTGTCAAACGTCTGACGCTGCCTCAGAGCACAGGCAAAGCCAGGAGAGGCTCAGGTCAGAGGGGGCCCCCAGGGAGGGGTGCCCCCAGACACCGTCAGTCCCCAGGAGCTGGGAAGCCCGGGACACAGGGAAGCTGCTGTGGGAACTAGATGAGCAGGCTCGGGTGCAAGTTCCCCCTCCGTGCTGGGCCCTGTGTCTCCCCTCTCTGGCCCTCAGTGTTCCCTTCTGTGCGGTGGGAGTCTTCGCATCTCACTGGCAAAGACTCTTGGTCCACAGCCCCAGGCCTCAAGTTCTGGGGCTGGTACCTTTCATCCTTGACTCAACGGCTGTGAAACCGGCAGCCTTCTGTCCCCAGCCCTGGGATCACCCGAGCTGGCCAGGGGCCCAAGTAGCTGGGCCTGGTCCTTGGGGCCAGAGAGAACAGCCCAGAGCAGGACAGGGCCCCAGCAAGGGCAGCAGGCGCTGCCAAGACCCAGTGAACCAGGTGAGAGCTGAGCCCTGGAAGTCCAACTTGTAAAGCTCATGAGTGATTCTGACGGGTGTCCTGGCTTAGGGGCCACTGCTTTCACCCACTCGCCGCCAGGGAGAACGCCCTCTGACATCCTGCCTCTCCTTGCATACCTCCAGAGACGGGGAGCTCAGCCTTACGCAGCTGCCCATTCCTTTTCAAAACATTTTAAAATTTATTATAAAATATTTAAGGTGTTTCAAATATTTAAGAAACCTGTAATAAATATTTCACTAATTATAAAATATTCAATACAGCCAAAGGTATGAGAATAATACCATGAATACCTGATACTGTCCCTTCCAGCTTAAAAGTAGCCCCACGCGCCCCGCATGACAGGCAGTCCCCGGAAGGGACGAGAAGGCCTTCGTTCAAGGCCTCCACACCTCCCACCAAAGGCTGCCGTGTGCCCCTCTCAGATCTCCCCTCTTTCTTTCTAAGCTGATCACTGTGGTCAAGTGCGCGTAGCGTGGGACTCAGCATCTCACCCGTTGCGCGTGAGCCATTCATTGGCGTGAAGCACCCCCACCCGAGCCCAGGACTCCTCCACCTTGCCCGCCGGGTGAGCCCTCTGCTAGTTGGGGACGGTTATCCTGGTGCCCGGGTCACCCCCTTGCTCGCTGTGGGATCGTGTGGAACCCACGGTCTGCATGCCTCAAGCTTCAGGTCATGGCAGACACATGGGCATGTGGGGGCTGGAGCTGGGCGCCGTGTGGGTGAGCGCTCACGCCCCTTCACTGTCGGTGCCCCCCAGTGCTGTGGCCGTTCTCTGGGGGGCGCGTCTCAGGTCCAGCGTGTGTGCACCGGGACACCTCTCACAGCTTCTCCAGGGGCACGCGTGGGTTCTCCAGGAGGGTGGACGGGGTCACACGTGTGTCCACCCACAGGCCTGGGGGAGCCTGCTGTGTTATGTGCTGCAGGGACGGGGGTACTCTAGGCCCCTCCCCCACCAGACACTCCATCTCCCCCTGCCTTTCCTCAGACAAACTGGCTTTGCGTCCACCCTCCATCGGCGTCCCTCACCCCCCGTCCAGCATGCCACCGCGACCTGTTGGCCTGGCGTCTGGTTAGGTACACACAGGGGCCATGGGGCCAAACTCCTGGGCTTGGCTGCTGCTTCACCAGGCCAGTTATTAACGTCTCTGTGCGCGTCTGTAAAGTGGATAATAACAGTACCAACTACACAAGATTATAAGTAAATAATGTGTTAATGAATGTAAAGCCCTTAGAACAGTGCCGGCGCATAGTAGGTGCTATATGAGTGTGAGCTTTTATTATCTCCCTTGAGGGCTGGACCCAAACCGCCTGGACCGAGTTGCGCGGTGCTGGACAGAGCCAGATCACCTCCTCTGTTCTACCCGCTGTATCTCTGTTAAGGCAGCCTGCGTTATCTTCTCGGGGGCCACGCTGACCTGTTGGAACCTGACCGCGCCTCTTTCTTGGGTGATGTGGAGCTGTCCCTTTCCTAGCCTGGTTTCTGCCCCGTGTAATTCACTGGGGTGGCTGTGACCCGTTACTCCAGCGGGAGGGAGCACTTGGACCCTGGTCCCCACCTCCAGTGCCTTTCCTAGTCCTTCAGGCTCTCAGAGTCCATCCCAGTGCTGCTCACGGTGAAAGCCGGGTGGGGACACAGCCTGCAGCCTCCCCAACCATGCCTGTGGGCACCTGGGCTCTGTGGGCGACGTGCTGTGTCTCCCTATGTGCCCACTGTCACTGTGCCGCCGGGCGCTCCCCACCTGAGCACACGTGGCGAAGGCCCCAGCCCAGTCCCCATGAGTGTTAGACTCTCCTCCGGGAGCCCTTTGGGGTTGGGGCAGGTGCCCCAGGACCCCGAAACCCAGTGGGCCGCAGGGCCCGGACACTGTGGTCAGGGTGAGAATGGGCCCAGGGAGGGGGCCTGGGCAGCACGGGGGGAGGGGTGTGAGGCGAGGAGGGGGTTAGGACGCAAGCCGCGCCCCCAGGCGGTGGCAGCACGTTGCCGGCCCCTGTGGCCTGCAGGCTGGGTGCGGTCTCAGACGACAGACAGACTGATGGAGAGACCCAGAGAGGCGGTGGGCGGCGGGGGCAGTGGTGCCAGCCACACGCAGGATGCCCCCAGTTAGCTGACTCCGTGGGCGAGGGAAGATGGGTCGCGAGAGCAGCGCGTCCTCAAACCCGCTGGGGCAGCTTCCAGCGCTGTCACTTGCACCGAAAATTGAACGTCCTCCAGCTGCTCCACCGTCCGATGCCTGCCTGCCGTGAAGTGATAACCAGACACTCGTGTGTGCGACGCGCGTGTGCAGTGG
>NW_017731383.1:994580-1005453 GCF_001890085.2 Hipposideros armiger
CGAGAGGCTGTACTTAGTGCCGTGGGGTCCACGCGGAAGCCCCCTTCTCAGCCCCCATCCCGGCTCCTCCCATAGGCAGGCTGCCCAGGGCTCTCCAGGACCTCTGATCTTGGCAGTTTGGGGTAAGGGGGGGCTGCTACAGAGGGGGCCGCGGCATCCAAGGGGATCTTCCAGCTCAGGAGGGTCCCCCGAGGCCCTCTCCTCCCATCCTGTCCTGAACACAGACCGGGAGATGGTCGGTGGAAGGGACGATGTTAAGGGGACAGTGTGTCCCACCCACAAGGGACGGGCCACAGTGCAGACTCAGGTGGAGCGCGAGCCCAGGCACACCTGAGAGCAGCGACCGGCCCTGGGCCCCGCCGCGAGGCCCTCCCCGGGGCGCCCTCCTCCCCACAGGACGGCTCCTGCTCATTCTCACAGCACAGCTCGTGTTCCTCTGTGGCTGACACATTTGTTGAGCCAGGGACTGTCGCTGGCTCTTTCCACGAGTCATTTACTTAGTCACCGGCGTCGTTTTACAGACAGGAGACCCAGGGAGCATAGCAGCCCGTGATGGAATCGAGGTCCAAGGTCACCCCATAGTTCATGTTCTTTTCCAGCTTCTCTGACCCACGAGGACAGCGGCGTGTCCTCTTCTCGTAGGGCAGACAGTAAATCCCGAGTGACCGAGAGAATGGACGATGGCTGTAGAAAGGGGGCTGCAGCCACGGGCTGTTGGCTCGGATGGAGGGTCTGAGCGCCCAGGGCTGCCAGCCAAGGCCTTCCTCCCAGGGGAGCTGGAAGTAATGGCGACGAGGCCTTCTGTCTGGTGGGGGTATCGCCTCAGTCTCAGGCTTTCCAAGGACCAAGTGACAGGGCTGAGTCTTCCGTTTGCTCTTCCATTTTTCCAGGCACGGGGCAGGGAGGGGGCCCAACAGCCTGTGGACATGCAGCAGTGGCCGAGGGCCCCCTCAGGACAGTCCTGGCTGCCCCAGGCTGGCTCCCCATTCTGCTCGCCCACCCCAGTCCCTTCCCTGATTCCGTCTGGCTGGAGGCTTGGCCGTGTCCGCTGGAATGCGTTCTCCACTCCTGGGGCTTCAGAGCGCCTGGGGCCTTCTCCCAGCCTCTGTGCAGGGCCCGAGAGCCCAGGACTCTGGCCAAGTCCCCCCACCTGGTGTCAGGAGGAAGCCCCACCTTTCGCACACTCCCTGTTTGGACCACGGGGCTGGTCAGAGGCGGGGCGGGACCTGGACCCCAGGGGCCTCCAGACTCTGCCTCCCCAGCCTCATGCTGGGGGACCCTACCCGTGGGCTCCGTGCCGCCTGCCCAGACACCACACTGGCCCTTGCCTGTCCCTCCCGAAGTGTCTCGGTGACTAGCAGGAGACCAGCCTCTTCCAGATCAATCCCATTTTGGCCTTTCAGCTATAATTAATGTTTGCTGTGTTATTAGATTGATTTTTTATAGACTCTGAGAGATGAGGAGGATTTACAGAGCTGGCCCCGGTGAGCAGAGGGGCGGCTGTGGGTGGCACCCGACCCTTCTCAGCCTGGGCGCAGCACACGTCCCCCAGGAAAGACGCCACCCCAACTTGCAGGCTCCTTGAGCCGGTCTCCCCTCCAACCCTCCCCTCTGCCCGCCGGATCCTTACAACAGCAGGGTCCACTCAGCCCGTGCGTGGAGCACAGGTGCTGCGGCTTCTCATGCAACGCTGCCCCCCCCCTTCTCCAGGACCCACGAGGGAGGATGGTCTGGCCCCCCCAGCAGGTGGTGTCACGTTTCTTAGCTGCTGCTTCCAAGACAGGAAGTGGTCGGCCAGGCTGACAGGGCTGTGCCCAGGGGCACAGTTTCCCTTTGCCCATGCTGCTGGCCAAAGTGGCCCAGGGATGCCCAGATTCAAGGGGTGCAGGGACAGACCCACATGCTGGTGGAGGAGGGTCAGGGTCCCATCGCACATGAGCAGTGGAAGGGGAAGGTGCAGCCATCTTTTGGGAATCCTGTCTGCTGTAGCAGCCGCTGCCCGAAGCCTTGTCACTTCCGTGTGAGCCATGCTTTTCTCCTCGGGACAGCCGTTCTGGAGGGTCTGTCCTTTGTCAGTTTGTTTCCTCTGTGTCCCTCATGCCCACTGTGACGTCCGTCTGTCCACACATGGATGGCTTGGAACTTTGCAGATCAGTTCTGGGGGTGCTCTCACTATCCCGACCTGGCCGAGGGAGCTGGGGTCCCCCTCCAAGGCCCTGGGAAGCCCCACGCTGGGGCCAGCCTTCCCGCATGGCCTGTCCCCCAGAGGCCAGGACTCACCACGTGAGGTGCCCTCTGAGCTGTTGCAAGTTTCCCCGGCAGAGATGTGTACTCTGAGCCGAACCTGAATCACGGAAATCTGTACAGGAGATGAAACCGCACATTTCACCTGACAAATGGCCGCTCAGTTACCAGGTGGTTCATGGCATTTGCCTGTGTGGCGTCCAGAGCCCCTCGCCGTGGGGGGCCTGAGCTCGTGCAGCCAGGAGGCCTCCACCAAAGCGTTCCTTGTCTGAGCAGGTAGCCACGATCTGGACAAAATGACCCCGAGGAAGTGAGAATGGCCCCAGCCCCCCAACTGTAAAGGCAGCTCAGGAAATGAAACCCCACACAGATCTTACCCAGGAATGCTGGATAAAAAATCCTCAGTAAGACACCAGCAAATCCAATTCTACAAATATTAGAGAGATAATCTGCCATGATTATGTAGGATTTATGGAAAGAATTCAAAGGTGGCTTAATATTAGAGAAATCTATTAACATAATACGTAGTATTGGCAGGTTAGCCATAATGCCATATTCATAAAGGACAAAGGTGTGTGATCAAATCCAATGCCAGCGTCTGGCTTTAAAGTAACTGCTAAAAATAGAACTGGAAAAATACTGTATCACAGTGAAGAATCTTGTCTCAGTTGAACAGCCAGCACCATTGTAAAAGATGAGGTTTTTAATGACTCCTAGTCAAAAACTTTTATATTAAAAAAACCCACAGTGGCCTTTATCACAGCCCAGAAATTCTGGACATAGCAATAAGACATGAAACAGAATTAAATGGAATGTTTACAGGGCAGAATTGCAGTTATTTACAGGCAATATGATATGAGACCTTAGAAACCCAGGAGAACCAACTGAGAAAATAGTTTAATAGGAGACCTCAGTGAAGGCCCTGGGTTGGATATAAAACATACAGATCAATAATTTTCATCTGTACCAGCAACAACCAGTTGGAAAACATAATGAAATAAATAGTCCCCACTCACAATGGCAACAAAAAATGCCTCACAGAATTTCCAGGAATAAATTTACAAGAAAAATGTAGGATCATTATGAAGAACTCTGTAAGTTTTCCCGAGAGATGTGAAAGAACACAGGGATGAGCCATGTTGCACTATTACCAACGGGAAGCTTCTCCCGACGTTAGTTTATAGGTGTGATGCACCCGGCACACCGCGGCGGTTCCAAGAGCCGGACGGGGTTCGCTCTAAGGGTTCATCGGAGGGAATGGGCGCATGGAAGAGGGGTGACAGTGGGTGTCTCTCCTACTGGAGGAAGCGTTTTACAGTTCCGAGGGTTTAAACAGTGCAGGTTTGGAGTCAGGAGAGAGGGGAGGGGTTTTCAGTGGGACACAACAGTCCCACACAGAGGCCTCCCTAGGTGACCATGTAACAAGGCATCACCCCAGCAGGAGGCTGTGAGCGAAAGGGGGTCTATTCATAATTACCCTGGGACGCCGGGTGGGCGTAAATGAAGACCGTCCCAGGAAAACCATGACCTGGGGTCGCCCTCCTGTAGAGGCATCTGTGGATGGAGAACGTGCATGAATTCAGTTGTATCTGTTTTCTCTCCATGCCTGGAAAGGATGTACGGGGTCCGGCCCCACTTGCCAGGCGCTTGCCGTCTGGACTTGGACCCTGATGGAGAGACATGGAGTCCGACCTTTGCAGTCCAGGGTCACAGTGAGGCAAGACAGCAGCTTTGGGGTTACAGAGGGGAGGTGTGGGAGGTGTGAGTGTTCCAGGTGGAGGGAACAGTATCTTAGAGAAAATGCGAGAAACACAGGCTGACCATCACCTCCTATGCGAGGTGGGGACAGGCAGGGACTGTCACCGAGGTCTGGCTGGCCCTTGAAGGTGTGGACTCTCTCGAGGGCACTGGGGAGCCATGTGGGGCTGCGGGGGAAGGCGGGGGCCAGGCTTGACCCGACGTGCCCTGAGGGTGGGGGCCAGAGCGTCCTGCACCAACGTGAGGGACCAGGTCACTCAGCATATGGCGTCAGGGCAAGGTGCCCGTCTGTGGGCTGAAATCAGTGTTGACCCTTCTTTACATCAGTGAAATACTTTCTGGGCCAACTGAGGGTTAAATGTCAGAATTCAAACTGTAAAGATACCAGTGGGTAGAGGCGGGTAGAGTCTGGCACTGGGGAGCTGAGTCCCCCAAGCTGCACAGCAGTGGGGGTGGGGGTGGGGGTGGCAGGGAATGGATTGGTGAGATGACACCCACGTCAGCAAGAGCCTTGGGCCCGGGCCTCGCGGAGGGGCTGGCTTCCCTTACAGGAGACCCCTTCCCGAGAGGCCAGCTTGAGGCGACCGAGGGCCAGGTCAGGCGGGACAGCTCAGAGGGACCCAGACGAGGCTCCTTTGCCCCTGGGACACCTGGGCAGCCCCCTCCCAGCAGGTGTCCCGGGGGGATCACTTAGTGTGTGAGGGGGCTGGTGATTGGGGGGCCCCCTGGGATCTGACTGCCATCTTGCGGTTTCTCTACGGGAAGAGCAAACACTCCGGAAGCCCAGAGAACTCTGGGTGACAGGAAGGGATTCTTGGCCGCCTTTTGTCAGAATTCCGGGGGGCGTGACAGCACACAGGAAGGAGAGAGCCCTGTGTCTGATGTGGAAACACCCGGTCGCTGAGGGGACGGTGCTGGGCTGCCCTCCGCCTTGTCTTGGACAACCCCCTGCGGCTCATCCCCCCTCGCGTGGCGGCCCCCCAGGCACACCCCACGGTGCGGGCAGGGTGTGGCGGGCATGTCCCGACCCTGCCCCAGCCCCTGAGGCATCGCCCGTGCTTCTCAGACCGGACTTTGCCTAGCATTTATTTCCCTTATTGATGTCACGTTTGAGGGCTAATTGCTAATTTATCACCTCTGCTTGAAAACCATGCCCAAACTCTTTATTACAATTAATACGGCCAGGAAGTATGCTGATTAAATGGTCACAGCGACGGTCATGGAGGCAGGACCTGTGCGTGCAAAGGCCTGACCGGGGCACGGGGTTGGCAGCGGTCACTGTGTCTGGCGAGTGGCCCCGGGAGTGGAGGACGAAGAAGGGAGCTGCGTCCCGGCATCCCCGAGGCCCCTCCGGTGTCCAAGGACCAGGCCGTGCCACGGCGCCAGGCCGGGATCACAGCTCAGAAGGGGACGGGGTCCTCAGGCTCAGCGGGGATCAGAAGGGGCTTCCTGGAGCTCGAGACTCTTGGAGGTCAGGGTTCTACTAGGAAGAGCCCAACAAGCAAATCCGCCTGTAGTCTCAAACCGGCCATCCCTCAGAACAACTGGAGAGATTCAGGTCAGACTAAAGATAGAACTTCCCAGCTGCCAGGGTTGTGAGGGAGTGATGAGGAGCAATGCCAGGTGTCCTTTGGTCACCTAGACCCTTGCCTGGCTTTGGTGACACCCTCCCAATGGCAGGGGCGGACTGGTGTTCCTGGAGAGGGTCACGCATCGTCCCTGGAGGCCAGCCAGCTATCCTCTCCCCCACGTCCCTCTCAGCGCTGGAGCAGGAAACCATTGCAAAGTGATTCCTCCCTCCAGTGATGCTGTACATCATGTTTTTTAATTTAAGAAGATGCCCAGTGGAAGCGTAACAGACCATTAAGTGTTTGGGTTCCTAATTAACTCTGCAGCCTGGAGCTGTGGGCCTGGCGGGGGAGGGAGGCGGGATGGGGCGAGCCCGTGTCATCCCCGATGCGTGCAGGACTCCAGCCCCCAGCCCTGCCCGTCGCAGGCCAGGACTGGGGGCGCACAGCTCTGGGCTGAAGCTGGATGCCTCTGGCTTTGGGGGTGGGGCCGGACCTGCGCTTTTGCAGAGCTGCGTGATGGACCCTAACGCTGTGCTCCACGGACTCAGGTGGGGCAAACACTGACTTTCTCCTGTGCAAAACCCTTTCCCGTCTAGGCCTCTGTTTCCCCAGCTTCTAACTGGGGTGACACGGATCCCTGACTCCCTGACACTGGAGAAGGCGCTCTGTATACAGTAGGCACTCGTGTGTGGGTTCCGGAGGAAATCAGAGGTCGCCCCTGTGTGCACATGTCCTGCTCATAGCAGGGGGAGACCCCTGAGGCTGGGCGCCTGTGGTCGCTGGCGGGTGTGTCTGGCACTTAGCACCCTTCCCCAGCCCCGTCCTCCCCGCACCCTCCATCCACTTCCTGGGGTGGGGGAGTGGTGCCGGCCATGGCTTCTCTGCCTCCTGCCTCCCGGAGGACAAGGCCAGGGCCAGCGGAGGTTGGGGGCTGGCCAGGCCTGACCCTGTGGCCGAGTCCCAAGAATCCTGCTGAGCCGGCAGAGCTGGGAGCCTGCCCCAGCCTCCTCGGGTAACTAGGGAGAGAACGGGAAGCAGACGGCAGGTCCTAGTGGGGAGGACCTGGGGACCTGAGGACAGCCCTCGCCGGGCCCCCCATGTGAGTACCAGGGTGCATGCTGCCGGCCTGCTGGGCCCCCCCTGCTGCCTGGAATTGTGCACCACTCCCCCAGCCACGGAGGCCAGGGGGCAGCTGGAGAAGGAAACGGGTGTCTACAGGGCGTGCCTGGACCAGGCCACTTGCCGGAAGCCTCAGAGTGAGTTGTATAGTCCTCGCCGTAACCCTGGGAGGGAGCTACCATGAAGATCTCCATTTGGCACAGAAGGAACAGGCCCAGAGGGGTTGAGTGACTTGCCCAAGGTCACACAGCCAGAGAATGGCAGCGCCCACACTCACATCCTGGCCTAGGATCGGAAAGCCTGAGATGGCAGGTGGCCCATCAGAGGGCAGGCCCGCCCCATGTTGGCTCTGGGTCGGGTCGTGCCATCTGCTTTGCGGCCACAGCACCCGGGCTTGTCCATCCCAGTCCCATGGGCTCTGTGGCAGAGCCAGGCGGCAGAGCCAGGCGGCACAGGCAGGCAGGCGCTGGCAGTAAATATGATCTATCGGCCAAACATCAGGGCAGTGAAAAGTTATCTACAACTCGCCAGCCCCCGCCTCCTGACCCGGTCCTCCGCCGCGTTCCTGTGGGCGTGGAGAGCCCACGCCGTCAGCAGAAGCCCAGCCCTGGCCTCCGGTCTGGGCTCCGGGATGGAGGAGAGGAGCAGTATTTTTAGACAGATGCGTTCCCGTCCCAGCACGGCTGCAGCAATTATGCAAATCCGGTCATAAGAAGTTTAAAAGCCTGGAACCACCATATTTCTCTATTTCATTAGTGGTGACACAGGCTGCAGAGTTGATGTAACAGAAGGAACGCGATGCCAGCCTCACGCACACTATCCCCATCGCCCCTGAGTGAGAGGTGCTCTCTGCAGCGGGGACTGTGCATGGTGGGTCGGGACGCGTACGGAGGGCTCTGGCCAGGGAGACAGTCGGCCCCGGACGCCTCAGTCAGAAGCCCCTCGGCTGCTCAGCCCTTACACGTTACAGGCAGGGACCGAGGGCTGGAGGAGGGACGTGGGGACGACCTCTGGCCCCCGCTGGTCTGTGGGGGCCTCACCGTCCTCGTTCCTGGCACATCTCACAGCTGTGGAAGAAGTGCCTGGATTTGGACATGAACTCAGGGCTCTCCCGCTGCCCAGCCTTATCAAGGCGGGTGGGTGGGTGGTCGCTGCTGGCCCTGTGCATGTCTGTGTGTCTGCTGTCGTGGCAGGAGTGACGCTTCAGGAAAGGCAGGTTGGTTTCACACATAGCGCCCTCCTGTGCTCTCCGTCCTCCCCGTCAGGCGCCTTTACATGGCCAGCCAGCTCCATCGGGGGCACTCCAGCGGAGACCAGGGACCTTGGGAGGCAGGGCTGTCCTGGAACGGAGGCCCAGTGTGTGCCCGCCCCTCCCTGCAGGCCTGGGCAAGGCCAGGTGCCACCAGGGCAGCCGGGGTCTCCCTGTGCCACCCCTCCCCAGGCACCTAGCAGCAGCTCATCAGTGGGTGCGGAGCAGACTTTTGACAGGTAGCAGGTGAGTGGCCCAGGCGGGTTTGTCCCACCCGACTAGCGAGGGACCTGTGTCAAGTCCCTTCACTGGCAGGGCCTCGGGCTTCTCATGTGGGCCGTGGGTGGCATGCTGGCTGTCCCATGCCCTCCCGCCTTTAGGACTGTGGTGAGATGTAATGACGTGATGGCTCTGAAGGCGTGTTGTCTGTCATGACTGTGGTGGTGACCAGGAACCTAGCTCCCTGACTGGGCCCTGCCGTGTCCCCTCTCCCAGGTCTATTCCCAGTGACTCACCAAAATGTGCTGAGACACAGGTGTGTGCACACTCGTGAGTACAGACACATGAGTACAGACCCAGACGCACGCACACAGGCTGGCCTCGGTGCGCACAGACCAATCCAACTGCTTAGGGCGTTGCTGGCCCTGGGGCGTGCCGTCTGCCCCACCCGCTACGACTGGGCCCCGAACCCAGCCTGCCAGGTAGGGAAGTGGCCCCATTTTAAAGATGAGGAAACTGAGGCCATTCAGCTAGCTCCTATCAGAGCCAGAAACAGAATTGACGTGCTCCTTGCAATGTAGCCAGGCTGGGCCTCGCTTTTTTCCTCTAAGAAGTAGGGTTATTGTCGTCATGTGACCTCGAGGGGCTGCTGTGAGCGAGAGTGAGAGTGCGCGGGCGGCAGACACTGGCTTGAGCCTGGTGTCCAGAGGGTGCTGGAGGGCATGGCCTCCCCTGCCGGCCTCTGAGCGGCTGCTGGGCGGCCCGGGCAGTGTGTGCAGGGTCTGTCCACCTGGGCATGGGAGACCGCGGGCGTTCAGGCTGGTGTTTTGCAAAGTGAAGACATCAAACACGCATTTCTAATCCAGTGGGTGTGGCCCAACGCTGAGAGGTGCCGGTGCCGCGTGGGCATTTTGTGCCCTTCCGAGGGTAGTGACAGCTCTCAAAGACCTGATAAAATGCAAAAAGAAGGCAAATGTTTGTGAGAAGCCACACACGCTCGGGGAGGAAGCACCTTAACTCTCATCTCACAGGGAGAAAGCGGAGGACCCGTGTCCGCGGTTCCCGGGGGGTCTGCTGAGCCCCACCCCTCCCGTGTGCTGGAGTTCGCATCCCATGGGGACAGGCTCTTCACTCCAGAAGTCAGCAGAGACGTCGACAAGGCAAACCCCAGGGAAGAGGGCCGGGCAGGGATTTAAATGGGGTGATGGGGCCAAGGGCGCTGGTGCGGGTTGGGGAGCAGAGAAGGCGGGATGGGAGACTGCGGGCTCTGGAGTCAGAAGCGAGTGCCTTCCAGGAAGGAGGGGGGTGTGAAGGGGGCGGAGGGTGAGCCCTGAGAACAGGCAGGGAGGCCGGCTGCGCGGGTGTCATTGAGGGTTCCAGGTGGGATGGTGGCTCCTGTGACAGCGTTCCAAGGTCCCTGTGGTGGAGGAGGGGTGAGTGGATTGTGGGGAGCCCCTGGCATTGTCACAGCCAGAGATGGTGGTGGCTTGGACCAGGGTGGCATGGTGGGCATGGCAGGAGATGGAGCGGATCCTGTGGCCCCAGGGGGTGTGGGGGGAGCAGAGGAGTCAGGATGCCCGAGGGTGAGGCAGGGCGAGCACGCCATATGGCCTGGAGAGGAAGCAGCCGTGTCTGAGAGTCTGGGGTCCAGCCTCCGAGGTGGGTGCGATGGCCGGGGCCAGGCACGTGCAGACAGCATTGAAGCCTCGGGGACAGTCGGAGGTTGGGCTGAGGAAGAGGGTCGCGCAGGGGACAGCGGCCTAGGAAGGAAATCGGGCAGGAGAGGGTGGTGGCTCGGAGACCCAGAGCAGGACGTGTGTGAGGAGCAGGCAGTTACCGAGGCCAAAGCGGCTGCAAGGCTGAGCAGGACAGGAGTGCGCCCTTGGAGCTGCAAGGACAGGTCTCTGTGACCTTGGGAGGTGCTGGCACAGGGCGTGGGGGAGGGCGGCTGTGCTGGAGGGACGGGAGGGGAAGGTGAAGTGAGGGGGTGGGACGGGCAGGGGCTGGAGGGTGTTCAGCTCAATTTTTATGGAGGGTTCTAGAACTGTGCTGTCTAGTGCAGTACAGACTGAGCCATGGGAGTTTTGTGGGTGGGTGTGGGGGAGGGAGACGGGCTCAGGATGCGAGGAGGGGCTTCTGAGTTGTGGGGTGCACTGAACGTGGCCCAGCCTGTGTCTTTTGTGTGGGGCCAGGGGACCAGTGGGGGCAGGTGAGTGCCCTGTGTCTCCACCTGTGACAGGATCCTGAGTCGGGGGTGGCACGAGGGGTGCAGGGGTGGGCGACTGGCCTGCTGCAGGTCTGTGCACTCTGCGGGTGTGTGAGTGAACCCGAGAGGAAAGGGCATTCTTGGACAGCCTGTGACCCGGTCAGAGCTGTTCTAGGTGCTCTGGCTGCTCCCTAGGTGGCTGTTCCGAGGCCCTGCCTGTGTCACCCCAGAGGTAATTCCGAGGGGGGCGCTGGGAGCTCAGCTGTGCAGCAGAGGGGCCTCCTGGAGGGAGGGGGCACCGCTGGGCCCACCACCCAGCCACACCCAGCAGGATGACGGGGAGGCCTCACTGTGTGACCTTGGACAAGGTCTCCCGTTTGGGCCTCAGTTTCCCCTCTGTAAAGTGAGGTGTGGAATGAGAACTCTGGGTCCCCCCCAGGCTAAGGCTGTGGGGGCTACAGAAAGGGCAGAGGTGACTCTTCCTGAGGGAGGGGGCTGACTGCCTGG
>NW_017731383.1:1005808-1032634 GCF_001890085.2 Hipposideros armiger
CCCAGACAGAAGCACAAATTCCTAGACTGTCACTGCTGGGGGGGGACCCGTGGTGGCAACAGTGGGCCTGGCTGGACCTTGGTGGTGCCATTCACCCACACACGTGAATGTGGGTGCCACCACGTGTGTGCGGAATACACATTCCCCCTGTGCACGCAGACCTGTGTGCACACAGGCGGACCCAGCACATGTGTGGGAACCCATGGGCACGCAGGCCCACAGGTACGCATCCCACGGTGCGGGAGCTCCGGGCCCTGGGCCAGCCCGGCAGCGGCTCAGTGACCACTGTCGTGGGGACGGGCCCTGGGCGTGGGGGCAGGGAGAGGCGGGGAGCCCTGGAGCCCGCCCCCTCCTGCCAGCGCCTTGCCTGTGATGAGGGTTCTTTAGGCCCTGTAATCCTCCTTAACTTGACTTTGGGTTATTTTGAGCAAGAGATTAGAGGTGATTATGATCAGCTTTACTGAGGCGCCACACTTCCTGGGGGGCCGGCTGCTCCCCGCACCCTGCTGGAGGCTGGGGCAGGAGTCAGCCCCCACCAGCCCCGGGCTGAGCGGCTCGAGGCCTCAGGAGCCCCAGGGGACAGAAATCGCAGCATTTGCCAGGTTGTCCTGGGTGGATGGGCAGGCAAGCAGGTGCTATGAGATGGTGACAGAAAGGAGCCCAGAACACCCCCCACGGGATTGTCGGTTTTGTGTCACAAGCCAGACCACACAGGGACCCCAGCTTCCAGTTAGCAGGCGCCCTCCTTTGGGGAGAAAACCCAAGCCTACTTGCCTGGCCCCCGGAGCCATTTCAGACTGCACCCAGAGAGCCAGTCTTGACTGAATGTCACGCAGCAACTCCGGCCAAGCCCAGGGTGGGTTCCACCACGGCCGCCAGGGCCTCTCCCCAGCCCCAAGCCCATCTGACCTCTCCCCCTCTTTAAATCAGAAACAGGGTCTGCCTTGGGCGCCAGATCAAAACCGTTCTTTATGAAGTTTCCAAAGGGGAAAATCTATTTCACATCATACGTCTTTCTCCTAATTTAAGCCGCCTCAGTGCAGACTAGCTGCAAACGTCAATATCAGTGCCATGCACTCAGCTGGCCGCTCGCCAGGCCACAGAGCAGTTACAGAGGCCACTGTAAATCCAAATACTAACAAGCAAACACACACCCATTCGTCTGTCCTGCGGGAAGAAGACGTGGGCCGAGCGGTGACACCCGCAGACTGGGGTCCTCCTGTCGGGCGGGGGGCCCTGGAGGAGCAGAAGCCCAGGGCCAGGTCCAGCCACGTCTCCCCACACACAGCCTGGCTCCTGCCTGCGTGGTCCCCACAGTCACATCCTGGGCTCCTTGCAGGTGCAAGGGGCAGAGGGCCAGGTGCTTTGACAGGCGGGAGGGGAAGGGTCATTGTGGGAGGGGAAGGGTCAGGTCCTTCTCTGAGCCTGAGGAGACCGCGGGGAGCCTGGCAGAGCCCCCGACATGGGGTGGGGAAGCCTCCGGGTCCCGGACCAGGTGGAAAGCCGCAGAGACCATCGAGCTGGCTCACTGGGGAAACCGAGGACCAGAGTGGCACAATGTGCCCAGGCCATGCCACAGGACAGCTCAGCCCCAGGGCCTGGCCTTCCTAGATGCCTGTCTGGTGTCTCCAGAGAGTCACTGGAGGGGAGCTCAGAGCACCCCCTGCAGGCGGCTGCAGTGCTGTGGCCTGGCCCTGGGAGCAGACAACCCGGCCTGCAGGAGGCGGGGCAAAGCGTCCCGTCACTGGTCACTCACCAGCTGTGTGACTTCAGGCTTTCCCAGGCCGCTCGGCTCAGCTGGTGCAGACCCACACCTGACCCTGGGGCCTGGGAAGCCCAGCCACCACCTGACCGGCTCTCCTTTGTCTTGCCGCAGGAGCCGCTGAGCTGGAGGTGCAGGGTGGAGCTGTCCGGACACCCAGGCCGATGGGCAGGGAAGCCATGGTGCTGCCAGGACACGGCGGGCGGACGACGAGAGGCGGCTGGCAGTGAGGGGGCGCATTCCCCCCCAGCTCTCGCACTGTGGGACCATGCAGCTTGGGACAGGACGCCCCTGAGCGTGTGGGCACTGTCCCCTCCCGCCCCTCCTTCCCTCCAGGGGCTGCGGCCCAGCCCCCCACCCAGCACCCCTGGGCAGGCTGAGCGGGGTCTCCGCGAGGGCAGACCCCATGGCTGGGAGCCGGTGGGGTGTGCTGTGGGTGTGCGTGACGGCGGCTGCCCTGCTGCACGCGGGCGGCCTGGCCCGCGGTGACTGCTGGCTGATCGAGGGCGACAAGGGCTTCGTGTGGCTGGCCATCTGCAGCCAGAACCAGCCGCCGTACGAGGCCATCCCGCAGCAGATCAACAGCACCATCGTGGACCTGCGGCTGAACGAGAACCGCATCCGCAGCGTGCAGCACGCCGCGCTCAGCCGCTTCGGCAACCTCACGTACCTGAACCTGACCAAGAACGAGATCACCTACATCGAGGACGGTGCCTTCTCGGGCCAGTTCAACCTGCAGGTGCTGCAGCTGGGCTACAACCGGCTGCGCAACCTGACGGAGGGCGTGCTGCGCGGCCTGGGCAAGCTGGAGTACCTGTACCTGCAGGCCAACCTCATCGAGGTGGTCACGCCCGGCGCCTTCTGGGAGTGCCCCAACATCGTCAACGTGGACCTTTCCATGAACCGCATCCAGCGGCTGCACAGCGCCACTTTCGCGGGCCTGTCCCGCCTGTCGGCCTGCGAGCTGTACAGCAACCCCTTCTACTGCTCCTGCGAGCTGCTGGGCTTCCTACGCTGGCTGGCGGCCTTCACCAACGCCACGCACACCTACGACCGCATGCAGTGCGAGTCGCCGCCGCACTATTCCGGCTACTTCCTGCTGGGTCAGGGCCGGCACGGCCAGCGTAGCATCCTTACCACGCTGCAGTCCGTGTGCACCGACGGCGCCTATGCGGCTGAGCCCCGCCTGGTGCCCGAGCGGTCGCCGCCGGGCCGTGTGCCACCCACACCGCCGGAGCCCAGCGACGCCCCTTGTGCCGCGGACGAGTGCTTCTCCGGCGACGGCACCACCCCGCTGGTGGCCCTGCCCACACTGGCCACCCAGGCCGAGGCACGGCCCCTCATCAGGGTCAAGCAGCTGACACAGAACTCGGCCACCATCACGGTGCAGCTGCCCAGCCCGTTCAACCGCATGTACACACTGGAGCATTTCAACAACAGTAAGTCGTCCACTGTGTCCAGGCTGACCAAGCCCCAGGAGGACATCCGCCTGACCAACCTCTACACGCTCACCAACTACACCTACTGCGTGGTGTCCAGCAGCTCGGGGCTGCACCACAACCACACCTGCCTCACCATCTGCCTGCCCAAGCCGCCCAGCCCGCCGGGCCCCGTGCCCAGCCCCTCCACGGCCACCCACTACATCATGACCATCCTGGGCTGTCTCTTTGGCATGGTGCTGGTGCTTGGCGCCGTCTACTACTGTCTCCGCAAGCGCAGGCACCAGGAGGAGAAGCACAAGAAGGCGGCCGCCGCGGCCGCAGCCAGCAGCCTCAAGAAGACCATCATCGAGCTCAAGTATGGGCCGGAGATGGAGGCGCCCGGCCTGGCCCCACTGTCCCAGGGCCCGCTGCTGGGCCCCGAGGCCGTGACCCGCATCCCGTTCCTGCCGGCAGCCGCCAGTGAGGTGGAGCCGTACAAGCTGGCGGAGAGCGAGACGCCCAAGGCCAGCAAGGGCACCTACATGGAGGTGCGCACCGGGGAGCCGGCGGAGCGCAGGGACTGCGAGCTGGGCCGGCCGGGTCCCGACAGCCAGGGCTCGGTGGCCGAGATCTCCACCATCGCCAAGGAGGTGGACAAGGTCAACCAGATCATCAACAACTGCATCGACGCGCTCAAGTCCGAGTCCACCTCCTTCCAGGGCGGCAAGTCTGGCGCCGTGTCCACTGCCGAGCCGCAGCTGGTGCTGCTGTCCGAGCCGCTGGCCAGCAAGCACGGCTTCCTGTCGCCCGTGTACAAGGACACCTTCAGCCACGGCCTGCAGCGGCACCACAGCGTGGAGGCGGCCCCTGGGCCCCCACGCGCCAGCACCTCGTCCAGCGGCTCCACGCGCAGCCCCAGGGCCTTCCGCGCCGAGGCCACCAGCGCGCACAAGGTCGCGGCCACCGAGGCCAAGTACATCGAGAAGAGCTCACCCGCTGCCGACGCCATCCTCACTGTGACACCCGCCGCCGCTGTGCTGCGGGCCGAGGCCGAGAAGAGCCGCCAGTACGGCGAGCACCGGCACTCGTACCCGGGCTCCCACCCTGCCGAGCCGCCCGCGCCACCGGCGCCCCCACCCCATGAAGGCCTGGGAGGCCGCAAGGCGTCCATCCTGGAGCCTCTGACGCGGCCGCGGCCCCGCGACCTGGCCTACTCACAGCTGTCCCCACAGTACCAGCACCTGAGCTACTCCTCCAGCCCCGAGCACAGCTGCAGGGCCCCCCACAGCATCTGGGAGCGCCTCCGCCCCAGCCGCCGGCGGCACAGGGACCACGAGGAGTTCCTGGCCGCCGGCCACGCGCTGCGCAAGAAGGTCCAGTTCGCCAAAGACGAGGACCTGCACGACATCCTGGACTACTGGAAGGGCGTGTCGGCCCAGCACAAGTCCTGAGCCCCCAACTCGTGATGCCCACGGGACCAAAAAGGACACAAGCCCCACTGCAGCTCTTTGTAACCCAGAGACTGTCACACGTGTGTCTCTCTCTCTCTCTCCCTCTCTCTCCCTCTCTCTCTCTACACACACACACACACACACACACACACACACACACACACACACGGCAGCACTGGGGCCCCACGTAGAAAGCAGGGAGGGGGCGCAGACACTGACAACAGCAAATGGACCGTGGCCACGTGCACGGACCTGCCCTGAGACCGTCTCACTGGTGTGAGCGGCCTGTCCACACACACGCACACGCACACACAAGGGACTTCGGAAAACTGTGTCTTAGGGATGGGGGTGGGGGAGGGGAATTTGTTTTTCAGTATCTTTCCTCTTGATTCTTCTCTGCCTATCTTTTCCTCTCTATTTTCTTCCTTTTTTTTTTTTTAAAAAAAAAACAACAGAAGTAAAGTTCTCTTAAAAATTAAGACATAAAACACCAGACGTGGGGAGCATGGCCACCTGGCTCCTCGCATGATCTCCGTCCGTGGTTTCCTGTGGACTCTGTTCAGTCTGTGTCTTCAATGCCACCTCTGGAGGTCACCAAAGAGGGGATCGTGAAAGCAGGCGGCCAAGTGGCGTCTGGGAGGCCCTGCCGCCCTGGGGGACTCACGGGGGGAGGGGTGTGCCTGCGGACGGCTGGGGTGGCTGGGGGGACGTGGGCTGGGAGTGGGATCCAGCCCAGTTGCCGCTGTACACTGTTGTCGTCCTACTGTACAGAAAAAATATTTCTATATTTGCAATGTTTGCTGTAAAACGAGAAAGAGAAGAAAGGCTATGTCTACTAAAAAAAAAAACTCTGTGTAGGAAAAAACCCAAATACTTGTTTGTACTGGGTTTTTACTGTGGGATTTAGGGAAAGATTTGGGGTTTCTTTAGTGTCTGGTTAAGGGGGTGATTTTACTAATGTGGGCCTTGGGATGGGCTCCGGTTACAGGTGGGTCACCACTGAGCTCTCATCCCGAGAGAACAGAAGTGACCCCGGGCGGGGGGTACACGAGAGCCCGTGGGAGGGGGAGCAGCCAACACGGGGTTGGACAAAGTCCAGTGGCTTTGAGAGGCGGCGTGGACGGGTCAGAAAGGAGCTGAGGGAGGCGTGAGTGGGTGTGCAAGAGGCGCCTGGGGTTGTCCCCGAGGCCACGTGTGTCTGTGTGTCTGTGGCCAGGTGCGTGCAGAGCCAGGACGTGAGTGGGCTTGTGGGCAGCCAGCGGTGACGGTGTGGATGGTGTGGGTCGTGTGTGAGTGGGGTGAGCTTGAGAGGGCTGGAGGGGGCGTTGCGGGGGGTGGTCTCCTGCGATGGCTGGAGCCCCACCTTCAGGAAAAGTGCCCTGAGACCCCCCCATACTGCAGGCCCTGGGGATGCTGGCGCCCTGAGCCAGCCTCTCGGCCCCGCGTACCATCCCCTGCCCAGCCTGGCGTGGCCCCAAAGTCACAGCGAGCGGTTTGAGGGCACCTGGGCCCAGACTCCCAGGGACGACAGTCCCTCTCCAGTGCCTTGTGCCCCCAGAGCCACGTCCCCTCGTCCTGCCCTCGGGCCGGAGCCAGAGCAATGCTTTGAGGGTGAGTTGTCATTTCTGGGCCCTTCGTCCACCTATCAGCAAGGTCGGGGCCCTGTGCCCACCCCCAGCCTTGGGTCCTACAGACCTGCCTTCTCCTGGGGGCGGGGAGGGCGCGTAACTCTGGCCCGGGTCGCCCCCCCCAAAAGCCCCCACCCCAGCCCCTCCATCCAGGGCAAAGCCCTTCCCAATCTAAATGTCTGACAAAGACCCAGTAAAGCACGAGTGGGGGCTGGAACTGAACCCCAGAGGCCATGGGGAGCATTGAGAGACACTAAGCGGGAACAGAGATGGTGGCAGGTTCTCAGGGTCTGGTGGGTTCCTGGGAACGGACGGGGTGGCCCAGCCCGACTCAGCAGGGGCAGGGAGAGGTGGCAGAGCCGTGGGCTGGCGTGGGGCCTCCCGGAGGGCGTTACACAGTAACTTGGCCGCAGTCCTGGCCGTGGGACGTAAGCAGGGCCAGGCTGCCTCAGCCAGCTGCTCCTTGTCACTGAGGAGATAAAATTGGCTATTTACAGGGAACTGGAGACTGAGGGGCACGGGACAGAGGTTCCCGCCCAAGGTAAGGGGCAACTGGCCGGACAGGCCCGATGTGTGAGGGACACGCTGAGAGCACAGCCATCAAGCACCCAGGCGAGAGGCAAAGACCTGGAGAGGGGCATGGGAACAGGGGAGCGTGGGGTCCTGAGTGGCCAAGTGTCCCCGCTCCAGAAGCCCAGCCCTCCCCGGACACCCAGGCTGGACAGAGGCGGCGCTCACCGCCCAACACCAGGCCGTCCTGGGGACACAGACACGTGTCGCTGTGCCCTTGCTTGAAAGAATTGACAAGAGTGGACACGTACAGAAGACGTACGTAGTCATCAAGTCCCTGCTGTGTGCAGGGCTCTGCGCCAGTCACTACATGGAGCCCGGAGAGGGACTCCCCCATCAAGGGGCTCCTGGGCTAGCAGGGCACTCGGGGCAGAGGCAGGTGACCAACTCGGTGGCCGGGGACGGGAGAGCCTGGCGGGCTTCCTGGGCATGGTGGTTGGTCTGAGAAGGGGGACTGACAGGAAGGAGGGGTGGAGGTTACCAAGTGCGGAGAGGTCAGCGTCCCTGTGGGCGCCAGCCGAGCTGAGTGCAGGACGGAGGAAACGGACTCGGGAGCGCCCTGCCCGGGCTGGACCTGGCGCCCAGCCTCCTGGGGGCAGCCCCACAGCACAGCTCTTGTTGTTCTGAGAAGGGGTTTGGGGCCCAAAGCGTGGGCTCACACCCAGCTGCGTGGCCACAGTGAGCGGATGACCGCTCCCCCGCCTCCGCGGCACTGGGTCACTGAGTTCAAATGGCACGTGGGCCAGAGGGTACAGGTGACATGGTGGGTAGGTGCCAGTGTCAGTTACCTGTGGGCCCGGTCACTCTGCACACCACCCAACCCCCACACACGCCGTTGCTCACATGCCAGCCTGCCCACTCATCGGGGTGGCTGGTGGGGACCTGGGCACTGGGGGGACTGAGTTTTGCTCCACCCAACAGCCCAGGTAATGGCCAAAAGAGCAAGCCCCCGTGGCCACGTGCCAACCTTCCATTGGTCAGAGCAAGTCACGTGGCTGAGCTCCTCGAGGGGTGGGTGGTCACCCCATCCAGTGGCATGTGGCAAACGGCATGGACCCAGAAGGGGAGAGTAAGGCCGTCTGATACCAGAGGCCAAGTACATGACGGAGCCCACGCGCTGCCCCTCACCGGGCGGAGCACAGCACGCACGGCAGGAATCCCAAAACCAGTGTTCCCAAGGTTTCGTTCATCCATCCATCCATCCATCCATCCAACGTACAATTACAGGGCACCTACTGTGTGCCAGGCATGCCAGAGACAGCAATGAAATCTGTCCCCTCCCTTGAGAGTATATTAGTCAGTCCCACCAGGAAAGAGGTGATGCCCCAAAATAGGATAATTCAAGGTGGGGGTTGCCTCTGAAGGGACCCTTTCCCGTGTGAGGGTGTGGGGCACCCCCAGGGAGAGCAGCAGCTGAGCTGACAGCCCCCTGGGACAAGGGCAGGAGCTGGGAGGACAGGGAGGGGCTGTACAGATGGCCGCCCGGGCCCCGGGGTGGGGCCTGCGGTGTAGGACCGCCAGCCTGAGGGGACGCCCCTCTCCTCCCACCCTCCCTCTCAGCTCCTGTGGGGACACCCCTTTGGCTAAATGTCCCGAAAACCAGGAGGCAGAAGTCCATTCTCGTCAGACGGTGGAAAGACGGTGGGTAAGGAAGGTCTGGAAGATGTGGAGGGGAGAACGGGAGAGGCCCAGTCAGGGCCCATGTGGAAGACGCAGCCACCGGCCTGACGACCCGACGGGCAGTGACGGGCGCGAGGAAGCCAGCACTTCCCTGTGGAGTCTGGAGACTTCTTGGGGAGGTCAGCGCTCAAGACCTCAAGGGACAAACAATAGCTGGCTCAGTGGAGACGGGGCAGCAGGAGACAGACAAGCGACTCCCACCCAGAGGGAAGGGCAGAGACCATGTGCCCCCTCCCACCCCAGCCCGAGGGGCCGGTGGCTGGAGGTCAGGAGCTGGGCAGCCGTGGGGCTGGGGGCTGCTGGGACCAGGGAAGTCGGCTGAGCCAGCTCGGATGGCCTGCCTTGCACTCGTAAAGAAATTAGGGTTGGGCTGTGGGCAGTGGGGGGGGGCACTGATGGTATTTTACAGAATAATAACTTGTATTGATTTTTTTCTTAACTCAAAAGTAATCCCATTACTACACAAACTTCAGAACTCAGCTAAATGTAAAAATGAAAACAGAGCTCACTCGAGTCTCACCATCAAGCTAGCCGCAGCTAACACTGGTATCTGCCCTTCCAGCCCTTTCTCCGTAAATGCAGCAGCCCTGGGATTTACACACAACCACCGGTGCCAAGAACTGGCTCTTTACTTTCTGTAACGGCCTCTCTCTCCCCCTTGATGGGGTGTCGGTGTGGTGCTCAGAGATGAGCCCGGACAGGAAGTTTGTAGGATCCAGTGGGGAAGGAAATGGAGTGTGACAGAGGACCGCGGGGGCGTGTGTCGAGTAAGAGGGTCGCTGCTCAGTGGAACGACGGGCTTGCTAGTTCATAGAAGCTGCAAAAACAGTACACAGAGCAGCCCACCCTCCCCCAGTGGTACCGTCTTAGGTAGCCAAGCACAGCATCAAAACCAGCGACCTGCGTGGTCCCCTGGGGCCATTATGTTCACTAGACCACAGATCTTAGTTTTCACCAGCTTTCACATGCACTTGTGTGTGCGCACATGTGTGTGCATGCATGTGTGTGTGTGTGTGTGTGTGTGTGTGTGTGGTCTGCAAAGGCATGCTGTGTGTATAGGTGTGTGTGATCACCACCACAAAAACTTCTCCCCGGTCGCCCGTTAGTCACCCTGCCCCCAGCTCCATCCCTGACCCCTGGTGCCACTAAACTCTCCCCCATCTGTCATTCTGAGAATGTTATATAAATGGAATCATACGCTATGTAACCTTTGCTACTGGTCTTTCACGAAGCATGAGGCTGTTGAGGCCTGCCCAGGTTGTCGTGTGTACCAGGCCATTCCCTTTTCCCCGCTGCGTAGTATTCCAGTGTATAGATGACACGCCTATGCTTGTTACACCATTCACTTGCTGAAGGACATCTGGGTTGCTTCCAGTTTGGGGCTGTTACCAATAAAGCTGCTATGAAAATCCACATACAAGTTTTCGAGTGAATTTACGATTTCATTTCTCTGGGATCGATGCTCAGGAGCGCAGCTGCTGGGCTGTGTGGCGACGGCGTGGCTGGTGCGGGAAGGAGCTACAGCTGTTTCCCAGAGCGGCCGTTGCAGTTTGCGTTCCGCCAGCAATGGAGGAGAGTCTCTCGGCGGGCTCACCGACATTCGGTGTCACGGCTGCTTGGTGTTTGGGGTGTCCTAATGGTGGGCAGTGCGAGCTCACTGTGGCTTTCACTTCCACTTCCCTAGTGTCTAATGCTGCCAAACATCTCGTCATGTGCTTATTTGCCGTCGGTATCGCTTCTTTGATGAGATGTTTCCTCATTTTTACCCATTTTTCTGAATGTTCTGTTTGTTTTTACTGATGAGTTTCAAGCGTTCTCTACATTTTCTAGATCCAGCACCCCTGTGGTCTGCAGCATTGTCTCCAAATCCGCAGCTCAGCTCTTCGTCCCGTCAACAGGGCCTTCCGCAATGCAAGGGTTTTAATTTTGTTCAAGTCTAACTTATTATTTTATTTTGTAGATTGTGCTTTTGGCATCACATTTAAGGACTCTGCCTGGTTCTAGGTCCTGAAGATGTTTTATGTTTTCTTTTAGAAGATTTATAGTTTTACTTTTTACATTTAAACCCATAGCCTATTTTGAATTAATTTATGTATAAGACGTGAAATTTAGGCCAAAGTTTTATTTGTTTAATATTTATTTTTTGCCTATTGATGTCCAGTTGATCTAATAGTATTTTTTGAAAAGACTGTCAAGCCTCCATCGAATGGCTTTTGCCCCCTTGGAAAACGTAGCTGGTGTGTTGGTGGGTCCCTGTCTGGGTCTGTGCTCCGTCCTGTGGGCTGTGGGTCTCCCTCACCAGCTCCGCAGCTTGATGGGGAATCTTCACATTGGGGAGAGTGAGTCCTCCCCCCGTAGTCTCCTTTTTCAAAATTATTTCTAGCTATTCAAGTTCCTTTGCCTTTTCACATAAATTTTAGAATAAGCTTGTCTATATCTATAAGTCATCTTACTGGGATTTTAATAGGAATTGTGATTGCCATATAGACTCAGGAAACACTGACATCTTGACTGCGTTGTCTTCCAATCCATGACTCTCTCTCTCCAATTATTTGAATATTCTTTTATTTTTTTCATTAGTACTTTGCAATTTTCAGCATACAAATCCTGGACATATTTTGATAGATTTATACCTAGGTATCTTTTTAGAAATTGCAAGTGGTGCTGTATTCTAAGTTTCAGTTTTCACATGTTTGTTGCTAGTGTATAGAAACGTGATTTTTTTTTTAAAGATTTTTATTGGGGATTTGGGGGGATGGGAACAGTGCTGGGGAATTGGGGGAAGGGTAACAGACAAGTTGCTGTCCTTTTGTTCTTCAGTCTAGTTGTGGAGGACGTTGCTTCACTGGCCCAAGTTGGCACCATCATTGCGCTCCTCCCTGGAGAGGCAGATCAGTCGCCGGCTTCTGGACGGCTGCTCACGCTGGCTGCTGGCCACACACAGTAGCCCATGGCAACCCACTGCCGCAGGGGCTGCAGCCTACGCCATCGCCGGCGACTCACGGCAGCCCAGCTCCAGGTTAAGCTGTTGTTCAGCATCTTAGCTGTAGAGGGCAGTGTCACTGGCCCTCATATGTGGGATCCGAACCGGGACCCTCTGGCGTCCCAAGCCAGCTCTTAACCATCGCGCCACTCGGCCGGCCCGAAACGGGATTGATTTTTATATTTGATCTTGTTCACTATGACCTTGGTAAACTCACTGTAAGTTATGTCTCTTTTTTTACCCAATAGTTTTATTTTCTCTGAAGTCTACGTGATCTGGTATCAATATACCCATGCCTGCTTTTTTAAATTAATGGCTGCATTCTTACTTTCAACCTATCTATACAGTTATATTTGAAGTGAGTTTCCTGTAGGCAGCATATAGTTGGGTAATGTGGGTTTGTTTCTTTTAATTAAATTAATTAAATTCAATTAATTCAAGCTCTTTCTTTTAATTGAATATTTCGACCATTTACATTGAAAGTGATTACTGATGTGTTAGGGCTTAATGCTGACATTATTTGTCTTCTGCTCCCTCTATTTTTTGTTCCTCTGTTTCCTCTTTCTTGCCTCACTGTGGGTGAGTTGAACTTGTTTTTTATAATTACATTTTGACTGATCTATAGTGTTTTTGAGTTTATCTGTATAATTTTTTTTAGCAGCAGCTCGCTCTAGATATTACAATATACATACACATAACTTATCAGAGTCTACTGGTATCAACATTTTATCATTATCAGAGACAACCAAGAGCTAGGGCAAGGCTGAGCAATATGGTTAATCTCCTACATGAGGCCAACACTGCAAGCCTGGGGGAGGCGGCTGTCTTATCTAATGCATGGAAACCAACACAGAGAGTCAAGGCAAATGGAAAAACAGAGGGATATGTTCCAAACAAAACAACAAGATAAAACCTCAAAAAAGACCTTAATGAAATAGAGATAAGTGATTTACCTAATAAACAGTCCAAAATAAGGGTCATAACAATGCTCCCCAAGCTCAGGAGAAGGATGGATGAACAAAGCAACAATTTCAACAAAGAGATAGAAAGTATAGGAAAATACAGATAGAAGTCACAGAGTTGAAGAAGAATCAAAGTGAAAATACAATAGAGGGGGAGAGAGGGGTTCAACAGCAGATAAGATGAAGCTGAATAAAGGGTCAGTGAACTCAAAGGCAGGTCAGGGAAACTTACCCAATCAGAGCAGGAAAAAAAAAAAGAGTAAAGGTAGTTTGAGGGACTATGGGACAACATCAAGCAGATAAATATTCATATTACAGGGATCACGAAAGGAGGAGAGAGAGAAAGGGGCAGAAAACTTATTTCAAGAATTAATGGCTGAAAGCTTCCTAACCCGGGGAAGGAAAGAACCCTACATCCCGGAAGCCCCCCAAAGTTCCAAATAAGAGCAACCCAAAGAGGGTCACACCAAGACACATTATAACTAAAATGTCACAAGGAGAGAATCTTAAAAACAACATGTCATGTACAAGGAAACCCTTATAGGACTATGAGCAGATTTTTTGGCAGAAACTTTGCAGGCCAGAAGGGAGTGGCATGATGTATTCAAAGTACTGAAAGAAGAAAACCTTCCAAGCAAGAATACTCTCCCCAGCAAAGTTGTTATTCAGAATTGAAGGAGAGTTTTCCAGACAAGAAAAACTAAAAGTTTTTACCACCGTGAGACCAGCCTTACCAGAGATGTTGAAGGGGCTTTTTAAAGCTGAAACAAAAGGGTGGTAATTAGTAACAGAAAAACATAAAAGTATACATCTCACTGTTAAAGGTAAATATACAGTAAAATTCAGAATAATCTAATGTTATAAAGATGGTGGGTTAATCAGTTATAAAGCTAGTATAAAGGTTAAAAGACAAAAGTAATAAAAATAACTATAATATTTGTTGAGGGATGAACAAGATAAAAAGATGAGAATTATGACATCAAAAACATAAAACACAGGAGGTGGAGGAGTAAAATTGTCGAGTTTTTAGAATGTGTTCAAACTTGTTATTATCAACTTAAAATAGACTGTTATAAATATAAGTTGTTTTATGGAAGCCTCATGATAATCACAAGGCTAAACCCTCTAGTAGATACACAAAAGAGAAAGAAATCTAAGCATAACAAAGAAAGGAGCAGGGGTAGAAAGGAACAGGGCAATTATAAAACAGCTAGAAAACAATAAGCAAAATGGCAATAAGTACATATCTATCAATAATTACTTTAAATGTAAATGGAATAAATTTTCCAATCCAAAGACACAGGGTGGCAGAATGGATAAAAGAAAAAAGACCCATGTATATGCTGCCTGCAAGAAACTCACTTCAGATGTAAGGACACGCACACAAACTAAAAGTGAAGGGATGGAAAATAATATTCCATGCAAATGGAAACCAAAATAAAGCCGAGATAGCTGTACTTTATCAGACGAAATAAGCTTTAAGACAAAGACTAGTAGGAGACAAAGACGGTCATTACATAATGATAAAGGCGCTCATCCAAGAGATGATGTAACATTTGTAAATATGCATCCAACGTAGGAGCACCTACACATATAAAGCAAATGTTATCAGACCTAAAGGGACAAATAGGCAGCAGTGCAATAATACTAGGGGATGTTAATGCCCTTTCACCAGTAGATAGATCATCCAGACCAAAAATAAATAAATCAATAAAAAATAAACACTGACCTTCAATGAAACATTAGGATTGTTTAACAGACATTTATAGAACATTCCATCCAAAAGCAACAGAATACACATTCTATTCAAGTGCACGTGGCGCATTCTCCAGGATAAATCATATGTTAGGCCACAAAGCAAGTCTTAATAAATTTAAGAAAACAGAAATCATATCAAGCATCACTTCTGACCACAATGGTATGAAACTAGAAACCAATTATAAGGTTAAAACTGGGAATTTCACAAATATTTGTATACTAAACCACATGCTACTGAACAACTGATGGGTCAAAAAGGAAAATATTTTTTAAATACCTTGAGACAAATGAAAATGGAAGTACAATATACCAAAGCTTAAGGAATGCAGCAAAGCAGTTCTAAGAGAGAAGCTCATGGTGATAAATGCCCTCGTGAAGAAACAAGAAAGACCAAATAAAACACCTGACTCTACACCTCAAGGAACTAGAAAAGAAGAACAAACGAAGCCCTAAGTCAGTAAACGGAAGGAAACAGCAAAGATCTGCGTGGAAATAAACGAAATAGAGACGAGTAATAGAAAACTCAATGAAACGAAGAGCTGGCTTTTTGAAAAGATAAACAAAATTGATAAACCTTTATTTAACTAGACTCACCAAGAAAAAAAGACAGAGGATTCCACTGAAATCAGAAACGAAAGCAATGTTATAACTAGACCACAGAAATACAAAATATCAGAAGAGGCTACTATGAGCACTCATGCGCCAAATCGTGCAACCTAAGAGAAACGGATCCATTCCTAGAAACATACAACCTATTAAGACTGAATCATGAAGAAACAGAAAATCTGAACACCTGATCACCAGTAAGGAGACTGAATCAGTAATCGAAACCTCCCAACACACAAAAGTCCAGGACCAGATGGCTTCACTGGTGAATTCTACCATCTAAAGAATTAATACCAATCCTTCTCAAACTCATCCAAAGAGCAGAAGAGGAGGGGAACTTCCAAACTCATTTTATGAGGCCAGCATTACCTTGATACCAAAACCAGAGAAGGCTGCCACAAGAAAAGAAAATTATAGGCCAACATCCCTGATGAATATAGATCCAAAAATACTCCACAAAATACAAGCAAAATGAATTCAATGATACAGCAAAAGGATTGTACACCATGAGCAAGTGAAATTTATTCCAGGGATGCAAGGAATAAACGCCAAAAAATAATCAATATGATTTACCACATTAACATATGGATAAAAATCATGTGATTATCTCAATAGATGCAGAAAAAGCTTTTGACAAAATTCAACATCTATTTGTGACAAAAACTCTCAAAGTGAGTATGCAGAGAGAACATACTTCAACATAATAAAGGCCACATATCACAACCCCCCCAGCGAACATCATATTCAATGGAGAAAAGCAGAGAGCATTCCTCTAAGATCAGGACCGAGACACGATGCCCGCTCTCAGCACTGCTATTCAACCTAGTATTGGAAGTTCTAGCCAGGTTAATTAGATGAGAACAAGAAACAAAAGGAATTCAAATTGGAAAGGAAAAAGTAACACTGTCACTATTTACAGATGCATGATGTTATAGTATAGAAAACTGTGAAGACTACCAAAAAAACTGTTGGAATAAATGAACTCAGTAAAGTTGTAGGATACAAAATCAATATACAAAAAATGTGTTGCATTTCTATAGACTAATAACAAGCTATCAGAAAAGAAATTAAGAAAACAATCCCATTTACAATTGCATCAAAAAGAATAAATTACCTAGGAATAAATTTGACTGAGGAGGTGGGAAAACCTGTACACTGAAAACTATAAGACACTGATGAAAGAAAATGAAGACACAAATAAATGGAAACCCTAAAATTTGTATGGAACACAAAAGGCTCCAAATAGCCAAAGAATTCTCGACAAAGAACAAAGTTGGAGACATCACACTTCCTGATTTCAAACTATATTACAAGGCTATAGTTATCAAGACAGTATGGTACTGGCATAAAAACAGACACGTGGATTAATGGAACAGAACAGAGCGCCCAGAAATCAACCCATGCACATGTGGTCGAATAATTTATGACAAAGGAGGCAAAAACATACAATGGGGAAAGGACAGTCCCTTCCATAAATGGGCTTGGGAAAACCGGACAGCCTCATGCGGCTAAACGAAACTGGACCCCTATCTTACACCACACACAAAACAAACTCAAAATGGATTAAAGACTTGAATGTAAGACCTGAAACACTAAATCTCCTAGAAGAAAACATAGGCTGTAAGCTCCTTGACATGTGTCTTGGTGATGGTTTTTTGGACTTGACACCAAAAGCAAAAATAAACAATTGGGACTCCATCAAACTAAAAAGCTTCTGCAGAGCAAAGGAACCTGTCAACAAAACAGAAAGGCAACCTACAGAAAGGGAGAAAATATTTGTAAATCGTATACCTGATAAGGGGCTAATATCCAAAATATATAAAGAACTCATACAACTCAATAGAAAAAAGTCTGATTAAAAATAGGCAGAGGGGCCAGCCGAGTGGCTCAGTTGGTTAAGATCTCGCTCAAGAGTTTGAGCTCTAAGCAACAGCAGTTCGATGCCCGGCCTGAGCTGAGCTGCTGCTGAGCTGCCAACAGGTGGCAGGATGGCTCAGCTAAAATAAAAAAATAAAAAAATAAATGGGCAGAGGATCTGAACAGATACTTTTCCAAAGAACACATATAAATGGCCATAGGTATATGAAAAGATGCTCACCATCACTCACCAGGGAAATGCAAACCAAAACCACAGTGAGATGTCACCTCACTGCTGTCAGAATGGCCATCATAAAAGACAAGTAATCACAAGTGCTGGTGAGGACGTGGGGAAAAGGGGCCTCGTGCACAGTGGGTGGGATTGCAAACTGGTGCAGCCACTATGGAAAGCGGTACGGAGGTTCCTCAAAAAGTTACAGATAGAACTACCTTATGACCCAGCAATTCCACTTCAGGGTATTTATGTGAAGAAAATAAAAATACTAACTTAAAAAGATATCTGCACCCCATGTTCACTGCTGCATTAGTCACAATAGTCAAGACATGGAAGCAACCTGGGTGTCCATTGATAGACAAATGGATCAAGACGAGGTGCATTGATACAATGGAATATTACTCGGCCATAAAAAGAAGGAAATCCTGCCATTTGGCACAGCATGGATGGACCTGGAGGACATTATGCTCAGTAAGTCAGAGAAAGACAAGTACCGTATGTGGACTCTAAGAAAAACAAAGAAAAGCCCCCGAACTCATAGATCCAGAGAACAGATGTGTGGTTGTCAGAGCGCGGTGGACAAACGGGTGAAGGGGTCACAAGGTACAAACTCCAGCAATAAGACGAACGAGTCCTGGGGAGGCGATGCACAGCGTGGTGCAAGGTGGCAATCCGCTCTCACACACTGGCAAGTCGCTAAGGGAGTAGATACGAAAAGTTCCCGTCACAAGAAAAAACTTCGTAACGGTGAGGCGTTGAGTGTTCACCAGGCTTACTGTGGTGATCATGTCACAGTAAATACAAACATTGAACCACTTATGCTGTACACCTTGGACTAATACAATGTTATATGTCAATCAATTATAGCTCCATAAAAAAACAAAGAGAATGTATTTTTTCAGCTCTACACCCCTTTCTCCTCTTCTTCTGGGACTCTGCTGACACAAATGTTATGTCTTTTGTTATTGTTCACGGTTCTGTTCACTTATCTCCAGTTTCTTTTCTGCCCGATGTTCAGATTGGGTGATTTCTATATGTCCTTAAATGTACCGAGTCTGTCTCCTGCTGTCTCCAATCTGCTCTTCAGCTTGTGTGAGGTTTTAGTTTTTTTCTTGCTTTTTCAGTTCTATAATTTCCATTTGGTTCATTTTTACGTCTTCTGTTTCTCAGCAGAGATTTTCTCTTCCCTCAGTCCCTAATTGTTCATGTCTGCTGCTCGCAAGTCTGTCAGGTGACCCAAACATCCGAGTCACCTTGGTGTCGGTGTCCGTTTTCTCCCAAGTTGTGACTGTTGTGCTTCTTAGGATGACGAGTGATTTTTCTGTTGTATGCATCACTTTTTAGCATACAGAGAACAGTGACATTCAGAATCCTTACATACGGGAATTGGCCAATTAAAAAAATTACAGCCCCCTCAGCACAGATGCTGCAGGAACACCGAGGCGGCCACACCGGTGCCTCCAGCCTAGCTGGCCGCACTGGAAAAGTACCTTCCTGAAGTCTCTGAAGATATGGATTATAATTTAACTTTCAACGGGTCCTTTTTCCTGTTCGCATCGGCGTTTGCCATTAGACAGACACATTCCTCAAATGGCTGCTGCGTCCCGGCTCCCTGTCTGTTTAAAGTGATGCCTGAGCAAGCTCGCGGGGCTTTCTGTGCCCACACAGGGTGACCTGGCGCTTTGTACACAGGTCCTTTACCTCGGGTCAGTTTCTCCAAGACACATTCCTCAAATCTCCCGAGTGCCCACTGGGAGGCAGACAAGGGGACCCTGAGCCTGACTGCGGCTTACGTGACTTTCATGGTCTGTTTTGCACACAGATCCCTTTCTGTGAGCTGTGCCTGGTCCTAAGCCCAAAGTCCGTGTGCTGCTTCCTTTCCTGGGCCTGCATCTCAAACAAGGACAGCCACCCGGTGACAGTCAGTGACTTCTGGTCTTTGGCCCCAAGGCAAGCACTGCGCGCAGTGGGGCGTCTTCCCCGAGTGTCCAGGTGGAGCTGCCACGAGCCCCGCTGAGACAGCAGACAGTCCCTCAGGCCATTTGCTAGAGTCTACAGTTCTTCACAGACCTCCAGCTGAGAAAGGCTGCCAGCGTTTGCCCCGTCTCCAGGCGAAGGAGGCTCTGGTGCCCGGGCAGCCCCACGACAGGTGGCCCCCCAGGGAAGGGCAGGTGTGCAGCTGGCAGCACTGGAGCGGGCAGAGCTGGGCAGGAGTGAGCCCACAGCCTCCGGGGCAGCCCGCCCCTCGCGCTGTGCTTGCTCTGTCTCCTCGCGGCTTCTCCTGGGTTTGCGCGGCTTGGCACTGCTGGGACACTTAGAAGGGCTTCGGTGATCTTTAGTCCCCCGGTGTGGTGGGTCCCGAGCCCATAACTGGCACTCATCAGCTCTGTCCCCACCAGCCGTCCTGGGCGCCCTCGGCCTCATCCAGTCCTACGCCGGTCCCGATGGCTGACCCAAGGTCCAAGTCTCTGGTCACAACATGTGATCAGGTCAATGTCGCTTCATGTTCTCACTTGCATTAAACTAAGATGCCCCAGAAACCACCTGGGCATGCAGTGCACCCCTCCCTGTCGCCCCTGACCAGCCCCGCCTTCCTTTCCCCTGCCAACCCCGGTCAGTCCCTCTGCCAGAGTGCTGACCGCTTTGCCTGCTTCCGTCTGACTAAAGGAGTCCCAGGTGAGCAGGCCCTGGCCCAGCTGGAAGCTCGCTGCGCCTCTTGTCCTGTCCCCTGGATGCCTCTTGCCTCTGGGGACCGGGATCTCCTGACCCGGGGACGGGAGCGCTGGCCGTGAGGCGGTGGGGCCACGCCTGCGTGCTCCTCCTTGGTCCCCAGGGACATGTCCTCTACGTGTTGAAAAAACAGGGTCAATGGCCACTGTGTGACGTAGGTGCCACCTGCTGATGGACGCTTCTGGGCCTCTCAGGTGTTGGAAGCTCCGTATCGTAGGAGTCGGCTGGGGCTGCCGGGCTGAGGCCCACCCGCTGGCAGTTTTAACAACAGAAATGCTCTCTCAGGTCTGGAGGCTGAAGCCTGAGATCGTGGTGTCACAGGGTCCCCTCCCGGGGGCTCAGAGTGAGGGTCTGTCCCAGGCCTCCCCCCCATTCCGGGGTTGCCACCAACCCCTGGCATCCTGGGCTTGGCGAGGCATCGCCCATCTCTGCCTTCGTGTTCACACAGCGTGCTCCCTGTCTGTGTCTACATGTCCCCTCCTCACGGGGACACAAGTCAGGTTAGGGCCCCCGATGACCTCTAAGCTCATTACATCCGCAGGTCACAGGCACTGGAGTCAGGACTTCCACATCTTTTGGGGTCACGACTCAACCCGTAACAGGCTTATTATTATTAAAATTCAGCAGTGCCAGCAGCAGCTGGTGAGACCGTAGAAAATGAGGCCTTTTCTGAAAGGTGTCGGTATGGCGTGGTTTAGAATCACCAGTGCGCGGCGACAAGAAAAGCAGATGGACTGTAATCGGCTTTATCCGGGTTTTAAATCCCCGCCGGACCCTCCCTCCGCCCACCCCCACGGCTGTGCCCAGCGGCCACCGCTTCTAGCCACAGCGACGGTGCACAGGTGGGCCCGTGTCCTCACAGGTTCTGGGACAGCGGGTCCGTTTGCCCAGCGGGCTGGTGGCGACAGCTGGCCTGCCAGCCGCCAGCAGGCGGGAGGGGCCGCACACCGGCCCCTGCGAACCTGCTCGCGCTGCCGGGGGCCTGGGACTCCCTTCCCCCAGACTTTCTGTAGCTCTGACTTCGTGCCATTATTAGTATTTTGATTCTTATCCCACATGTTACTCTAGTGGTTATTGGTAATGCACAGAAAAATGATTCTTCTTTAAATTTATGCTTTAGTTTACATACAGTAAAATTCAGCTTTTCTGGCACACAAGTCTAAGAATTTGGCAAGTGCATGGAGTTAGGCAGCCGACGCCCCGAAGTCCAGACACAGCCAGTTCCAGCACCTTGAAAGAACGCGTGGAGCTGACCTTGCCGTACACCCCGCCCGCTCCAGCCTGGCTCCTGCAGCTCCGGGCCCGAGACTCTGCGTTTCCGGCGGCCCCAGCAGCCTGCGGACCACGGGTCACCGGCTGCGGCCTCCAGCCCGGCCGCCCTGGCACAGTGCGCGGGACGACCCACGGGGCGGCGGTGCCTTCCCAGTGCTAAGAGTTGTTTCCTGTCTTGTTAAATCCGATCAGTCTTTCCAGAAGCCAGCTTCATCTTTGTCACCCCGCCCTCTTGTACCTTTATTTTGTTTCATTCATTTCCTCCATTTTCTTTGGATTTATTTTGCTGTTCTGTTTCTAACATTTTAAATTAGCTACATCACTCATTAATTTTTGGTTTATCTTTTTCTTCTACTACGAGCATTTATGATTACAAATCGCTAAGGGCCACACAGTCGTCTCCTCGTTATCACTGGTTGATGTTTCATGATTATCGAGCGTTAGGTTAGTATCTGAGCATTTCCCGCATGAGGCTCTTTACCCCCGAGGAACTGGAAGTATGGTTGTAAATCTCCGATTCAGACCCTCAGGTGTCAGGGTTCCCTTGTCACTGGCTCACGGCCACGTCCCTGCGCACTTCAGACGGAAGCCTGGTCCCCAGTCACTGTGTGCAGTTCCACAAACACGTCACTGATCAAGTCTGCTACTCTGTTCAAACCTTCTGAATCCTAACTGATTTTTCCTGCTGCTCTGTCTGCCCCCAGGGGCTGGGTTCCACCCACCACACGTGGGTGGATTTGTTTCTTGCAAAGCTGTAACTTGTTCTTCTTGTCCTTCCTTATGTTTTCATTTCCCTCTTTTATGTCTTTAGACACCTGTCTGTTTTGTCTCCTCCTTCTGCCAAGTTCAACACCCAAAATCTTAGAGGCCTGGTTCTGTGTTATGTAAATGAGCAGTTTGGACCTGGACTGGCTGCAGGACTCCCCCGGCCTGGGGTGAGGCGGTTCCTTCCCAGGGGACCTGGGGCGCCGCGGCCGCTCGTCTAAATGTGTCCTTAGCTTGCCATTTGGGATCATGCAAGGGGCACAGAGCTCAGGTTCCAACCACACGTCAGGCTGGCCCAGTGCCACCAAGTCCAGGGGATTAAAGAAAGCAAACGTCCCGGATGAGAGTTGGCCATTTCCTGGCCTGCTGTGCCTCCCAAGCCCTGGCATCAGGCGGGGTCTCTGATCTACTCCCACGTCCCCAGGCTCGGTGCCCATCCCCCTGGGCACAGGGTAGCTCCGTCAGAGCCACATTGGCTCCGGTGCTGCCACACGCCCCACCTCTGGGCTCCTAGAACTCCCCTGCTGACCTGCACTTCCGTCCTGCCCACTTCATGTACTCTGCAGGGAGTACCCCCGGGGTCTGTGGCCCAGGCGCCTCAGACTTTAGGGGCGCCAGACACGCCTGGAGCGCCTGTTAATGAGACGCCTGGGCCCCCCACTGCCAGGGTTTCGGACTCAGAGGATGTGGGCCGTGGCTCAGACTGGGCATTTCTAACAAGGTCTCCGGTGCCCACTGCTGGTGCATGGGCCATGCTTGGGGCACGTTCACCTTTTCACGTGGGAGCACACCTGAGGCTGCCGCAGGCTCCCTCGCAAACTGGTCACCGCCTCAGTGGCTGTCAGTTGAGCTAATGAGGCTATCACAGTGATCTGCAAAGCTCCCGGGGAACCGTGGTGGCTCATGCAAACACGCCACACTTGGGCGCTAACACCTGAAGCAATGTGGTACTGTCAGCTGTCACCGAGAAAACATGATACTTGTCAGCAATGTGTTAAGAATACTGGTTTCAAAGAATCAGCTTTAGAATTTACACATTTTACTAACAATCTGCCTTTTAATATAAATTCTGGTTTTCATTAAGTCCTCCAGTTTTCCCTCTAGGTGTGTTCTGATGTCTAAGTTCTTGGCTTTTATTATTTCTTGTTAAATAGTGAAAGCATTTCATCCTGTCAGTTTTCCTTTTCTCAGTCTTAGCTGAGTGCCGCACATTAAACAGGTAACATTCTCCTTGTCATGATAAGGTTTAAGTGCAGTTTTTATTTCCTCTTCAACTTAAGACTTACGAGTTTTGGAGAATATTTTTAAAGTCAAATTTAATGATAAAACACTTATTAATTACGAGTTATAGTGCTTTGAACTTTGAGAAAATGGTCCATATCGTAAATATTGATTTTTAAAAATTGTTTCAATATACTGCCAATCTTCCCAAACGTTACACAGGACTCGAAAGGTATATTCTCTGCTTGAATGAAAGTCAGAACACACTTTTCTTAAGTAAATCCTATTGCTTACAGTGCTCAGGTTTTCTCTAACTTGTCTTATTCTTTGCCCCCCAGAGTGAATCTGTGGTTTCCCCAGCTCCCTTCGGATGTCCACAGCAGGACGCCGGCGGGGCTGCCACAGCCCAGCCAGAGCAAGGGGCGCTGCCCACGGAGCTGGCCTGTGTGGCGCGGGCTCTTCACCTGACCCGTCTCGTGCCCCCACCACCCTGGCTCGCCTGCACCCCAAGGCTTCCCGCTGCCCCAGGGACTGCACCCACACCTCCGCGAGCCCTGCGCGCCCCTTCCGAGTCCGTCCTTCCCTCCTGAGCCCCGGGGGGCCCTTGCGTTCTCTTCTCATCGCTATAGATACTGTCCTGTCCCAGCTTGATAACTGTTTATATTAAACCTCTGATGCTTAAGTTGCTGTGTGGTTTCTGCCTGACTGGATCCGGCTGAAAACTTGAAGACTAAGAGCAAATCAACCCCAACGCAGGCAGCAGGAAGGAGACGGGAAAAGAGCTGAAATGAGTGAAACTGAGAAGAGAAAAACAACGGAGGAAAATAAGTCAGTAAGACCAAAACCTGGTTCTTTGAAAAGGTCAATACATTTATAATAAATCTGCAGCCAGACTTAGAACGGAGGAGGAGAAATAATAAACCAGTAACATCACAAATGAAAGGTCCGCTGTCATAGGCCCTACAGACTCCTCGGTACATGAACAAATGTGCTCACGGATTCTGTGCCCTAGAAGACCGCGCTCCCTGAGAGACACAAACCCCAAAGCTCACTCAAGAAAAAAATAAACTGGAGAGTCCTCTATTAAGAAAATGAAATTCATACTTAAAAACATTGCAAAAATAAAATTCCAGGCCGAGATGGCTTCTCTGGCAAATTCCACCAACTGGTTAAGGAAGTGGCACCAAGTAACGCGGCTCCGAGGGGGACGGGGGCACTGGTCACTCATTCCGAGGCCGGCATTACCCTGACGCCACAGCCAGGATGTGGCTCATTAAATACACCTCAACACCCTTTTCTAAAATCTAGCAAATTGAATCCAGCAGTGTCTGAAAAAGACAGTACAGCACGACCGAGTGGGGTTCACCCAGGAATAAAAGGTGGGTTCAACATTTAAACATCAATCAGCAAACCACGGGCTCACCTCATTATAGGCAGAAAAGCCAGTGCTCAAACACCCCAACTGTCCATCAGAAAAACGCTCCAAGTGTGACTAGAACAGAACTTTCTCAAGTCAAACAAGGGCATGAAAACAACTTACAATGTCGTATCCCCGGCAAGACAGTGAACACTTGCCCCCTTTGAAAACAAAACAAGAACGCCCCCAACCACAGCGTCTCCGTAACCGGGGCAGGAGGTGCGGCCAGGCGAGCGGAGGGGAAAACGACAGGCATGGAATTGGGGACGTGAACTGACATTCTTCAGACGTGCTTAAGCTCACAGTAAATCCAGAAGAGCCTGCGAGTGATTAGAATTAATAATAAATTTAGCAAAATTCAGTAGACAGCCTAGTTCAAACCATAGTAATTACGAGTGTGGAGTTAGTGATCTGCGGGACGACGCGTAGCCTCAACTTGCCCCGATTTAGGGCCAGGACAGCTGGGACGACGGGGAAGGGGGGCTCCTGAATCCACAGTCCTGGAGTGACAGCAGGTTTGTAAGAGGAAAACATGAACCTTGACCTCGCACCGTGCATAAAATTATTTTCAGGTGGGTCCTAAAATGATAAAGCTTCTTGAGAAAATATGGAGCAATACCCTCATAATCTTGGGCTACACCAAGATATCTTAAAAATATGCAAAAAAACACCATTAGAAAGTGATAAATTGGGCTTAATTAAAACTGGCAAGTTTTGTTCCTCAGGAGACATTATTAAGAAAATAAATAAGGAAGCCCACAATCTGGGAGAAGTTATGTGCACACATATATCTGACAAAGAAGTCAAACCCAGAAGATATAAAGGATTCCAACAAATCAGTATGAAAAAGGAAAACAACCCAATTTAAAAATGCGCAGAAAGACGACTTCCAATGTGTGTCTGTGGGCATGTAAGGGGCTCGGAGTCGTCCTGCCGTCCTCACCACAAGGAAAGAGTTGAACAGCTGAAAACCAACAGCTGTCCTTAGGTTCGTTCGTCAGGGAGGCAAGGTCGCAGGAGAAGCTGCTGTCCCCAAATGGGAGACTGACGGGGACACAGAGAATGACAACTTACCGTTGGAGACTGAGTGGAGACCGGGACCCGGCAGGAGAAGTGGCCGACATTTCTGGGGCTCCAGGTGCTCCTGTGCGCTTTAACCCCGGAGTTCCAGCAGGTTCTGTCAGGGGGCGTTGGAAACGCCCTCCCGCCCCCGCAGCCGGGAAGGAGCCTTCGAATAGGCCGGGCTAGCAGGTCTTCAGCGGAGGCTCAAGGAGCCTCACCTGCAGCTGTTTCCGGAGCCTCACCTGAGAGCCGGAGGCACAAAAGGTCAGGAGGCCCTGAGCGAAAGGGAGACCCACACGGCCACACACACCTGAAGATGCCTTGACCTCCTGCCCGCATCACAGGTGTTGCCTTTTACAGGTGTTGCCTTTTACAGGTGTTGCCTTTTGCGGGACGAGGGCAGGACCTTCCACCAGCACCAGGGTTACGACCCGCCTCTGTGGTGGTCTGGGACCGACCTGCGGTGCCTGCAGGAAAACACGAACTGAAACCCAGTGAGGCGCCCTCACAGGACGGAGTGACTGGAACCCTCCCTGCCCCTGCGGGTGGCATGGGCTCAGCCCCGGGGACACTGTTCCGGACGAGGACCCTTGGACTCTGGGCTTGACCCCCAGAAGTGCATACGTTCTCCAAAGGCCATGGCAGCTCACAGGGTCCCGGAAGGTCTGGAAGCCCGGCCCGGGGACTAGCCAGGTGCCCGCCACAGCAGAGGGTGAACCTGCTCACATAAGGCAGCTCCCTCGTGCTGACAACGAGCGAGAGCAACACCCAGTACCTGGAAGGCTCTCGCCACCACAAGACGTGATGTGTGCGGTGAGGGACGGCTGCCCTTCCTGTGAAAATCGTCGCAGAACGTGTACCTCGTGAGGCTGTCACCTGGCACACCTTAAGCTCACAGTGGTACGTGGCAATTATCTCTCCGCAGCTGGAAAAATCCAGAAGGATGCTGCCTCGTGGGGGAAGAGGTGAGGGCTGCCTTCGAAGAGCAGCGGGGAACTTTCTGGAACGGTGGCCATGTTCCCTGTGTCACTGGGGGCTTGGGTCACACAAGCTTCCTCATTCGTCACTTGGGGTTTTTACATTCCGTTTGTAAATGTCACTTCACAAGAGCAAAACTGTAAACATAGAGTAAACTGGTTAATCTTACAGATCGAGGGGGGCGTCCGTGGGTGCAGCTCACCTGGCAGGCAGGGGCTGAGCTGACGAGCAGCCGTGTTCACTGTGACTGTCTTTCGCCTTTCTGTGAAACAGCCTGGGAGAAAAACGACCTCGCAGCAACACAGTCGGATGTGTCCCCACCCACAGTCAGACAACACAAGAGTCATGCTGTCTGATTTCATTTATATAAAATTCAGAAATAGGCAAACCTCTAGTGGGAAACCCCTGAGCTTGCCCCGTGACATCACGGACCCCGGGGATGGGGCACACTGGCACTTCCCACCCTGA
>NW_017731383.1:1035439-1036976 GCF_001890085.2 Hipposideros armiger
TGACAAGGTGGGCCCTGATCCCGCAGACTGGCCTTGAGACGAGGAGGCGGGAGCAGATCCCCCCCCCCCACGTCGTGGGCGGGCCAGCCAGCCAGGAAGCCTTCCCAGAAACCAGCCCTGCTGGCACCGCGACCTTGGCTGTCCGGCCTCCAGAGCTGTGAGAAGCATTGTTTCGGCCAGCCGTCTGACTGAGGGGCCTCACAAGGACGTAAGAACAGGGAGTTTGGGGCCAGGGACAGATGTGGCGGTGGGCACATGATCACGCCCCAAGGGGTGCCATGTTCTAGGAAGGTACCTCGATAAGGAAGCCCTTACAGGAACCACCCCAGGCTTTGCACGGGCTTCTCCCTTATCTCTTGCTCTCATCCCGTCCTGAGTTCCCTTCCCAGGGTGGCTGCAACCTCCCAGAAACAGCAGAGGAGGAGCACGCCCTCCCGTCGGCCCCCCTGCAGGATCTGGTTCTCAGCCACTAACGCGCAGCGAGATACCGGAAGTCGCTGGGATCGATCAGTGAGCCCTGCTCATGGTCATGAGTCACCTCCAGCACCAGTGGGGGCTTTTCAAGCCCCCTCCATCCCTGAGGGCAGCTGGAGAACCAGCTCATCCGCATCCAGGACCCATGGACCTGCAGTCACGGACACGCACCGTGTGCCCCGCTGGGCACGGCCATGGTCACGCAGTGGCTGTCTGCAGCTCGTCGTGGTCAGGGTCGCTGACGAGCGCTGTCCCTGCCGTGCTCTTTGGGCCTGGACTTGCCCACGCTTGGCCCCACGCGGCATGTCCGCGCTCCCCCCTTGGTTATTCTTGCTGCTTCGTAGCTGCGAGCATTGCTGACTCCTTCCTGCTCTGGGCAGGTTCCTCCGTTTTCCTGGCACCATCCCCACTTGCACAGCACAGACGTACACGGCTGGATGGACGCCCCGGGGCACGCACTGGGTCTGCACGTCACCGAGTCCCAGAATCAGTTAAAGCAATGACGTGACTTCCCTGAGTCCACCCTTCCCTGAATCACAGCTTGGTGCCGACTCCTCCTCAGGACCAGTGCCGCCATGGCTTCTCCCAGACTCAAGCCCATCCCAGGAGCTCCCCTCATCCATTGTCTCACGTTTGGTGCTAAAACGGGCACTGCCTGGGTGATGAGCCTAAGTTGGCGCCTCTGCCCTGTTGGCATGTTCCCGACACCCCTGAAGGCAGGCCGGCCTCTGAGACATTGGGTCTGCTTCGCCACAGCAAGGGGCAGGCAGGTGCCGGAGACTCAGGCTGGGTGAGGTCGGGGCGCCCTGGACCTGCCAGCTGGGGCCCAGCACCGGTTGCCATGCTGTTTGCACCAAAGCAAACACAGAACACCACTTACCGTGCACTCTCCCGATGGTGCTGACATCTCTGGGACGACGCACGACGCCCCACGCCCCGTGGGGGTGAGCTGATGGTCACCAGGCTGCCTGGCAAGGGCCTTCCTGCGTGCTTGCCCTTTGACCCCCAGATGTCCCCAGGGGAGGTGAGGCTCCAGGAAGCTTCGCTGGTGACAGCTGAAGAG
>NW_017731383.1:1039201-1042326 GCF_001890085.2 Hipposideros armiger
AGGACACCAGTCCTATTGGATCAGGGCCACCTAATGGCCTCATTTTAGCTGTCACCTCTGTACAGCTAAATACAGTTGCATGCTGAGATGCTGGGGGTTAGGGCTTCAGCATACGGATTGGGGACACAGCTCGGCCCACACGGGGGACAGGAACAGGCAAGGTGTGGGGGAGGGGCGCTCCCACGGGGCGTGGGTGGGCAGGGGCTGGCAAGTTCAAGGAGCACGGGGGACCAGGCTCAGAAACGTTAACCCATCAGAAAAAACCCCAAACCCTATTGCTTGTCCTTGAAGAGGTACTGTTGGAGAAGATGGCACCGTGAGTGGGGTGGAGGCCAGACCACAAGAAAAAGGCTTATGAGCAAGACATCTGTTAATCTGAATCTGGAACTCAGTGTTGTGTTTGTTTTGTTTTGGCTTTTGTTTGTTTTTTTAAAGTAATGACCAAAATGGTTCGGAACTATGGGAGTTCTGAGAGATGCTGTCAATTTTACTTTAAAATGAGAATCTGGCATTTCTGTAGGTTATTGTTTTCAATAAAACTTCTTAAGTGTTTTGGAAATAACAACAAAAAACCCAATGAAATACATCAGTCGATGCTTTTATGGAAATTTTCCAAGACAATTGTTAAGTGCGAAAAGCAAGCTGCAGAATGGTCCACAGTTATCCTGAAGCCACACGCAAACCCAGTGGACCAGACAATGCGTTTTGTGTCCGTACGTTGGTGCATGGGTGTCCGCAGACGGAGAGGCTGGCCTGGGGCCAGGGGCGCTTGTTCTGCTCACTCTACATATCTATTGTTGGAAGCCTTTTCTTCTTACGTTGAAAATGCATTAACATCGTGCAGTTAAAGAAAGGAAAAGAAAACGTAAACAAGACAGGCAGCAATGTGGGCTAGATGCAGTCCACACTAGGGTCCCCGGTCCCCTACCTGGCTCTCTTGTGCTGTGTGACTGTGGGTAAAGCCCTGCCCCTCTCTGGGCCTGAACTGGGCACTCGAGCAGTTTGGTGAGGTGACTGGCCTCCCTGTGCAGCTTGCGTACGCCGCGCACACACTCCTGCCTGCACAGCTCTAGTGTCCATGCCCCTGGACCTGAGTCACCCCTGGGAGGCTGCCCCCGGTCAGAGGCCTGGCCCCTCGCTGGCTCTGATGTCCTGGCACATAAACCACGAGGGGCTCAGGCCAAGTCTGACCCAGAGCCGGGGTGGTGAGGGCCCGTGAACTTGGTCAGGAGGGCTGGCTTTGGGTCCCGGACTGACACAGACTTGCATGTGACCCGGGAATTTCAGTCAGGTGAGAGCTTTGCAGACTGGAGTGGGGACATGAGTCGCCTGAGCACCTGCACCTCTTGCCAGCGCCTGGTCCATGGTCCACATTGAATTGTGAGGGGCTGGGGAAAACCAGGCGATGTTCGCTTTCAGAACACGAACTAGATGAACGCAGAAGGGAGAGAAACGATGAAATCGCACACTTCCTGTGCTGCAGCCGACACTGGACGGAGGGGAGCTGAGGTCTGGCGGGAGATGGTGGGGGTCCTGTGTGGGGAGGTGGGGGCCCCGTGGAAGCGCCCACAGGCGGCAGGGTCCTCACAGGAGCCCGGGGAGGCTGCCAGGAGCCCGGCTGCACACCAAACCCTGTTGCCTCCTGGCAATTACAGTTTATCGCGGCGTCACTAATCCTCGCAATTAGTCATTAGGGCTTAAGAACCACTTAGCACTGGCGCCCACTAATGAGCTGGCAGGAGTGGGGACGTGCCAGAACCAGAACTTTCTGTGGCCTCTGCGCCTGGGCTCCCCGAGCAAATTCATTCAGTCCCCCTGGCTGGCAGGCCTTGAATCAGCCGNCGATGAAAGGGAAACCCAATTTCCTGACAAAAGGGACAAGTAAGCCCAGCACCCAGGGGGCACTCTGCAGAGGACACGGAGCCACACGGAGAGGTGCTGGGTGGGCAGCTTCAGGGAGAACAGGAACAGCACAAAACAGCACATGCAGGGGGGCACCAGCTGAGCGCTGCAGGCCCTGCGAGGAGGCGACTGCGCTCACACGTGCGTACACGCGCACACATCCGCACACGCACACACGCACGCACACATACGCACACGCACGCACACGTACATGCACGCGCGCACACGCACACACGCACGCACACATACGCACGCGCACACACACGTACATGCACGCACACACGCGCACGCGCACACGCACGCACACATACGCACACGTACATGCACGCGCACGCGCACACACGCACGCGCACACGCATGTGGGGAAAGGTTCTGAAGACCAGACGTCAGAAGTGGACGTGGTTATCTCTGGGTGAAGGGCTAATAAGTGATTTTCATTTTCCTTGTGAGACTTTCCTACATTTCCCAAATGTTTTACAATGTTTTACAATGCCTGGGCATGCATGAATGCTCTAAGAAAAAAAGTTCCCCAGGTGTGTTTCTTTCTAAGCAAACACCGCTGCTACCTCCTGGGGCTGTGACACCGGCCTGGCTCCCTATGTCGTGGGTTAGCAGGGACACGTGGCCACCAGAAAGGGGCGCAGGGGCAGGAGGGGGCCCTTGGCCGCCCACCCTGAACGGTGTTTATCCTGTTTGGCCCCCTGGGCCATCCCAGCCTCTGGCCGGCTGGGAAGGGGTTAAGATGCTCCACCAATGCAAATTAGATGTAATTAATCCTTTTCATCAGTTGCAAATATACCTTCTGAACCCTATTAAAAACATGAATATGCAAATGAAGACCTTTTTAAATTCTCATTTTCAAGGACTTGGCATTGGGGTTTGATTAGTGAATTCCGTTAACAGCCTGTAAACCTGGTGCAAAATTTAATTTCCATTTTAAGTTTGAAAAAAAAAGAAAAGAACCCAAGGAGGCTGTTGGTAATTGAGCTAATTGCAGTGCTACACTGAGGCCAAAGAGAGCTGGCCAGGTGGAGGGCCGGCCTGGGCCGTCACCTCTGGCAGGTCTGGCCACCAGCCCATTTTCTGGATGTGGAGACTGAGGCTCACAGGGAGCCTGCCCTTCGCTGGGTGGGCAGAGCCAGCACTGACCTCTGGCATCCAGGTCAGCACGTGTGGCTGCCTGGAGGAGGCAGCCGGGCTCAGCCCTCCAGGCCTGCCCATTG
>NW_017731383.1:1045506-1047502 GCF_001890085.2 Hipposideros armiger
CTGGGTGCTGCTGGTGGAGTCCCGTGGCCATGGGACCGCATGGCACATGCTGGGCAGTGGGCAGGTGAGGCCCAAGGGCCCCTGGCCATGAGCTAGGTATCCCCCCGTGGGAGTTGGGGGTGGGTTGCAATGGGGTGTGGCTCCCCCAGTTCTGAGCCCCATTCCTCGAACCCTACCCAAAGCCTTCCTGCTCTGGCTGTGTTGGCCAGGGTTTAGCTCGGGCGCTGCAACTGAGAGCGCCCCCTCGGGGTGTCTTGTGGCCCCTGACTCCCCTTGCGGCCCAGTGCCGATGACTCTCTGCTGCCCACTAGGCAGAAGTCGACACGCGTCTTCCTGGCCAGCCAGGTGCAGGCCTGGGGTGGGAAGGCCGGGCCACTTGAACACGCTGTCGCCCACACCTGGCCCCAGCTGCTCCCTGGGGCATGGAAGGTGGTGGAGAAGGGGCCGGTCCCCCCGACTCCCCCCATGCCTGGGGCCCCCAGCCTGGGGCCCAAGAGCATCTTCGGGAGGCCCTTCCACCCACAGAGGTGGCACACTGCTGCGGGTGCAGGCCTGGGGCTTGTGAGCGGAGGACAGGACCAGCACAGAGCTGAGGTCTGTGGGCCTCCAGCCCAGACACCCCCCCCACCCTACCTCCAGGGGTCCGCCCGGTGCCGACGTGACCCTGGGACAGCTGCTCAGCAATGGTCTGAATGAAAGAATCTGCTTTGGTGTCTGCCTGAAAGCCTCTAACTGGCGGTCTTCACTGTGGGCCTGGGCCCGGGAGCACCCTCCTCATCCCCGTGGGGGGCACTCCGTGTGGCTCAGCCAGCCTCCAACTCGGGGCAGCAGAGTTTGGGATTGAGCCTCGTTGCTGTTCTGTGGGTGACGACAATGACGGGCGCCTCCACTGCCCATGAGGCGGTGTTGGGGACCCTGGAGTGCACGGCACGAGGAGCCTGGAGCACCCCTGGGATGTGAGGCGTGCAGAGGCCCCCAAGCTGGATGAGCCCCAGTTCTGACCAGCCTGTGGCCCCAGGGAAGCCACCTCACCAGGCCAAGCCTCGGCCTTCTCATCTGTGAACTGGGAGCAGCCAAGTCCCCCAGGCCAGACTGTGCGCTAGCGGCCAGGGGCGGACCCCAGCCTGGCTGGGCTGCCTCTCTGTTGGAGCTCAAGTTCATGGTTCCAGTGACTCCGTAGACACAAGGCTCCGTCAGCCTTGTGTGGGGGTGGGGCCCAGCCCGAGCCCCCCCAGGAAGGCACCTGGAGGTGTCCCACAGCACACTGGCCACGCTCCCCCAGGGCCCTGGCCTCCAGGGAGCAGGCGGCCCAGTCCTGCCCTCCCTGGCAGGGGCCTCAGGACGTCTGCGGCCGAGTGGGCTGGGTGAGGGGCCCCAGGGCCGTTCCCGCGGCCTCTGCTGGGCTCAGATGGCGGGCTCCCTGTGCAAAAGTGCCGTGCCACGGGAGGCTGCCCGGAGCCGCTGACGTCAGGACTCATCCCCCCGTGACGGCTGACAGGCCTGGAGAGCTGCCGTGCGTCAGCGAGGCTGCAGGCGATCTGTGTTCTGTGCCCGCTGTGCCGCGGGTGGGACCACCACCCAGGCTGTCAGCCCCCAAACCCTGGGGGCCAGCCCCTCCCTCGACCAGAGCTGTGGGCTCGGAGGCCGCAGTCCCTCTGGGGCTTGCAGGCCTCACCCCACAGCCTCTTCTGTTGGGGGCCCTCCTCGGGAAGGCAGCCCCCATCCCTGGGCACCCTGAACCCTGGCCCAGCGAGTGTGGGGAGAGGGCTGCACCGAGACCTGTGCAGTGAACCCCACGTCGGCCCTGGGGGCTTTGGCATGTGGTCCCGAGGTCGCTGATGTGGAGTTAACGACCTCTCCCTTGGGTGCCCCGGATTCCACTCTAAGGGCTTGGAGCCACCTTCCTGGCCAGCAGCCAAGGCCACAGTGCAGGTCACTGGTCCATCTGGCAGGTGGGGAACCTGGGGCCGGGTGGGTGTCTGAGGACGCGTGGGGT
>NW_017731383.1:1048491-1058823 GCF_001890085.2 Hipposideros armiger
TCAGGCTGTCAGAGCTGGGGCAGGACAGGGACAGGCCTGTCCCCAACCACTGATCCCAGTGAGGTCCCAGTGGGAGGGGTCTCATCCACAGCTCTGGGATCTAGGAGCTGGGACTGGAGTGTGGCTTCCAGCTCACCAGGTCCTCCAAGCCCACCCTCCCCATCCTCAGGGCCCAGCCAGGTGACAAGGACGACAGTCACACAGTCTGGGTGCCTGTGCAGGTGCCATGCTGAGCACACACGGGCCACTGCAGGGCTTCTCGCCAGAGCGCTCCGAGGCTGCAGGGCCTGGAGTGGCCCCATCTCACAGACAGGCCATCGAGGTGCCCCCTGAACAGCAACCAGAAATGAGAACCGTTCCTGCCGTCCACCCAGGGGGCTGGGCCGTGTCCTGAGCGTCCAGCAGTGCAGCCCCGGGGTCAGGCCGGGGGTGGGAGCACCTCTCCCAGCGCACAGAAACCTACAAACGCTCCCTCTCAGACGGCGCATCTGAAAAAGGACTCGTATCCAGACATACCTGCAGCTCTCACAACTCGGTAGTAAGACAAATGGCCTAATTAAAAAGTGGACAAACAATCCGAGTGGACAGGTCTCCAAAGAGATACACAGATGGCCAGGAAGCACATGAAATGGTGCTCAACTCCAGCAGTCGTTAGGGAAACGCAAGCCGGACCACAGTGAGACGCCAGCTCACAGCCTGCGACGTCATGATGAGACACACGAGCATGTGCCGGCCAGGGCGTCTGCCAGGACGCAGATGCTGCTGGGGAGAGTGTGTGTGCACCGGGCAGGTGCTCAGTTACACACGACCCAGGGGCCCCCCGAGATATCTGCACCCAGAGACCCGGACGTGGGGCTCGTCCTGTGCAGCAGCCAGGAACAGGCGTGGCCATCACGGACGGATCCGGCCACGTGGTTCAGGATGAAGTAGTGATACATGTTGTGCCACGGATGAACCCGAAAACACGTCCGAGCCAGACACAAAGACCACGTGTGTGTGACTGCACTCATGTGAAGTGTCCAGAGCAGGCCCATCCAGGTCGCCAGGGGCGGGGCGGGGGGGGGAGGGGACGATTCTTTGTGGGGTGATGACACGTTCTAGTGTTAGGCTGTGGTGATGGCTGCAAAGCTCTGAATGTACAAAGACTGGATTGTACATGTTACGAGGTGAGCTGTATGGTGTGTGAATAACTGCATCTCAACAGAGCTGTTTATAAAAAAAAACCAAAACCAAAAACAAACAAAAAACCCAGTCCCTTCTGCCCAGCAGCCCAGTGGGTGCTCCCTTCCCCAGGAACTGCGGGGCCGCCTAGCAGTCCCCAAACCTGGGCCCAGCAGGTGTCCCCTGTCCCTGAGCAAGCCTCACACCCAGCCTGGCCTGCACAGGTGTAGCTCCCACACCTGCTGGCAGGTGTGCCTTCGTGCAGAGCCACCTGACAGCCCAGAGGGAACTTGGGAGGCCCTGCCTGGTGCAGGCCTGATGTGCGGAGCCGGGCCCAGCTGGGCACCCCGTTCCCTCTGCCCTCTGGCCCCATGACCCCTCGGGGGGGCCAGGCTTGTTAGCGTGCTTCCCTCCGCTGTCTGCCTCGGCCCCGGCCCCTCTGGGCAGCCGGCTGTGTTTTGCTGCCTGCTAATACATTTAGCCTTGNGGCTTGTTAGCGTGCTTCCCTCCGCTGTCTGCCTCGGCCCCGGCCCCTCTGGGCAGCCGGCTGTGTTTTGCTGCCTGCTAATACATTTAGCCTTGTCATAGTTCAACACAAACCGTTTTTAAACAAAAGTGAGAGAAAGCGCTGTGACCTTTTCCCAAGGAAATCCTTTCATTTCTGCCTTCTGCTCTTGATCTGAAAATTTCCCCCTAAATGTCAGAGGAACTGACTCTCCTCAGCTGTGGGGGAAGACAGTGCGATGGCTGGCACAGCACAGGCTGGGGGCAACTCCCACCCTGGGTCTCCGCCAGGCCCCTACCCACCGGGAGGGGGTGTCCTCTGGGCACCTCCCCAGACCCTTGGGAGCTGCGGGGTCCAAGTCCCTCACGGTCCTCAGCACCATAGCCGCTACTCGGGACAAACAGGCTCCACTGAAGTCTAACCAACAGCAAGCCCATGTGGCCTTCACCCCTGTCCAGCACTCCCACGGCGCCTGCTCCGCAGAGAACAAGGCCACAGGGCTACCAGCCGTGCCCTGGAGTCCGGGGGGCAGGGCGAGGCGTGCAGGAAGGAAGGGTGACCAGCGCTATTTTCCATCTCAACCCAAATCAAGGCAAATCCGGAGTCTGAGACCCGCCCGCCTCCCATGACGGGTGGCACCGCCCCCGCCCCCTTCCATCGGAGGGTCTGTGTCCTCGCTGGGACGAGGCCGGAGCTGCGGCGTTATCAGAACGTGCCACCGCACTACGCTTTGCCCATCCATCTCTGCTTGGCACTCTGCCGTGTTCAAATACCACCCGGTCCCCAGGTACCTTGTAAATCACTCTAATTAGGGCTGCTCACTTAAAATCTGAGCACAATTTTTTAAAAAGCAAATTGCCCAGTAAGACGTGTTGGCTGTGGCTGGAAACGTTTATGAGTCGACTGCTGTGTCTGTGCTTCCTCTGCCCCAGCGTCTGGAAGTGACAAGCTGTGGTGTGGCCACAGGCGCCCTGCGGGGAGCGAGGCGCTCAGGCATAATGAAGACACTCCCCGGCCTGGCGGCCTGCAGGCCGGGCTGGCGGTCACTGCGCTCAGACCCCAGCCTGGCTCGCCTCAGGCCCTTACTCCCACCTGGCAGCAGAGCCGGCCTGCCTGCCTCGAAGGCTCCGGCGGACCAGGAGGTGGGCGGGGGTCTGGGGGAGACAGCAGAGGAGGGGGCTGCATGCAGGGCCTGGGGGCCTCGTGGGTGGGAAAGCCCGATTTCAGGGTCCCCACCCGGCTCTGCCCGCAGGTCACTCTCAATGAAAAGTGTGGGGCGGTCCCTGTGCAGTGCCCACGTGATGCCTGGCTCCACAGGGCTTGTTAAACGCACTATCTTCCCCCTCGAGCCCCTTGGTGTCACAACCGGCAGATCGGCGCCCAGAGCAGTCGCTCCTTCGTCAGGATGCCCTGAGCAGGGAGCTGCTGGGGGCCAATGAAGGCCCCCAAAGGGCAGCGACAAGATGCCCCTGTCCCTCGAGTGGTCCCCCACTGCAGCAGTGCTGGAACTCGTGGGCAAGGAGCAAAGCGTGGGCGTGCAAGGTCCCTGCTGCTGAGGGCGCTGCAGAAAATCCAGCGATGATGGAGTAGACGGAGCAGGCTGTCCCCTTGGGTCAAGCCCACCATGAGGCGTGGGCCTGAGTCCTGACCCACAAAACTGAAGTAACACAATGGAACTTTTAAACAGCCAGGGGATGCAGACGCTTCTGTTCCAGATGTTTGCATGTGACGGTCATTAGTGAGAACGTCCCTGCTGCTTCTCGAAGAGGTGGTCCATGCCACGGCTGGGGAGCCAGAGCACCCTGGGTGCCCGAAAGGAAAGAGGTAACCAGGAACCGGAACACAGAAGCAGGAACGCGGCAAGAGAGAAACAGGAACATCCTGAAACACGTGGACATTAAGCAGCACACTTCCAAATGCGCCATGGGCGGGGAGGGCGCCGCGCAGGAAACAAACATGCAGGGACGGAGGAAAGATGAAAGCGCCGTGGGTGCGCTGGGCGGGGCCGAGCGGCAACAGACACATCAGGTGTCTCAGCTCCACCTCAAGAAACTGGAGAAAGGACAGAAACATGAGCCTAATGCGTGTGGAAGGGGAGACGCGGAAGACGGAGCCGGAGAAAACAAAACACAGAGGAGGAAAATGAGAGAGAATTGATGAACCTTCAAAAAACAGCAACACAATGGCTAAACCTCTATAAAATGGGCAGAGACAAAAAGAGGAAGGATAGAGTTACTGGTATCAGGAATGAAACGGATCCTGAAGCAATGAATAAAATAAGAAGAAAATACTACACAAAACCCTTTATGCTCATAAATTTAACAACTTAAAAGAACTGAGCAACTCCTTGAAACCACAAGGTATCAAAATGTAGTCAAGGTGAAACAGACAACCTTAGTCCTATAACCACTAAAGAAATTGAATTTGTAATGAAAATCTCCTCAAAAAGAAACTTCTAGTCCCAGTCGGTTACACTCGAGAATTGTATCAAACATTTAAACAGGATTAATATCAATTTTAAAAAAAATTTATTGGGGAATTGGGGAAGGGGAACAGCCAAGTTGTGTCCTTCAGTCTTAGCTGTGGAGGGCGCAGCTAGCTCAGCTCCAAGTCCAGTCGCCATCGGCCACCTGTTGGCAGCTTGCGGCCACTCAGCTCAAGGTGCCATGTTCAATCTTAGTTGAGGGTGGGCATAGCCCACCGTCCCATGCGGGAGTCGAACTGGCAACCTTGTTGTTAGGAGCACGTGCTCTCGCCAGCTGAGCCATCCTACCACCTGTTGGCAGTTCAGCGGCAGCTCAGCTCGGGTGCAGCTCACTGGCCCATGTGGGAATCGAACAGGTGACCCTGTTGATCAGAGCTCGCGCCCTTAACCAACTGAGCCACTCGGCCGGCCCGAATTAATATCAATTTTATACAATCCCAGAAAACAGAAGAGGAAGTAGTCAGGGTTCCCCTTCAGTGTTAACCTGACACCCAAATCGATGGTCAGTGCACACACACAAAGAAGGAACGTAATGCAAAAATCCCCACAAACATGAGCAAATTTAACCCAGCAACACATAAAGAGGACACTACAGCGTGGCCAAGAGGAATCTATTCTTACGTAAGGCTGGCTGGATGACTGAGGGACGATCAGTGTGACCCACCTCACCAACAGACTAGAGAAGGAATGGCCCGTGACCCCATCAACTGACACAGAAAAAGCACTCGACAAATTCAACATCCATTCACGATGAAGCTCTCGGCAAACCAGGGGCAGAGTACAGGCAGACACGGCGCTGAGAGGACAGAGGTCCTTACTGGTGGTCAGACACACAGACCAGAGACTGCCGGGAGGGCCCCATGCGAACATGCCCAGCTCACCTCTAACCCCGTGCGAAAGCCGGGGGGAGGGTAGCCTTCCGCACAGAGGCTGCTGGAGCAGCCGGACATCCCGACCTAAGGCTCACACCTCATGCAAAATTTAACTCCAAGTGTATCATGGACTGAAATGTAAAAATAAACTATAAAACTTAAAACAAAACACAGAAAAGTTTCAGGACCGGGCAAAGAATTCTTAGACGCGACACCAGAAGCACAATCCGTAAGATAAGATGGATAAGCTGGACCCACCAGACATCACAAATCAAACGCCTGCGGGGCGCAGGTCTGCCCAGGACTGGCACTTGTGCCCCACTTTCCCTCCTGGAAGGAAGGTCAGGCCCACGGCCTGTGTCTTGTTCACAGCTGTCCCCCACACCCGGCACGGGCTGCCCACGGCGGGCCAGCGAGAGGTCTCTTTCCCAGCACCCGCCACGGCTGCGACCCCCCCCGCCCAGGCCCAGGCCAACCTTCCTGAGGATGGTTCCCCTTAGCCGCGGTGGGGAGGCTGTGGGCAGGTCTCTCCGACACCCAGGCCTGCTCGGCGCTCCCGCACACGCTTCCCTGAGACGCCCTCCAGGCCCAGATGGAAGCCGGGAGCTGCAGGGCCCGGGGCGGCGGGCTGATGGGTGGTTGTTTTCGCAGCGGCATGAAAATTTCATGTTCACATCTGTGAGCAACAGTCACCTAATTGGATGGCTCCAGGCGGTCCTGCTTTCCTTCCCGCTCAGCCATTCCTGCCTCGGTGTTCTTCCTGGCCTGGGAATCGAGGGGCTGGGAGGGCGGGAACGCGGGGGAAGGGCGCACGGAGCCACTTCACGACCTCCTCACCGAGGCCCTCTGCCAGCAGTGACCACGGAGGCTGCTCTGTGCCGCGCACCGTGAGAGCTCAGAGCACCTGCCTGCAGCCACCTCCCTGCGGCCCTCATGCCTACCCGTCCTCTGGTCTAAGTGGAGCCATCCTCACACTCAAATGCTACCTGCCCAACTGCTGTCCTCTGAGGTCAGAAGACCTAGCTCCTGGCCTTGACCCCGAGAGGCTGTGTGAGTCTGGACGCACAGACAAACCTCTGGGCCCTGCCTGTAAGCCGGCGTGGCTGAGCAGAAAAGACAGGGCAGGGACGATGAGCGCAGCGGTGACCGGCTGACAGGGCCCCAGCCTCAGGCCGTCCCGCCAGGCCTCCCCGACACCAGCTTGTCCCTGTGGACACCTGTTCCCAGAGGGGAGTGGAGGGTGTGAGAAAATCAAAGTGTTCCCGTCTTCAAAAGAGCATCTGGCTCTCAAGCTGAGGCCCTGGCGTTCCCAGGCGCTCCCAGGATGGCAGGCTGATGGGGACAGTGGCTCGGCCACGTCCCTCAGGAATCCGCCTTGAGCTTCTGCACTGGAGAAAGCCCTGCGAGTCTGCACTGGGGTTGTACACACTCCCACACACATGCACACTCACACTCACTTTCTCACATACACACACACACTCACTCTCACGCATGCACTGAGGGCCCCCAGGTGTCCACTGGACGGGGCTGCAGACACAGGTGAAGTCGCAGGCTGCTGGTGCCTGTGCTCTGCAGGGGCAGAGGTGCTCGGGGCCTGTGGGGACCCCTTCATGCGGCCACTGGGACGTGCTTTCAAGCTCCAATAGCTCCTACTGCCTGATGACTCTGTCCCAGCCTCATGTGGGCCACCTGGCCCTCTGTGAGCCTGTCAGCTCATCCCGGCCACCGTCAAAGCTTGGTCCCTTCCTTTGAGGCCTCCCCATCCCTCGTGGCCAGGCTGGGTGTGGCTTCCCCCAAAGCCCTTCCTGACACCGCCCCCAGGTGCGTCCCCAGGGCACCTTGCACACCCTCACCTCCTATCCAGGACCAGTGTCCCTCAGGGCAGGTGACAAGGGGTAAGGCCATTCTTCTCTGGGCCCTTGTGCTCAGCGCAGGCGGAACCCCAAGGAGGCCTAACACACGCCGCACGAGTGAACAGGGTGGCAAGTGGGTCAGGACAACTCGCACAGAATGCTGAGAACGCTGTCCCGGCATGAAGTTCCAAGAGCGGAAGCAAAAAGCATGTCCAGCATGTGGGGAGAATAGCTCGCCCAATTATTCCAGCTTAATTGTGCTGAGAAAAACGTCCAAATACGGCATGTTCTAATTATACCGGAGTTATTAGAATTCACCGACCCCAGCTAGGGGTGACCTTTTCCGAGTGATTGGTGGGGAGGGCGAGGCCAGGCACCCCAACAGTTGCAGATCAATCTCAAGCCCACAATTATTATTATTATTCTATTTATACAGCACTCCATCCTTCCTGCGGGTGCTCCATTTCAGATCCACACGCAGCTGTTCCCGCGGCCTCACGAGGGAGGGCGAGGAAGGCACACGTGGGATGGCGAGGACCCGCGCGGTCATTCCAGCGAGGCTCACCCGTCACAGGTGGGCACCCGAGGCCAACGGTTCACCCAGTGGCACAGGGCCGGTCCCAGTCCAGGGTCTCCGTTCTCAGCCCAGGCCTCCTCCCCGGGCTACGGGCAGAGAGGGCCCGTGTACGGGAGCAGAGGCCACCGGGGGTCGCGGGCAGAGCCGGCACTCAGGGGGCCTCTCCCCTCATGTCCCCCCCAGACAACCCACACTGCCCAGAATGACCTGAGACACTCGTGGGGCGGGGAACTGTCTGGAATGGGATGAGGGGGGGAGGGGGCGGGGCCACTGAGTACAACGACTGCGCCCCATCCTGCTGCGTCCTATCTGCTGCTGGCCATGGACATGCCACCGTTCCGCTCTGAGCCAGTTTCCTCAGTGTAAATGGGAACGTGGTGTCTATGTCCCCACTTCAGGTGACAACACACGTCAAAATGCTCTGCAGTCTTCCGGCCACGAGGGAGGAACAGGGACGGGTTTACCTGCCCATCCAAAACCACCAGAAACATGAGGCACAATCTATGAACCAGCACTCAGGTCCCGGGACACAAGGGAATGAAAGGCCGTGGTCCCCAAGATGGGAACAGGCCTCACGACGGCCTCCCTGGTCCCTGTGAGACTTCCCAGGCAGAGTGAGCAGGACAGAGTGCCGGGGGAGCCACACACAGAGAGGGGGCCGAGCAGAGGGTCCCCACGCACTCGGCAGAGCACTGAGCAGCACACGAGTGTGAGACCATCTGAGACCAGGCAGGGACGCCCACAAGCATCAGGGCCAACGCCGCACAGCAGGTGACGCTCACACAGCGCGAAGCGGTGCCTGGCCCCCACAGCCACACAGACACCCGCAAAGGCACAGGACATGCGTGGAGCCCCAGGCAGGGCTCACCTTAGTGCCAGCCGCATCGCCTGCAGCTGAACCAAGACGGGAAGGCACCACACTGTCCCCAAGTGATTAACTACACCCCTGAGCAAAGCTCCAGAACCCTCACAGGGAAACGGAAATGCCCAGCCCCCAACAAGGTGAAATTCATGACGTGTGGCACCCAGCAGAGATGACGGGTATGCCCCAAGCCAGGAAAATCAGTGAACTGAAACCGAACCGGAACTGATACTGACATAGAATTAGCTGATGACATTAAATCAGTTCCTATAACTTTATTCCACATGTTAAAAGAGTCAGACTTAAAAGGTACAAACTAGAGCAAAACTGAATGTCTACAGATGAAACTACAATGCATGAGGTGACATGTCCTGGTGGGGGGAGGGGAGTTAGTGGCAAATTGGACACTGCGGGAAAAGATCAGTGAACTTGAAGACATGACAGAGAGAGAAAAGCGTAAGAGGCACAGGGAAGTACATCAGTGAGCTGTGGGCCACTTCAGGGGACACGCTGTCCACGCAGTGGGGGCCCCGCCTCGGCCGTCGCCCCTGGGTCACCCCACCCTAGAGCATGACTCACTTCTAATGAGAAACACGCCGAGTGCTGGGCTGTCACTGCGGAGCTGTGTCACAGCAGCCTGGGACGTCTGTCTCGCGCTCTCTGGTTCCTCGCGCTCTGAGGGAGAGAGCTGCCGGCTCACCTGCGCCATCACAGGGACTGAAGGGGCTTCCGGCCAACGGCCCGCGAGGAAACGGAAGCTGCCACACCACCGACTGGGCTCGCGCACAGGTCCTTCCCGAAGGACACTGGACATGGCTGCAGCCTGGGGCGGACCCTGACGAGAGGACTCAGATTCCAAACCTTCGGAAACCCTGGGCCACTAACTTTGGGGACAACGTGTTATTCGGTGATAGATAACCAATACAGGTGGGCAGAAAAAAATATCTGAAAAAATAATGGCCCAAAACATTTGAAATGTGATGAAAGCTATCAATTGGCAGGACCAAGTTCAATGAGCCCCAAGCACAAAGTGTCTACATTAGAAAAGAAGAAAGGTCTGAAATTGATGACTTTAGCTTCCACCTTAAGAAACTAAAATAACAAGGGCAAATTAGACCCAAAGTAAGCAGAAGAAAGGAAATAAAGATCAAAGCAAAAATCAGTGAAATAGAAAACAGAAAAGCAATAGAAAAAATAAATAAAACCCAAAGTGATTTCTTTAGAAGGTTAATAAAATGTTTATAGCCCCCTGGTCAGGCCGATCAGGAAAGAATGAGAGAAGACAAATTACTAGTATCTGGAATGACAGTGGCAACAGCACTGCAAACTCTACCGTACTGAAAGGACAATGAGGAAACATTATGAACAACTTTATGCCAACAAATTTGACAACTTAAACAAAACAGATGAATTCTTTGAAAGACACAAACCACCAAAGCTTGCCACAAAAGAAAGGGCCAACCTGCCAAGAGTAATGTCTATTAAAGAAATTAAATTTGTAGTGAAAACCTTCTCACAAAGAAATCTCCAAGGCTAGACAGATGGCGCTGCTGTTGAATTCTATCAAACATTTAAGAAAGACGTAACACCAACCCTATATAAGCCCTTTAAGAAAACTGAAGACGAGGAAGGCGTCCCAGCTCACCCTGAGACCAGCATTACCATGATACCACAATCAGACAATGGCATTACGAGGAAATAAATCAAAACCTACCAAAATAAGCCTTGGAATACAGATGTAAAAATACTAAACAAAACGATAAGTTACTTGCATGCAATAGCATATAAGAATAATAATTCATCATGACCAGGTGGGGACTTGTCCAGGAATGCAAGGCTGGTTTACCGTTAGAAAAACAAAATATGGGGTTGTCAGGAAAGTCATGACACATGTTTGCAACAGATGGCACTAGTTCATTTTTGGAAGTATTAGAGTCATTCGCATCTATGTTATTGCTATGTCATTTGACAGCTGACAGTTCTAGCTTCATTCTAAAAAAAAAAAATTGAGCAATTT
>NW_017731383.1:1060268-1061717 GCF_001890085.2 Hipposideros armiger
GAAACAAGGCAGGCGTTGGCTCTCACTACGTCTGCCCAGCACTGTGCTGGAGGTCCAGCCAGGAAAGGAGGAAAAGTGTCCAGTTTGGCAGGTAGAAGCGCAACTGTCTTTCCTGACAGACAGCACGGTCTGTAGGAAATCCAACAGAACACGAAGAAGCTACTAGAACTGAGACATGGGTGAGAAGGTGATAAAATAAAGATCGATAGACAAAATTAACCCTTTTTATATACTAACAACAAAAAGAGATTAAAAGTAAAAAAAACTATACTTATTATAATAGCATCAAATACGAAATACCGAGGGCTAACACTGATAGGGCAAGTGGGCACGTGTGTCAGGACACCAGAGGAAGTGCCGATGTGAAGATGGCACACCCTGATCAACAAAACCCTATCCACAACCCCAGCAGGTTTATGTAGTCGACAAGCTAAATCTAAAATTCACATGTAAATGCAGCTCTGAGGAAGCACACTCCGGGCTAACCCTCGGCCCTGGGCTGCGGCCCCTCCCAGCACGCCCCACGCTGGTACCCAACTCCAGGCATGCGATGCTGGCTGGAGACGCCCCCTTCTCCCCGCCGGATCACGCATGCTCTCCCACGAGCCTGCCACTCCTCTGTGCTCCTGTGATGTCGGGGCGACACTGCCCCAGTGTTCATGCCGGGCTACACACTCTAGCAGCAGCAGCAGGAACCTACAGCACAGCCGTCCAGCAGCTGAGGGTCCTTAAACACGTGGTCTTATTTCATCCACAGCAACCTGGGCAGGACAGTGGGCACTGCCCTGCTTGGTCCCACACTGCCACCCTCCGCCAGCACTGCTGGATGACGACTCCAGGCCCCACTGAGGCTCACCAGGGAGGGTCACCGGCTGGGTGACACACCCCGGAGTGTGTGCAGGGCGGTTTGGATCGCGGTCATTAACATCTCTGCAGCCTCTCAACCTCACCGGCCGATGGGCAGCTCTGGCTGGTGGGGATGGAGGTCACAGGGCCACTCTCATAATCCCGCACTTCACAGGTGGCGGGGGTGCCCGCCCGTCCTTGATGCTGTTGCAGTGCTTCTGGTGCATTTTGCTGGCTCTGGGCTTCCAGAAAGTTCCATCTCCACAGTCATGCTGACGTGAAGAGGGGGCCACGCGTGGCAGAAGCACGTCCGACAGCTGGAGCTGCTCCAGCATCTGAGCGAAATGCCCACTGTTGTGGGGACAGGGACCTGAGGCTGGCGTCTGGTGCTGACATATCGGAAGACGTGCGCCCGGCTTCTTGGTGTGCGGTGACACCGTGAGCATGAGAGGGAAGCTGTCTCAGCCCGCATGACAGGAGCCCGTGTTTCCAGGGCCAGTGGCTTCCACAGCGGCCTCATTTCTGTCTCGTTCTTGGCGGCCACCAGGTGGGGGAGGAAGCAGATGATGAGGCTCCGCCTCGAGGTCTCACTCCTCCTCCGAG
>NW_017731383.1:1062974-1092975 GCF_001890085.2 Hipposideros armiger
CCAGCCGCTCACTGGACCTGCAGGATGGGGCTTCCTAATGGGCAGTAAGTCAACCATCAGGCCAGCAGAGCAGCCCTGCACAGCGGGCCGCACCTGGGAGGCCCCCCGTGCCCGCCCTGGGGGCTACGCCGTCAGTGGGCAGATGTTACGAGCTGGCTGCTCTGGCGCCTTCTGCCATCTGATCGGTCAGTCACACTTTAATGTTCTCTGCTGCAATTCTACTTTCAGGTGCAGTTAGGACACCTCACGGTTCCCGCTGGGCTCCCTTCCTGACGTGCTGAGGTCAGAAGCCAAGATGGCGGTGGGGACCCTGGCTCCAGGCTGGTTTCCGAGTGGCAGGCTTTGTCCGGCCTTCCTGGAGAGAGGGCGAGGGTCCGCTTTAGGAAGAAGCCACGAGCCGTGCGGGTGGCTGAGCCATCTCCCACCCAGAGGAGGCCAAGGCTGCACCAGGACGAGCTTGGGCTGCAGCTGATGTCGTGACATGCAAACCTCCCTCCCGTCTCTGCGTCTCTGCCCACTTCAGCACCGCGGTCGGGCGGCCATGGTGGAGACAGGCGCCTGGGAAGCCTGACCAGGGTCCTGCGAGGGGACCGGGCACACGCCACCCACAGCACAGATGCGCTGTGACAGCAGGACCTGCAGCCGGAATATTCATGCCAATCAGTACAATTTCACCAGGACTGAAAAGGAAACTTAAAAAGCCAGCAATTTTGGAAATTCTGCATGCAGCTCGCTTGGCTGGAGCGGCTGAGCCCTGCCTATGCTGCTCCACTCGAGTCTGCGTCCTGTTCGGGCTCTGCGCAGCCCGCCAGGCTCCCGGAAGGAATCGGCACAGACCCTCCATGACATGCAGGGTGACAGGCTCACACCTGAGCCTTGTGCTCTGGCTGGATGTCAGGAGGGAGCCCGGCAGGAGACCAGGTGGGCACCCAACAGGCAGCCCCAGAAGAGCCGTCACAAGGTGCACGGCAAGTGGCAGGCTGGAGTGGGGGCTGGCGGGGGAGGCGCCCGGGCTGCGCACACAGGGCCTGCTCGCTAAGCGGGCACCCTCACCTCCCCTAACGCGGCCTTTTCCCCTGAGGCAGAGGGAGGGGCCCGCACGCCCACCCTGCCTGCCTTCTGGGGCTCCGGGCCACACCCACTGTGGGTTCTGGGCTCACAGTCCGCCTCTTCATGCTGTGGCCAGATAGCTGCCCTGCAGGCTGTCAGGATGTCCGGCCAATGAGCTGTGAGTGGGCCGAGAGCCAGGGTCACTGTCACCTCTAATCAGAGCCCGTGTGACGCGGTAGGGGGAAGGGCGGGGCCGCAATGACACCCAGGCTTGTCCTGCACACGCTGAGCACAGGGCACTGGCCGGGCCGGGGTGCGGCTGCCTGCGGGTGCGTGCAGGCAGGCTCCTCTCCCACGACCCCGCGTGGCTGACTCGCCGGACACTGCCCACTGCCGGGTACAGCGTGCTGGGCCTGGGGCTCGGGAGGCCCCACTATTTATTCCCAGCCCGTCTGTAGCTTTTCTGATGCAGACGCAGGGACATGCGCTCTGAAGTGCCACTTGATCCCACACAGGCTGTGCACAGAATGCTGATGTGGGCCAGTTAGGCAGCCCTGGCTAGCTCCTTCAGCTGTCCTGGCAGCCGGGAGTCAACAAACCAAAAAATAATGGTCTGGAACCCAACTGGGCCCGTTTAACTCTGGCTCACGGAAAGGAGTGTGCCGGCAGGAGTGCCCAGGAGACGGCAGCCCGGCCTCTGCCCTGGGCAGAGGTGTGCTGCGCTGCGCTCTCTCCACAGGCTGGGAGGAGCCCGAAGTTGGCACCAGGTGCGGCCCACGACCACGGAGACGGGCACACACACTCAGCCTCACCGCAAAAGCAAACACACTCAGCCTCACCGCAAAAGCGACAGGGAGTCGGGGAGTCCTTCACTGTGGCTGAACTTGGGGACTTGTTTAAGGCAGCAGCGCCTGGGACTGTTGGAACCAAACGGATCCTACCTAGGCCGTGGAGCAGGGGAGCGATGAACGGAGAGGGGCACCATGCCCTCTGCAGACAGGCGGGCACAACCTGCTCAACGCCAGGCTCGGTCTCTCGCCCTGTGCCACAGGGGCGCCGTTCTCTTGCTGGACAGCACGAGCCACCCTGGCAGCTGGGCGACTGCTCGAGCCTCTCAGCTGCCCCTCCCTCCAGCTCCCCAAAGACGCGCAACATTTCAGGCAAGTCGGAGCGCAGCCCAGGTGGGGTGTGGTGTGCCTTTGCTGGTCGTTGTCTCGCCGCCAGGGTGAATGCCACCAAAGCCACCATGGTGCACCCATACCCAAGGGTGCCAACCAAACAAATCAGTCACACCCAAGGTGTCCTCAAACTGAAGGGCTGCTCAGAACCCAGGGGCGATCTGGACCAACAGAGGGTCGAGGGCACCGGACGACGCAGGACCGGAAGTGACGGCCTAGACCCGGGGTTCGTCTGAACCAACGGGAAGGCCACGTGCTCCAGTCCCTGCGGAGGGAGATGCTGTGTCCCCAACAGACCCGGGTGGAGCAGCCCCTCTCCGTGCAGCCAGGACCTCCCTGCCCCGAGTCCCACCCTCAGAGGATCCAGCGAGAGGAGGACGGGTTTCGCTCTGTGCAGAGCTGCCCGACTGATGCAATCTGCGTGCGCGCAGTGTGTGAAGCGCACTTCCCGTTCCGCAGCCGCGCGGCCGCTGTGGAGCTGCTGCCTGTATTCAGACCCGTTTCACGGGCTTGAATGATATTATGGGATTTTCTCCATCCTGCAAAGGGAGATTTCACATCCTGCTGATAGCTCTGCATTTTCATGGACCACATTCATTTAAAAGAGAAATCTCAAAACACATTCGGCAGTCGATTTGCTCCTTGGCCCCAAGAACGGAATACAAATTGTCTCCTCACATCCGGCAGGTGTCTTTCTGTGATTTAATTTCGGAAATGATTCTTTAAAGGGCTCGAACGTTCCTATCTGTGCTGGCAAAGGGAAATTATTCTTCTCTTTGGGGTGTTTGAAGGCCACGGGTCTTCCCCCCCTTTGGCCTGGCCTTTTCTGATGAGTAAGCACCAGGTTTCCTTGGGGACAAGTCCAAGCTGGCCGGAACTGCAGGAGCCGGCTGCCCGCGGGCAGTTCAGGTCGATCAGAGAGCCCGACTTCCTGAGTTTCTAAGAGCTTATCACCGGCTGGCAAGGTGAGAGCCAGACGAAAGGGCCTGGGTGTCCCTCTGTGAGGGGACGCATGCGATTAACAAGGCTGCCAGTGGTCTGGGCGGGGACAGAAGGTGACAGTGTGGCCTCCAACTCCCCTGGGCAGGTGGCTCCTCTCTGAGCCTCTGTCCCCTCATGTGCACAACAGGGTCAGTGTCCACCTCAAAGCCCACTGGGGGGACAAAGTGAGCAACGCTCTCAAAGAGCCGAGTGCTTTGCCGGCCGGAGGCACGCGTGCCCAATGGCCGGTGCTCACAGTGGGCTGGTGTCCCCTGCCCCCGGCGGCTAGAAGGCCTACTGCTCTCCCCACGGAGAGCGCTCCCCGGGACACAGGCCAGGGCCACGGACAGAAACGCCATACCCTACGCCCTAGCCACCCTGAATGCATTCCGTACTCCCTGTCCCATGCCTTTGCATGTGCTGGGCCCTCTGCCTATGCACCCTGCCTCCCATCCTATCCGTCTATCTGTCCAACTGTCCATCTATCCAACTGTCCATCTATCCACCTGTCCATCCATTTATCCATCCGGCCTTCCACCCACCCATCCACCCACCTGCCCACCAATATTTGCTGAGTACCTACTACGTGTCAGGCTGTTCTAGGTGCTAAGGACACAACTGGAGACAACTTAGACGATGTCACTGCTGCTGCAGAGTGTGTGTGTTCTAACGGGACAGACAGCACACACGCAGGACAACGTCAGGCGTGAAGTGGGACGGGCCTGGAAAGAGACGGCGGTTCTTTTCTAGACAGCACAGTCACGAGAGGCCTGTCCACAGGGTGGCCTTCGAGCAGAGCCCTGCATGAGGCGAGGGGACGAGCCATGTGACCCTCGGGGACCCAGGAAGTGGGAGAGGCAGGCCCTGGTCTTGAGGCAGTGCACGCGTGGTGAGTCTGGGGGCGCCCAGGGCCGACGTGCCTTGACTGGAGCACGGGGTGGACGTGTGTGGGGGGCTGGGCGTGCCTGGGTTTGCCAGCGCTCTGCGGGGCTGCCACTGAGAGCAGGCAGGACCTGCTTGGTCTCTCTGCCTTCTGGTGAGCTCAGTGCCCTGCACACGCCAAGGGCAGGGGCTCAGAACGTGGTGAGACTCGAGCACAGGTTTCGCTCATAAAGGAACGCACACGGTAGATGCTGCCTCCTTTCAGTCCCCGGGGCCGTCCACGTGCCCCGCAGCCCATGGCAGATGTGGACGGACCACCGGATCTCCCGCTGAGTTCCGGCTCTTGTCTGGCCGGGCGCTCCACCTGCAGTGGACGGCTGCCCCCACCCCACACTGTCCTGGGACGCATCCACGTCCCTACCGCACAAGACGGCAGCCTGCGGGCCCAGAGGCGGCTGTAGTCCCCTCGCCCTGCTGCTGCTGCGCCGGCCTCCCGCCTGTCCAGATGGGGACCACCACGCGTGTGAGGCAGGGCTACAGGCAGCAGTGAGGCTGAGGGGGGCATAGGGCCGGCCCTCCCCAGCTGAGCCCAGCGAGCGGCTCCACCTGTCTGGACCTGCGCTTCCTCAGCTCAGGAGGTGGGATGAGAACTCAGCAGCCTGCAGAGCTTGGCCGAAGGTTCCTGGATGTCAGCCGCCCCCAGGCTCCTGCAGGGCTGGTTAGGGAGGCAGGGGCCTAGGCTGCGCCCTCCCAGGCTGCCCCTGCCGTCCCCCGGGCCTCAGTGAACTGGGGAGGCCGCCTCTGTCTCCAAGGCCTCCCACACCTCACAGAGGCTAACGGAGGCTGTGCTGGGCACCCCACCAGCGCCGATGGGTACCCGGCGCTCCCCAGAGCAGGGCCTCTCAACCTAGAACGTTTGGGGCCTTTTCTCTGTGGGGGGCCATCCTGGGCAACGCAGGGCCTTGAGCAGCACCCCTGGACTTCACCTTGGGGCCAGGAGCACCGCCCCAGCTGTGATGACTGAAAACATGGCAGACACTGCCAAGTGTCCCCTGGAGGCAGAATCGCCCCAGCTGAGAACCAGCGCCCAGAGGAAGCGAAGCTCGGGACACAGCGTCCCCTCAGGCCTTCTGGCCCTTGCGCTGGCCGAGGGAGTGTGGGGACCCAGCGCCGCAGCGCCCGGACTCATCCTGGTTTGGCCGTGCACCGGCCTTTCTCACGAGGACCCTCCCCTGCAGGATAAAATGAGTGACGCCACCTTTGCTGAGGCGTAGACACGCTCACCCATGGCAGGTTTCTCAGTGGCAGTCACCTGTGCAACACTGTGCCTGCCAGGTCTATTATTTACTTGATATTTTTCTTTAAATCAACGATCCTCATTAATTTAAATAAACTCAGCTTAAAAGGAAGCACTAGAACATGAAAACAAACAGCATACACTACAAGCAGAGTGACTATGAAGATGAATTCAACAGAAACAAGGCAGGGGCCCTGAGTCTCAGGCCCGCTCGCTACCGGCGGAAGGGGACCAGCGTGCCAGACGTCAGGGCACACCACGCCCGTGCCCGAGGGTCCTGGACGCAGGGCTCCACAAAGCCCCTCCTGTCTCTCGCGTTGGAGCCGGCTGCTCCCCGGGCCCCAGCTCTGTGGCGCCCTGTGTGCGGGTGGCAGGGCCATGGAGGCCCGCCCGCTCCACCCCCACGCTCCCTCTGATCTCCTCAGAAGAATTGCTTCATTATTATTTACCACAGCGGCGCATCGGTGGAGGGGCCGGCACGTCTGTACGACTGGGGAGGAGCTGAACACCTGAAGGGGGCGCGTTCAGTATGAATACCATCACTCTGTGAGGAACCGGCCTCCTGGTACCCAGAGGCTGCACACAGCTCCCCGAGGGAAGCCTTCCACAGACCCTGATGTGAAGTAATTAAGTCTGCACAGTCAGTCACACTGACACCCCACCCCCGGGAGATGGGGCCAGTGCTCCCGTGTTGTGGCCGTGGGCCTGGCCACGGCTTCCACTCGGGTGCCAGCACACCTCCCAGCGGGCACTGCTGGCAGAGCTGAAGGTCCCCAGGCCCACGTGGAACCAGAGCATGAGGGGCGCTGCAAGCCCCCCACATGGCCAGGGGTCTCTGGTGGGGGGAGGCGGAGGGACTGGCTCTGTGATCCTGATAACCCAGCACCGTCTGCAGTGTGGGCTGGGTGCGGTTTCCTTAGAAACAAAAGGGGTGCTGAGTCGGTCTCACCATCAGCATATCCCTGGCAGGCGGGATGGGCATCGACCGAGGAAGGGAGAACATCTCGCGACACACCCGACGCGTGCCCAATCGGCAGAGGCCCGGGCAGGCTGGGCTGAGGAGTCGGAGCCTCTGTAGCCAGTGGGAGCAACCGATGCCCGCCTGCCTCCCGCCGGGGCCACTGGGGGCCCAGGGCACCTGCGCCTGCAGCTGTGGGGGCGGTGCCTGGGCTGGGAGCTCTGCAGGGTGGGCGGGAGCTGGGCCGCCAAGGAGGACCCGGGCTCCCTCTGCCCCCGTGGGGCAGCTGGGTCACCACAGCTGGTGCTGGCGCCCCCAAGTTCCAGGGACCCAGACCCCTGCCTGGGGAAGGTCCCTTTTTTCTGCCCCAGTCGCAGATCATCAGTGAGCCGCTCCCAGCTCCCCCTGGAGGAGGGGCCTTTCTCTTGCCCTTGTCCTTCCTGTCTCCGCCCCTACCCCCAACTTGCGGAGCCCCAGCTTGGAGCCCCAGCACCAAGTGCTCCTCCTCAAACATAAATCTAGGCGTCTGCTGATGAACTGTGACCAGACTTACCTCCACATTATAAACAAACAACGGACAAAATATATACAACATCTGTTTACAGATATTGAACAAGTGGCTGCAGCGATCCCTGGGAAAGGAGGCAAATGCGGTGAGCCCGTGAACACCGTGTATTGCCCACTGGCACAAGCCAGGCTGTGGTGCAGGGAGCGACGTCTTGCCGAGTTGAGGAAGCTCGGGACTCAGCTGAGGAGGCTGGGCTGCGAAGGGCAGAGCTCTGCAGAGGATGGAACTAGGCAGGGAAAGGGCTCTGCAGTCTGGAGAACGGGCCTTTGAACGGGAAGCTCCAAGTGCACAGGAACTAGGGAGCTGCCAGGAACACCCCAAAGCTCTCACGGGCTGGGAGACACGTGAGCTCTACCAGCCAGAGAGTGTTTGGTGAGCCCCCAGGACATTTACTGGAGACCCCGGAAGGGTTATGTTATATCTTAATAGTAGAGTTTAATTAGCCCTAGAATAAAAGCAAATCTAGACAAGCCCTCACAAAGCTTAAAAGCAAGCCTTAGAAGCACTCAAACGGCCACAGTAACTTCACTGCCTGCCAGAAAGAAGCCTGACACTGCTCAGAGAAAGACACACGCCATCATACCTGTGGTGTCCACCACACAATAAAAAAACCACTGAGCGTGCAAAAAAAGAAAATGTGACCTATAATCAAGAGAAAAAAATCTGCCAATAAAAGTAGATCCAGAAATGATGGAATTAGCAGACCAAAACTTTAAAAGAAAAATTATAAATATGCTCGAAGATTTAAAAGAAGACATGAACACAATGAAGAGTATAATAGTTGGCTTCCAAGATAGCCCTGAATGACCTGACCTCCTGGGATTCACACCCTTGTTCAGTCTCCTTCCTACTGTACCAGGGCTGACTTGTGTGACCACGAGGAGATGACAGAAGTAACGGCAGTCACTTCCAAGATGAGGTTATAAGACAGCGAAGCTTCCACCTGGGCCAGCTCCATCTACGGCTCTCTCAACACTCACTCTTGGGGAATCCAGCTGCCATGTTATGTGGACGCTCGGCAGCCCCACGGAGAGGTCCACATGGTGGGGCTTCCTGCCAAGAGCCACAGGAGCGGGTCTGAGAGCAGGTCCCGAGGACCCACCGAGCCTGTGAAAGACCACACACGCGGTCAGCGCCCTGAGCTGCAGCCTCAGGAGACCCAGAGCCAGAGCCATCCGGCCAGACTGCTCCTCGGCTCCCGACTTTCAGAAGCTGTGTGACATAACGTATGTTTCTTGTTTTAGGGTGCTAAGTTTTAGAGTAATATGCCACATAGCAACAGATAACTAAAATGAAGGAGAAAACTAAGATATACACAAAGAACCAACAACCTTTTAGACGTGAAAAATACAGTATCTGAAATGAAAAATTCACGGGATGAGATTAAGCAGATTAGACACTGCAGACAAAAAGGTCAGTGAACTTAAAGACATAGCACCAGAGACTATCCAAACTAAAGCACAGAAAAAAGACACACACACACACACACACACACGGACAGAGCATCAATGACCAACGGGATAATGCCAAGTGATTTTAAACATGTGTAACAATATCTAAAGAAATGATAGCCCGAATTTTCCAAATTTGATTAATTATAAATCCATAAATCCAAGAAGCTCGATGAACCACAGCAGCCTAAGGGACAGACTGTGGACAAAGCACGCAGGGCAGGCTGCTGGCCTGCAGCCCCTCCGAATCCGCGTGGCCCCGAGAGCTGCCCACAGCCTGGGATCCTGGGGAGCTTCCAGGTCCTCGTCCTCAGCAACCGACCGGCTGCCTGCTTCACGCCTGCTGCCAGGGAAACCGCCTGTGGCCTGATCCCCTACCACCCCCACACCTCATCCGGGCTGCGGGGCTGAGGGAGGGGGCTGGTGTGGGGAAGGAAAGTGCAGACCATGGCAACGGGGCCGGAAGTGGAGCCCCGGGGAGCTCGCGGCACCTGTGGGCCAGGCTCTCCCTGGGAAGCAGAACCGGCCTCTGTGGAGGGTCTTTCTAACTGTGGGACCTCGCGCCCCAGTTTGCTGATCTATAAGGAGGGGAAGGGGAGCTGCCTCACTGCAGTTTGATTAGGATTATTTACCATGACATCAGCTGGTCCCTCCTGAAGCTCCCCGCAGACCTGAGCATCAAGCTTGAAAATGACCGTACCCGTGACCTAGGCATCGAGCCCAGTTAAACTAGTAATCTACTGGGATCTACTCTAAAGATAGAAACAGAGATGCAGAGAGAATATGTGTGAATGGGTGATCATCGCAATGCTATTTTACAGTGGTAAATAAACAAGTAAATAAAAACAGAGGAACTAGTTAACGTCCAGCCACAAGGACATACATTAAATAATGGCACAACCACGAGACAGCACATTATGCAACCATTAAACATCATCACTGTGAAGAACACTTAATTGTGTGTAAAATGCTCGTGATACAGTGTTAAGTGAATGAAGCAGGAAATAAAACTACAGATTACGGCCCCCACTTAGCAGGAGCACGTACACGAGCCCGGAAGCCCACGCCGAGGACACTGACGGGAACGGCGTGGTGTCACCGGTGCTGATGGTGTCGCCGACGGGACGATGAGGGCATTAAGGCTTATTCTGCGCATTCGGTAAACTCAGATAGGCTGTCTACGATTGCTTTTAGGATGAGGAAGCCACAGATCCCGCTCGCTTGCGTTCGGTCGTCAGGCAAGTGTGGCTGGTGGCTAGGAAGGTGACGGGCCCCAGGCTGGGTCAGAGTCCTTGGCCTCTGGCGCCAGCACTCGCCCCGGCTGCCGCCCTCCCATCCCCACTGGAAGGTTTGCGCTGCAGCTGTGGGGGCCACGGCCCTGCCCCGCTCCAGCCTTCCCACAGACCACGCTCCCTCCGGCATCCCTGGGGCTCAGCTTCCCAGCCTTGACCACGGGGCCTTTTCACAGCCCCTCCACCCCCCGCTGGAGTGAAGGAGTGAAGCCAACTCTTGCGCCTCCTCCGTCAGAGGCCCACTGGCTGCTGCGCGGAGCCGCTTCGCTTCACTTCCTTGGGACGGCGCTGTCACCTAGTCCAACCCCAGCGTCATCCTTCATTACTGCCAAGAAGCCATCGGCCTCTTGAGCGCCTCCAGTGCCTGGGAACACAGCACTCACTGCACCACGTCAGCCAGCTCTCTACCCATTTTCACCGATTTTCATCCCAAGGTTGGCAAGTCTTTCCGTATGCTGAGCCGAGGGCCGTGTCCTGGGTCCCCGCTGCTGTCTAGACCCATCTCCACGTCCTCCAAACCAGGCAGCCCCATCGCCACAGAAGGACCAGCACACTGGGAAGCCGCAGCTGTCTGGCGCCCTCCAGATAAACACAAGCCCTGGCCTGGTCCCTTCGCCCCCAGGGACACGTGTGTCCGCGCAGCGTGGCTGGGGGCCACGGCATCCTGCGTGGCTACTTGGACATCCTGAGTCTCTCTGCTTCCAGCACCTGCTCAGCCTGCCCCCCCCCCAACTGGCTGGAGAAATGAGAGAGGTTTTGAAGTCATGATGCATTCAAAGCAGCTTCATTGGAAATGCAGGGGACCCACAAAGTCAAATTCAAATTGAAGTGTCTGTCTGGATCCTGCTTTTACAGCAGAGGCTGGAGTGCTTGGCAGTTGGCTGCTGAGGGGAGCTTGCCTGGGGGGGGGGAGCTTGGCAAGAAGAAAGTGCCTCAGTCTGCCCCCTGGGCTCCCAGAGACGCCGTCAGACTTGCACGTTCTGGCAGAGTCACCCCTGGACACACAGGTCTGTCGCCATCCTCCCTCGGCTGGGCCTGGAGCTGACCACACAGCCCACAGGGACCGTGCAGAGCGGGTGCGAGGCTGGCTCGCTCGTGGCCCTGGCGGCCTGTGGTTCAGATCCACCGTTGAGTGGAAGTGAGGGGCTGCTGGTGGTTTTGTCCATTTATTGGTCTGCGGGGAACTAGAGGACTGCATCACAAATGACTCATTACTGATGCTTCCTCTAGAAGGAGCAACGTCTCTGAAGGCCTGTAGAGCTGAGTCTGGGGGAGCTGTCCAAGTCAACAGAAGTCCCCTTTCCCAGGAAGCACCCAGCACCTCACTGGTGGGCGGCCTGGAAGCCAAACCCTCACTTTGCGCCACAGCCTCAGCACCAGGCAGGGGGACAGCTCCCGGGCCTGGCTCCCCGACTGGGCAAGGCTCCTTGGGTACAAGGCCTCTGGCCAAGCAGGAGAGGACATGCTACCACTTGGTCACACGGGGGCCCTGAGACAAGCCTGAATGCCCTGACGGCCCGTATTTCTTCTGCTTCAAAAACAAAGCCAAGCCCCTTTCCCTGACGCTCAGCTCAGAAACAGACGCTGTAACTCTGAGTTCCAGGAGCGACCCGGAGGCCTGAACGCTCTGTGTGAGGTGCTGGAAAGTCGCCGCCCCTCCCAAACCTCTGCCTCCTGGTCCACAGGACGGAGGGGTGAGACCAGAGGACGTGCCCCAGCACCCTGGAGCTGATCACTCCACAGAAACCATGCTGGGCGGGAAGGTACCAAGGCTCGTGGCCTGACTGGACCTCCAGGCCCTGACAGGCTGGGCTCGGGCTGGGAGCCTCCTGGACACTCAGGATCCAAGGACGACGCACACACAAGCCGCGTGCCTGCGCTAAACCGTCTGCTCGTTCCTCACAACCACTTCCGGGGAGGTGAGGGCCAGGGCTCGGTGGCTTGGCCAACAAGACGCAGCGCTGGGATTTAACCCCAGGGTTGGCCTCACCCGGCTGGCCGGTCTCCACCTGGGGCGGGGCCAGGGGCCCCCAGGGGGAGGGCAAGGGACACAGCTCTCATCAGCTGCCCAGGCCTGTCCGCAGGGGCGAGGCCGAGGGCGAACGCCCACCCCCGCTGACCCACCCGCTGCACGTCAGCAGCTGTGCTCTGGAGCCCAAGCCCACACGTCAGTGCCACGACCCCGCCAGCACGCCAGCCCATGGCCAGGCCTGGGAGTCGCCCGCTGGACATTCCTTGGGTCCACGCTTGCGTCTCACATGCCTGCTTCCCAGCCCAATCACTTCATTCCAAAGTGTCACCAGATCCCAAAGCACAACAGAGAGTGGCCTGGTGTGGGCTGAGGCGGCCTTGAGGGTGGCCGACCAGCAGAGGAGGGAGCTACGAGTTGGATGTGGGATGACAGGGCTTTGGGCACTGGTGGCGACAGCAGACACACAGCGGCCCAGGGCCAGGCCGCCAAGCTGCTCCACATCCACAGGTCCTCACATGTGGACAAAACTGGCTGCCTGTGTGAGCCCGCCCGTCATGCCGCCTACTCCCAACTTTGGGTCATCTCAGCTTTAGGGTCAGGGGCTGCTGCGTGTGACGACAGCCCATTAACAGTCAGAAGACGCACGTGCACGGCAGTCAATTTCTCCCACCACCTAAACACCCTCAAACCGGGAACCTAACGCAAAGGTGATGGGGCGGAGGCCCACGGCGGGTTGGAGGGACAAGCCCCGCGCCGCCGAGCTCCGTGAGGGGCTGCCTCCTGCCTGCCCACGTCCCAGCCCGGGATGCCGGTCGGCCCTACCCAGGCACCACGAGGCCAGGGAGGCCACAGTGCCTATCTCAGGCCCTTTGTTCTCAGTTCACCCCCAGGCAGCCTGCGTCCTAACGGCTGTGCAGAAAAAGAAACACGGGACCAGGCGAAGGCCAGGTGTGCCCGGGCACCCTCAGCAGCTGTCGATGTCCCAAGGCCAGCGGGGCGGCGGGTGTCTTGGGGGTGGGTTCCGGGTCTGCATCTGACCAGGGCAGCTGTCCCTAGGGACGGCGGAGGCAGCCCCTTATTCAGGAAGCCCGTGAGCGGTGAGGGGTTCCTTCTAGGGCAGGGCTGGGCTGTCTAAGCCCCCAATTCCTCCCTCCTCCAGCCAGGAGCTGTTGCCATGGCAACCCGAAGGTACCAGCAAGACGAGGCTGCTGAGGACGCCCGGGCTGGGCCACGTGCACACCTGTCCCCACAGCCCGAGCGCCTCTCCTTGTCCAAATCCCTTCTCTTGCTCCAGGCCCCCCCACTCCAGAGGAGGGATGGCAGCAGAGGGTGCCCCGGGGGGCCCCATCCCCGTCAGCTGACCACTGGCATCGCCTCCATGAAGCACCCTCGCAGGCTGCCGTGTTGGCCCTCAGTCACCCTGGCTCTGCGAGCCGCAGGAGTTTGGTGTCCACCAGACAGGAGGGCCCGTGCAGGCCACGTGGGGCGGGGCCCGGAGGCGAGGGCGGCGGAGCAGTCTGCACTCTGCATGACGCCTGCGCCAGGGGGCAGGCGGGCGGAGCTGCGCGGCCTGTTCACCAGGCTGCTCTATAAGGAGAGGACGAGGCGGCAGGAAGGTCACGCCTACACCCCCAGGCAGCAAAGCAGAGCACCTCCTCGGGCGTCGCGCACCCAAGGCAGACCTGAGCCCGTCAACATGTCCCAGCAGGCTGTCAGGTCCCCCAGCAAAGGCCACACCACGTGAGGTGGGCAGGGCATGGGGCTCTGAGACAAGCAACGATGCCTGGGGAGGGGTGGCAGTGGGGACACGGGCTGCTGGCCACACACGGGGCCTCTGCCTGGCCTGTCTCCCGGACTGGATGGCCCTGGGTGGGAGCCTGCCCTCTCGCCTCTGAGCTGGCCAGGCGGGAGCCCGCTGTCAGGGGTCCCTGAGGGAGCAGGGCCTCGGGTCTGTGGTGGCGTTGCCCTGGCTGGGCCCCTCCTGTCTGCAGGCCAGACCCCCGGGGCTGCATGCAGGTGGAGCCCGCAGACCTTCCCAGGTGAGCTGGTTCCTGAAGGAGGTACAGGGATGCCTGTCTCCTAGTCTGCCCCGTCCGTCCGCCTGCCCTGGGAGAAAGCTCTGGGTGCCAGCGGGACTGGACTTCATGCTCGAGTGGGCGACGCCGGCTCCTCCCAGCTGCTCTTCTAACATCTGCACTTTGCACATCCTCAAACACCCACACAGGCTGCTCTTCTTGGGACAGGAGGGGACCCGGCGCCCCATCCCACACCCTACTTGCTCCCTGTGATTTGATTTCTCAGGAGCAGATGCCCATGGGGAACCCCAGAAATGTACTGACCTGGGAACGGCCAGACAGAGGCAGACCGCGAGTGTGTGCAATTGTGCATATGTCCGTGTGCGAGCATGGATGTGTGAGTGTGCACACGTGTACGCATGTGAGCACGTGAGTGTGTGTGGGACCAGTGGGAGCTCAGCCTTCCACCCCCCAGCATGGCGGACACTCCCCCACCCAGACAGCGGGAGCGAGGCCTGGCCGCCAGGTCCTGCGTCCTCCAGCGGAGCCTGCGGGCTGAGCCCAAGCCCTCAATTACCCCGTGTACGTCTGCAGAGCCCACTCAACCAGAACGGCCCTCAGCTATTTCTGACTCTGCTGTCAGCCCCCTTCCTGCCGAAAAATCATCTTTGGGAAAATAAAACAGGCTGCCATTCACTGTGATGCTGCCCCAGCCTGATGCCTGCCCCCTCGGGCAGGGCCGTGACGCTGCGTGAGCTGGTGGTCACCCCGTCTCCCCGTCTCCTGCTTGGGGCTGCCAGCGCACACCGAGACCCTTCCTGGTGGCCTGGTGAGCAGGACCTTTGGAGTCTAGCAGCCCAGGGTGAGCAGGACCCCAGAGAGCGTCTGCACCAAGCTCCTCGTGCCTGGCGGGGGCTGAGCCCCACGGAGAGTGGCCAGCCAGGGCGCACCCCTGGGCACAAGGAGGGGTGACGCGTGCCCTCTGGGCAGTGCTGGGACACGGGCCACCTTGCTTGGTCCCTGGGAAGCGGTGATTATCTGCAGGCAGCGGCAGCTACTCGGTCCCACAATCTGCCAGGTGCCCTCTATCTATTTTCCCTTTGGCTTTCCTCCCTCCGTCTGTCCGTCTGTCCCATAAATCCTCAGCGAGCACTCTGTGCATGCTAGGCCCGGAGTGAGCGGAGGGCAGCAGTCAGAGGTGGCATGCTCCCTTCACTGAGCTTAGTCTTCTCAGGAGCAGGAAACCGGCAAAGAACAGGTGGGTCTGCCGGCACTATTGGTTCCGGTCCCCCTGGTCAGACACTTCCTGCCAGAGGGCTCGAGAGCTCCAACTTCTCCTCTCGGCACCCAGCGAGCAGGAGGTTCTCCCAGCGGCTCCCTGGCCCCCGAGGGCCGGACAGCACTGGCCCGTGGGAGGAGCTCAGAGGTTCGATGCTTCCAGTGTCTGGGGGGCTGGCGGGGGCTCCGCTCACTCCCTGCGGTGCAGCGGCAGCTTTGGCAGCACCGAGGGCAGCTCCCTGGCCCACCACTGGCTTTCGCCCCATTACTTCAGCTCCCTGTGGGCACTGCCGACGCTGACACCCTCAACCTTCCTGCCCCCACCATCCCAGGGATGGGCCGACGCAGTCACAGGTGGGAGGTGTGACCACAGAGCCAGCTCAGAGTGGTCCTACCTACCCTGTTTCTAACAAGACAGCCGCTTTTCAGAGACAACAGCCCAAACCAAAGCCCTGTGGCTGATGCACGTGCAGGAGAGAGCAGACCTCTCTCGACCCCGGATACCCCAGGGCCGGACAGGATGGAGACTGTGACCCCGATCCCCCTCAAGAGCCAAGGGGCTGCTGTCCAGGAGGATTGGTGCTGAAGCTCCTCACCCGAAGGGCCCAGCTCCACGCTCCTCCCATGAAAGCCTGCCCGCCAGCACTTCCGCACCCGTCCCCCGAACTCCTTACAACCTGGCCCGGACCCAGGAGACAGATTTGAGTGGCATCTCCCATCTCCTCGGGGTTGACCCAAAAGCAACAAAGGCTCTTTTTTTCTCCCAAAAGCCAGTGTCACAGTCTTCAACCAGCACACACGGGCAGTGGGCAGACGCCAAGAGAGAAGGCAGAGCGGGGCCGAGGGTGGGCAGTCTCCCCGGCCCACAGTGAGGCCGCCCCGCCCCACGCCCCCGCCCCACGACCCGGCACCGGCCACGGGCAGGCAGGCCTACCTTGAAGATGAGGCAGTCGTCCTTGTGCTCGGCGTACATGGATGTCAGGCGGTACTGGCTCTCCCGGGTGATGTCCACCTGGTAGCCCGTGAGCGTGTAGCACACTTTCCGGAACTCCTGGACCTTGGTCTGGAAGACCTCCTTGAGCCGCTGGTTCTTCAGCTCTGCGCTCTCCACCTGCTTCCTCAGCTCTGCGGAGGAAGGCGGAGGTCAGCTCACAGGCCACGAGGGGCGCGGGGGCCAGGGGCGGAGGGCACTGACTGCGGGGCGAGCAGCCGGCCCCTGCCAACACGTCAGCGCGCCTCGACACGGGTACCTAGTCCCCGAGTGACCAGCAGCCTGGCCTTCTGGCGGGGACGGCGGCGAAGCTGTTCTATTCATAGTAACGCACGCACGCCCTGGTGACCAACAAACACTCCCTAGTCTGCAGCCCAGTCCTCGTGGCTGAGAAGCAGCGGGGGCGAAGGGGGCGTGAGAGCAGAGGTGATTTGGGTCATGTTGCCTTGGGGTCCCCTGCAGGTCACCCAGACATGAGGCCACAGACCCCTCAGGCTCCCTCGGTGGCAGGGTCTGGGCGGGCCCACCATCTCTCCTGTGCAGGTCGACCTGAGCAGCGCAGGGCAGAGGCCCCGGGCCACCTGCCACTCCCGCCACAGTTTACAGCTGCACCGGGAGAAGCCAGCTGTGCGAAGCCATCAGGAGGATATACAGCGATTACCACGGATCCTTCACCCAAGGTGCTTCCCAGTAATTAAACCTCGATTTATTCCCCATTAATTAGCAAGGCTGGCTCCACTTAAACACACATGCAGTGTCTTTGAAGCCAGGCGCTTCCCGGTGCTCCTGTCTGCAGAAGCACGAGGGGCCCCCTCCAGGGCCTCGGGGTTGCCCTGACGGGATGGGAGCCCAGCTGGCCAAGGGGGTTGTGGGAAAACCTCAGGCCTCTGGACCCCAGATTTGAGTCCTGCCCTCCCCGTGGCCTGTGAGCCCCAGAACCCCCACTGTGACAGGGACAACAGTCCTTCCTCCTCAGGCTGGGTCACAGGACCCGTGGTGTGGCTGCCCGCAGCCAGTCCAGGCCCGGGAACCACCAGCTCCTCGGCAGTTTAAGATGAGCAGTTAGTCAGGGTCACTCCTGGAAGAAGTGTGTGTGGGGGGGGCGGGACAGGACAGCCTGCATTCCAGGGAAAGGAAGCCGGTGGGAACCCTCCCTGCGCCCTCTGGCTACCGGGGCTTGTGGGGCACACAGCTGCCTTCAGGGGCTGTTGTGAGGATCCTGCCAGACCCTGGGGGGCAGGGAGTGCTGTGCGGGTTCCAGCTCCGCCTTCCGATGGCGGCGCTCAGCTGGCTGCACGGCTGCGAGGTGGGCAGGTGCAGAGTCTCTCCCGTTCTGCAAACAGGGGCACCGAGACTTTCCCCGTGGTCACACACACGGCACAACCTCACTGCCTCTCGTGCTCTGGAACGCGCCGGCTTCCGAGCACGCCCCTGAGGGTCTGTCTACACCGCCTGCCGCTCTGTGGGCAGCCTGTACCGGTCATGCTCTGGTTCTGAATGAGGAATCCTGACACCAGGGCACCACACCTGCCGGCCTCTCCATGGCGCACGGAGGGGCCGCACTTGGCGCCTGTCCACCTGGCCGTGCGCCCTGCCCTCATTCATCACTGGCCCCGATGCCCCTGGCGGACACTGCTATTCCCGAGCTGAGAGCCTCCCTACTGGGAAAGTGGCCGCGGAGCCCTTGATTAATCGTGGAATCAAGACTATGAAATCGAAAGTGTAATTGGCAGCTCTGACCCCGTGCCCGGCCCGGAACAGTGCGGCCAGCCCACCCAGGATGGATCTGTCAACCCTCCTCCAGCAGGAAAAATCCACCGACCATACTTCCGCAGCGATATTTCACCCTTGTCAAAGGCTGCATGGCCTTGAATGGATCTCGGGTGTCCAATGGGGAAAATTAAATTTTGGTAATAAATGCAGCCTGACCTTGGAGAAGGAAACAGCCCCGCTGCCCACAGATATCCAAGTGCTGCCTGTTCCACGGTGTGTGACCCTACTGGTAGCTGGGATCAGTGGGGAGCGGGAGCCTCGCCTCTTGGGGGAGACGTGTCATGCCCTGGGAGGGGTGGGTGCAGCCACACGCACTCTTGGGGAGCCAGGCACCAGGACCCTGGGGACAGTGCTCACCCTCACGCTACGACAAGGCCGGTCTCACGTCCCCTTTGACGGGTGAGAACATGGGGCTTGGAGGGGGGCAAGGTTCTCAAGGTCACACGGCCTGTCGGAGGTCAAGAGGGGTCTAACCCCATCTGCCTGGTCCAGGGGGGGCCTGAGGGCTGCAGCGTTCAGGCCAAGCCCACCTTGATGAAATGGGCTTGGTGGGGGATGCCATGAGCTATCGGTTTGATGTGGGGCACAGCAAGGTCAGTGTCCTGGCCCCGCCATCATTCTTGAGGTCCAATCGCTTACATAACCGTGAATGAACAATTCACACGGTAGTTTGGATTAAATAAGTAAAGATGGCCTTCCACCCTGGAATGGCGTTGCCGTGATGCGGCCTCGCCCAGAACATGCGAGGCTTCCTCGGGCCCAGAGGCCAAGGGCCAGTGATGAGCCCGCTACAGCCCCGCAGCCACTCCAGCGAGGCAGGCAGACAGGGCCAGCGGAGCACACAGATGGCCGTCAGTCTTCTGAGAGCTCTGCAGAGCGCCCCCGCCGCCACGAACCTCGTCCTGCTGTGTGCATGTCCCAGGCCGCTCGGGGTGAAGACCTTGCACATGCTCTGGGGAGTCCAGCCAAGGGGCCTCCATTCCCTCCCCTCCAGAACCCGCAGCCCTGGGATCAGGTCCACCCTCCGTGCGCCCTGGCTGAGGCCCAGACGCACCCTCGCCCTCTCCTGTCTTTCCTGTTCTTTGGATTCTGCCGTCCAGCTGCACTGGTCAGGGACACTGCCTGGAGCCACCGCCTTTCCTGTCTGTGTCCAAGTCCGACCGTCTCACCTGTCCCTCGAGACCCCCGGGCCCCCCCCCGTCCCCTCCGCAGCCCTCTGTGTGGTCTTGTAAGTCCTTCATGAGGGGACAAGGGACAGAGAGAGAGGAGAGGATGAGATGGCGGGAGAGCAGGCAGAGGCTGTGCAGGCCGGGGACGGGCGTGGAGGCCGGGGGGCAGCGAGCCCAGGGCTCCCGAGCAGCACCGGCCACTCTGACCGGACATGCGGCCTGGGCCAGGCCCCCGCTGCTCCAGCCTCGGCCAAGGACCGCCACCCCTCCTCCACCACTGGCCTCAACGCCGGGCCCCGCCCAGAGTTGCAGAGGCAGCTGTGAGAGCTGCAGGGCTGGACGCAGAACAAAACAAACCACACTCTGTTACACAGAGGCCGGCAAAGAGGAGGGCGACTCCCTCCGAAGGGAGCGGCGTCAGGGTCACGTTTCTGCAGGTCCAGTTCACAGCCTGAAACCTGGAGAACGGCTTTATCGTAGAGGGCAGGTGAGAGGCAGACGGACGGAGGGTTGGGGGACACAGGGACGCAGAGACAGCACCAGACAGGCCCAGCCTGGTCTCTGCAGGGCTCCAGCACGCGGTCTCACTGGACAGCAGAGCCCAACTGTGCCTCTGTTTTACTAAAAGTGCGCACATCACAGTCATTCAATTTCCCTCTTATCAGTCTGCAGGCAAAAGGGCCGGGGCGGGGGCACTGGCCTCTGTTCCACGCTCTCACACTCAGTCCCAGGGGCGCCAGCATCGCAGCAGCACCTTGGGCTCTCAGACGGGCGGGAGGCGACCCACACTGGGGTCCAGGCCTTGCAGAAGGGGAGAAAACACCCAGCATTTCCCTCTAAACTCCGTTCACTTCTCAGTGTTCAGGCGCACAAGCACATAAGCTAGTGGCAAAAACGCTTTTAAAGATGCAGATGGCTCTTAGGAAGGCAGCCCCTGCGGCCAATTGTCCACATCCCTTCTTTCCTGTGGGCCTAAGCTGTGCCCACACCCAAGCCAGGCCAGATGGCACTGGACCATGGTCAGCTGGGCTGTGGGTGAAGGGCCTGGGTCTGGCCCTGCCCGGATGCCCTGCTGACAGTGGCCAGCCCTGTCCCGTGGCTACATTCTGGGTGACACCACCCACTCTGAGCGCTCGGCCTCTGTGTGCGTCCCAGGATACCACAAGGTGCGCTGGCCTGGCCCACGTCTGAGTCCGGGAGGACGGTGACAGCACAGCAGGTGCCATAGGTGCTCAGCCACCCTGTGGGGAAGCCAGCCCTTCATCTGGAAGCAGCCGGCATAGGAGCGGTCACGCCCCAGGGTGGGGAGTCGGCCCAGGACGCAGGGTGGCTGACTCCAAGGCTGCACCACGAAAGCTCTGAGCCGCCTTGGCCCAGGGCGGCCTTGGGGGCAGGACCAGGGCCTCTGTCCTCTGCACTCGCACGCCCTTGCCAGTGCTCACATGTTCCAGCTGAGATCACGTCTCTGGTGTCGTGTCGGACGTTCTCAGTGTAGACCATGTCTTTCTTCATAGCATCTTCATAGCATTTATCGTAACAGAATAGAGTATTAAAAAAATTCTGCATTAATGCTTATTTCTTCCAGGGGACTGTGAGCTCAGCAGAGGCGGAGACCAAGTCTTTTTGTCATTATTGTGTCCCCAGTGCAATGCAAGAAGCCTGGAGCATGGAAAGCACTACTGCCATTTCTCCACAAGCCCTAAATCACAAACCCCAGTTTAATCAAAAGTAAAGCACGCGGGACCTCCCCTGAGACGCGACTGACGGAACACGCACGTCTCTCCCTCTCCCTCCAGCGATCACAGTGGGGGGAGGGGCAGTGGCCGCCGGGGATGGACAAAGTCTCAGGCGATGAGAAGCAGACGGACGGGAGGAAGGGACTCGGCAGTGCCGGAAAGCAGGGCGTGCACTGTCTCTGGCCGGTGGGGACGCCAGTGGGCCACAGACGGCGGCTGTGACGAGGACCCCAAGGAACAGTATGGGGGGAATCTCAGATGGTTTCTGAGGGTCTGTAAAAGGGGCCCCTCTGGTGACAGCCCTGGCCTCCTGGAGAGGCGATGCACCTTCTGGTACAGGACGAGGAGCAGGCTAAGGGCCGTCCCCAGCATCTGAGGGCCAGACCGGCACCCACAGGGGAACGGGAACCATAGAGGTATGGGGGATGGGGTGCAGGAGGACAAGGAAGACGATGGGGCGGCAGGTTGGAGATACAGGGGGACAGGGAGGATGGGGGCAGGGGCCAGAAAGATGAGGCACAGGGGGTCATGGCCAAGGAACAGACAGCAGCCCCAGGGCTGATGGAGGGCCTGAGTGCGGGGACAGGGTGACAGCTCCCCAGAGGATTCAGGAGGAATTAGGCACGTCAGGTCAACAACCAAGGTGCCAAAGAATGAGGGGCACAGTGAGTCTAGGATGAAAGACGAAGCCACCGCCAACTGGGAAACGCAGCCGTGGAAGCTTCCAGCTGTGACTCTGCCACAGGCGAGGATCAGTGTACGGGCGTTAGAGGGAAGGCGTGTGTTAGTGTGTGTGTGCGTGTGTGTGCACAGGCGCGTGCCCATGGGGCGTAAGAAGGCTGAAGCCTCACTTTTGCAGGGAACAGACTCCCCGTGTGAGCTCAGGCTGTGTTGTGGGGAGGCAGGTGGGGCCCAGCCGGGTGGGGCTGTGCGTCTCCAGAGTCTGCAGGGGCAGCGGCGCCTTAGCCCAGTAAACGCGCCAGGCGATGCCCCGCCCTCCCCACCCCTTCATGACCTGGGGGATCTGGGCAGATGCCCCCGTGAGGACAGCTTAGCGGAGGGCTGAGGGCGCAGCCCAGGCCACAGCCCAGAGCGGAGCCTCTGCAGCTTTGTTTAGAACCTGGAAGCAGCTTTTGAAATTTCCCTATGGGGACTCAGGACAGAGTCATTTTTCTTACTGAAAAGTGAATAAAAAACACAGCCAATGCCGAGATTTTTCAGGCTTTAGAAACACAACAAAAAGTGCTAGGGCGCACACGGGCCGCTCCAAGGGCAGCCGTGACAGGCAAGCTGAAAGGCGGCAGGGGCAGGGCTGCCCGGTCGGGGCGGGGCGCCATCTTCCCTTTTCCGGAAGCCCAGGTAAGCGGCCCCCAGCCCTGCTCCAGGCCAGGAAGCCTCCGTGTGCCCCTGATCCAGGCCCACTGCCCGCCGGTCTCTGCCTCCCAGCCTGGAGGGGTCCTCAGAGCAGAGGTGATGGCGGGCCACCCCTGAGGAGACACTGCTCACGAGGGGCAGGGGACAGGAGGACACACTGTCACTTGAGTCAGGCTCAAGGTGCCTGTGACAGGCTGAGGGAAGTGCCGCTCAGTGTCTAGAAGGTCTGGAGGAGAGACACAGTAGGAATGGCTGTCACTAGGTGGGGACTCAAGCCACGAGACTGGATGGTGAGGCCACACAGGAGCAGCGGTCCACCGTGAGGTGTCGGGTTTGGAGAAGACTGCGGGGAGGAAGGCAAAGGGTGTCCCCACACCTCGGAGGGGAGCCTGGGGAGAGTCAGCTGCTCCGAGTGGGTCCCTGCGGCAGAACCAAGAATGGGGACAGGCCCGCCTGTGCAGTGGAGCCCTGTACATGCCCAGCCTGGTTTCACACCCACCTGCCGGGAGGCAGGAAGCCCGAGGTGGTGGTGGTGGGGGGCCCAGGTGACACCAGGCCAGGTATGCCCTCTGCGTGTCCCCGGAGAGGCTCCTGGGTCTCCCAAACAGGTGTCAGGGGGCTGGCTCTGCTCAGGGCCAAGGCTCCCAGGGATGAATTATTCATGTCTTGTAACTCGTAAACTATTTCAGTTTTACATTTTTAAATATTTAATAATTAGGCATCAAATATTTATGCAGTTTTATTAGCAGCTGTGGGAGCCGGCACTGCAGGCCTGTGACTGTGGGTTTGTGTCCTGGTCCTGGCTGGCCATTTGGTGGGAGGTGAGGACGGGCCTGTAGGCTGTACCGATGGCACAGACAAGCAGGGCTGCTGCAGGACCAGGCACAAGCACACTGCTGGGTTCATCTCAGAGGCCGTCTTCCTGTCCCAAATACAGATTCCAGGAGAGGACCAGGGTGGCTGGCAGGCACCGAGGGGCACGGGGCCAGTCTGCCAAGATCCTTGCATGCCCGTGCCAGCCTGGCGGCTTCAAGGTCCCCCGGCACCCCTTCCCCGCACAGCACTCAGGCAGGGAGGCCTTTCCAAGAAAGGGCATGGCAGGGCACCACGGTCTCCAGCTGCGGGCTTCCGCGACAGGTGGACGGGACCCCACCGTCCACTGGTGAAAGCCTTCTGCCACCCAACAGGATGTCTCTGCCTGAACTGCCTGAAGTCCCAGGCCCCTGGGACTCAGTCTCCATTGTGAGCCCGTGTTCCCCCGCTGGGCCGGAAATTGCACGTTTTACACAAGAGAGAAGACACTTGCCCTGGAATTATATGCAGATGAGCCGTGCGTGTGCCCACCACCAGGCCGCCTGGCAGACGCCGCCTGGGTAAGCTTGGTGCCGGCTTTCAACAGGGGCATCTGTGTGATTAACGGCTCACTCCGGCGAACAGCCTGTCACCTCGCACAAAAATGATCTGAAAAGACACCAGCAATTACAGCCCACCAGATTATGGGGTGGGAGCGTCCCGGGGTGACAGGCGGGCGCTGCTGTGACATCGTATTCTCAGGAAGCCTCCCTCCCCCGTTGCTGAGAACAGAGAGCAGTCGAGGCCCCACAGGATGGCCATCCCTGAGTTCCCAGCCTCCCCGGCCCTTGTGGGAGTGAAAGGGCAGCAGAGCCTCAGGGGGAGGGCCCGGCCGGGCTTCTGACAGACGTGGGGACAGGTCCAGAGAAGGTCAGTGCCCTGCTCAACGCCACCAGCCAGGGAGCTGAGAAACCAGACACTCAAGCCAGGCGGTCAGGGTTGGACAGGTTCCCCAAAGGCCACCAGGCAGCACCAGAACCGCCCTGAGGACCCGCCCTTGGGTGCTGCCTCGGGCGGGCGGGAAAGGCTGGCCTCTCTCCCAACTCCCACCAGGGGCCCCGCCGGACCTCCAAGTGTGGTAATCATAGAACTCACTACCGCTGACTTATTTCTACTCATTTCTCTGGTTTACCAGCACACGCCCACGCTCACACACGCACCGGAGCCAGACGCCATCAGAGGAGAGAAGCACACAACAGCGACCTCACACCGCAACCCCGAGACGTAAACAGGAGAACACGGCCGCCTGGTCCGTTTCTGGCACCTTCTCTCTGCGTCGCCCAGCAGGTGGCCTGTCGGGCTGGCTGGGGCACAAGGGGCAGGAGACGCGGGCCGGCATGGCACGGCCGCCCGGCGAGCTCGTGGAGGGCGTGATGCTCTGGCTACCTCCGGCCTGTGCGTATTATCACTGAGTTCTGACAACGGGCTTCCAGAAACCCGAGCCCGGATGTCAAGCTGCCCCTCCTAACAGGGAGGCCTTTTCAGAGCTCATTTTTTATTGACAGTCACTTTCGAGTCAATCTGCCTGCTTTCGGAAAGACAAGAGTTTTAAATCTTCTCTCTCTCCTTTGAGACGAGGCAGTGCATTAAAACCGCTAGTGCACGCAGCAGGCCGCGACCTGAAGCGCGGTGGCTCCTGCGGACAGCAGCAGGTCCGGGAAGAGGACCCCAGGGCTGGTTCGGCAGCTGCAGCAGCCAATGGGAGAAGGCTCTGGAGGAGGGAAGGCGAGGAGCACAGAGGGCTCGGGGGACAGGGAGGCAGCCCTGCGGGGCAGGTCCAGGCCTGGAGACGGCCTCCCTGTGGGGTGGGGCGGGGGAAGTGAATAGATTAAGGCCGGTTGGCTCTGCCAGTCAGGAGCGCCAGACACAGCACACCCAGCCTGGGGGGTGGAGGGGTACGGGGTGGGGGGGCGCGGTCCTTGGGGAGGCTGTCTGGGGTGTGAGCACCTCATGGCCAAGCACAAACTGCAGCGAGGCACTTGGCCCCTCTCTGGCCTGGAAGTGGCTCTGGTGTCCTGGGGCCTCCACTCCAGAGCCATGCTGCCAGTTACAGCACATACGACCTCCTTTCACATCTCCCAAAGGTCCAGCACGGTCCACCCTGACCACACTGGAACCACAGAACCACACACGCACTACCCTCCACTGTCACAGCAGAGCAAGGCGAGGGAGGGGAGAACCCCCGGGGGGTCCCGCCCATGGCTGGCATGGCTCCCAGGGCACCCCCACAGCAGGCCCACTGCCGGGCGTCTAGCTGTGCTTGCTGCTTTCTACACACTCCAGGACCTGGCACTATTTCCTCACCCAGCAAAAGGATGCACTGCAGGTGTAATTAGGGAGGTCGAGGTTACCCAGACGGGCCCAAAGTCACCGTGAGGGTCCTTCCAGGAGGGTCAGCAGGGGATCTAAGGGGCTGTGCTGCTGACTCAGAGGATCAGGGATGGGGCCACCAGCCAAGGACTGAGGCTGCCGCTAGAAGCCAGAAATGGCAAGGAAACAATGGGTGACGGCAGCTTGGGGAGCTGGCGGGCGGCTTGTCTGAGGATATCAGCCCTCTGGCTTTCAGAGCTGAGCTCACCCTGCCAGCTGCCAGCAGCGTGAACTGAGCAGCCCCCGGGCCATGGCCTTGGAGACGCTGGCTGGTTATTTGGGAGTGTGCTGTGTGCCTGGCACTATCCTAGGCTCCGAGGGCACAGTGGGGACACAGATAAAACCCAACATGAATAGGACAGACCGGCAGTATTCCAGAAGGCGGTAGGCGCTATGGAGAACAGGCAGCAGGGGCGGGACAGCCAGCCAGGGTCGGGGCAGCTGGCCAGGGGCGCCTCACTGGGACGCTGACCCTCAGCAGTCCTCAGGAAGCTGGAGTGAGTGGACAGCATGTCGCAGGCAGAGGAAACAGCACTGGGCGATTGCTGGGACCATTCAGGAAAAGCGGAAACGCACGTGCAAATGCAAAGTCGATCAAGAGAAGAATGAGGTGGCAGGACTCACGTCGTCAAGGCTGTAGGGTGTCCGTGCAGACACAGGGGACAGATCAAAAGAACAGAGCAGGGTCTGGACGGAAACTTGCGCTGTCAATAGAGTTTCGAAAAAGCAGTAAAAGCAATTCAATGGGGAATGTCTTTCCAACGAATGGTGCTGGAATGACTGAATATCTAAATGGAAACAGATGAACCCTGACACCTTCTTTGCACCATATACAGAAATTGATCTGATGTGGCTCAAGGGTCTACATGTAAAAGCTTCTAGAAGAAAACACAGGAGACTGCAATGCTAGGTAAGCACTGTTTTCTTAGGACAAACAGAGCGCTAAGCATAGAAGAAAAATGGATAGATTAGACTTCATCGAATTAAGAACTTTTGCTTATCAAAAACAGTATTACCAAATGATTAGAAGAAAACAATCAGCTAGTTAAAAAATGGGCAAATGATTTACAAAGACAGTTCCCCGAAGATGTATGACTGGCTAACAAGCACATGGAGATGTCCTCATGTCACTGTCTTTAGGGAGGTCACACCAGGAAGACGCCACTTCCCACCATGAGAACTAAGATCATCAAATGGAGTAAGACCCCACGCTGGGGCGGACAGGGGGCACCAGGAACCCCGAAAGCGTGTGCAGTGGTGCGGCCGCTTTGGGAAACACCTGAGCCGTTTCTTGAACGCTTAACCACACACGTACCACACAACCAACCCCGCTGCTCCACCACACCCGGGGAAATGTAGGCTCAAGTCCACGCGGCGACATGGGTTCAAATGTCCCCAACAGCCAGAGAGAGTCCTCAGCTGGTGAAGGGTAAACAGGATGCAGTGCCCAATGGACTAAGATCCAGTAACAGGAAGACGCGAACACTGACATGCTACGACACGAGCGGGCCTTGGAAACATCACGCCGTGTGGCGGGAGCCAGGCTCAGAGGCGCCCTCACATGACAGGTCCCAGGGCCACATCGGGGAGACAGACGGAAGAGCCGTGGCCGCGGGCTGAGAGGGACCAGGCCCTGGCTGCAAACCAGCAGGGGAAATCCTTCAGGGGGGACGGAAATACCCCATAATTAGAGTATATATATAGCGGTGGTTGCACAACACTGCAGTTTACTAAAAATCACGGTCCACTGAAGCACGTGGAGATTGGGAGGTTACTTGTTTTTTTTTTTTTTAAGATTTTTATTAGGGCATTGGGGAAGGGTAACAGCTCTGGGGAATCAGGGAAGAGGAACAGACAAGTTGCTGTCCTTTTGTTCTTTAGTTGTGGAGGACATCTAGACATCTTAGCTGTAGAGGGCGCAGCGTCACTGGCCCTCATGTGGGATCTGAACCGGGGCCCTGCTGCTCAGAGCTGGTGTCCCAAGCCAACTCCTAACCAACGCGCCACTCGGCTGGCCCATTTTTTTTTTTTTTTAAAGATTAGCACAGTTTTAGATTCACAGCAAATTTGAGAGGAAGGCACAGAGATTTCTCAGCTATGCCCATGTGCACCCCCCGCCCCCTGGGTGGGACATTCATTACAGCCGATGGGCCCACACTGAGTCATTACCACCTGTGGTGGGGACTGTTCTAGGGGTTTGCAGAGCTGTATAACGACACGTCTCAACCATGACAGCGCCACAGAGTACTTTTACTGCCCTCACAACCCTCTGTGCACCCCATTCATCTCTCCCCCAACCCCAGAAACCAGTGGTCTTGTACTTTCCCCCGGTTTTGTCCTTTCCAGGATGTCATATACTTGGCATCACGCAGCACGTAGCCTTCTCAGATGGGCGCCTTTCACTTAGCGATATGTGTTTAAGGTTCTTCCGTGTCTTTCCACTGAATTTCTCTCTATAACTGAATAAAATCCCGCTGTCTGGATGGACCACAATCTGCTTACTCATCACCCACTGACGACATCTCAGCAGTTTCCTGGTTTTGGCCATTACGGAGAAAGCGGCTGTCAACACCGTGTGCGGGTTTTGTGTAGACGTACGTTTTCAGCTCCTTTGGGTAAATTATGATTGAGCACAATTGCTGGGTCATATGGTAAGAGCATGTTTAGTTTTGTCAGAAACCACCAGACTGTCGCCCAAAGTGGCTGTGCCATTTGCATCCCCACCAGCAGTGACTGCCCCACGTCCTGCCAACACTTGGTGACGTCAGTGTGCTGAGCTGTGGCCGTTCTGTAGAGATGCCCCGTTGTTTTGAACACGCTGACTGTGCGGCACCAAAGAGATTTGCGTGCAGGGGTCAGGCAGCCCTGGGAGCTCCAGGGAGGGAGGCGCAGAGACCCCGCAGACACAGCTCCTCTGTGGGTGACGCCACAGGGCTTCCTGCGCCGGCTGTCAGGGACGCCGCGCCTCATTTCCCCGAGAGGCTCCCATCCGGCCCTGGCCAGGCCACTGTTTGTACCCAAAGTGGTGGGGAGAGAGGTTGGGGGCGGGGGGAGGACGGGCGGTGTCCACACGGGAGGTGTGGCCCCTGGTCTGCACCAGGTCCTACCCTGCGGACAGTCAAGGCCCAGGACACGCTGGGTGCGAGCCCCGGGGGCAGGGCCACCCTGGCACTTGTGCGCATGGAGTCGAGCGGGGAGGCGAGGGGCGGCCACCCCTTTCCTCTGCCCCGCCTGCCTGCACGCCCAGTGATTAAATTACTCGGCTTCTTTACAATTCCAATTAAATACCTAATTGATGGTGTTGTCCTTTATTACCTGACACGAAGAATAAACAAACAGTGTGGAGAGGGAGCTGTCCGGGACTCGCAGTAATTAAAGTGCCAACCAGTTTTCGAGAGGGCCCATCAGCGGACACGCGTCCCGGGTCCCGCACACACCGGTGGGCTGACCTCAGCGGCGCCCCCAGGCCCGGGGAAGCCGAGAACCCGGGACCCGTGTTCCGCTCCTGCCCGGCTCGTCTGGACAAGCTGCAGTCAGTGACAGGGACATCTGTCTGGCAGCTCTGAGCAGCGGCACTCCGTCATGCCCATGTGCCTTGCTGTGACTCTCCCTGGGTCCTCACAGCTGCGCTGTGGGCCTGGCTTCACAGATAGGGGGGCTGGGGTTCAGAGGAGGATGAGCCCCACCCAGATGCCAGGTGGGGAGCAAGACTCGTACCCAGGTCCTTGGAAGCCCAAAGTGACCAGGACCTCCAGGGTGCTGTCTGCCCGCTTGCCCCTCCGAGGGTGGGGGCGCCAGCCTGTGAAGGTGGGCGCCCCATCCAGCCTCTGGCCATCACCTGTGGAACTGCTCCGGGTGCAGCCGTGTATGTCTCTCCTCCCAGAGTGAGTTCTGCCTCGACCCCCGGGCTGACAAAGGCAGCAGCTGTTAGTATCCCCATTCCTGAGCACACAACCCACAGCCCAGGGACCCCAGGAGCGAGCACAGCCTGAACCCAGTGTCACAGCCCCAGGCTCCGAGGATGAGCAGGCACCACAGCCTCCCTGCACGATGGCAAGAGGCCCGTCCTGCTGGACCAAAACCAACGCAAACCAACACATTCATGAAGATGGGTCTGGGGAGGGAGCTAAAGTTTCAAACTGGCCCGGAGGCGGGGAGCCACTTCACACCCATCCGTCTGTCTGTCCACAGCTGTGCGAGTCCCTGCCATCCCTGGGGGCAGCCTCTAGACAGAGGGGCCGCAGAGCGTGTGACCGTGACACTGTGGGGGGCAGAGTGGAGGCAGCGTGTGCTCAGGTGTGGGACACCGATGGGCCCCTATGGCACAGGCCTGGGCTGCGCGGGGCAGAGGCGTCGTCACCCAGGACCCGGGGGAAGCAGACTGGTGGGGATGCTTTCCCCGCCAGAAACAACCCTGTGCCCTGCGAGTAATGCAGAGGCCAGAGGTGGACAGGCTGGGACCAGGCATCGGAGGCCAGCAGCACCACCGTACCCGGCAGGGGGAGGTGACTGGACCCCAGCTCTTGGCAGACGAAAGCCCGGGGCCCATGCCTCCTGAATCCAGCGCCCGCAGAGTGGCTCTGTGGTTCGGAGAAGAAGCTCTTGCCACACAAGCCAGGCCTGCACTCCCCCCTCCCACACACACACACACGCAGTGAAGCTGAAAATTCACCTACCAAAGCAATTTATATTTTTATGCAATTTCAATTAAAAAAACAAAATCTCGGGCCGGCCGAGTGGCGCGATGGTTAAGAGCTGGCTTGGGATGCCAGAGGGCCCCGGTTTGGATCCCACATATGAGGGCCAGTGACACT
>NW_017731383.1:1093265-1131994 GCF_001890085.2 Hipposideros armiger
GGAAGAGCGCAATGATGGTGCCAACTTGGGCCAGTGAAGCAACGTCCTCCACAACTAGACTGAAGAACAAAACAACAACTTGTCTGTTCCCCTTCCCCCAATTCCCCAGCGCTGTTCCCATCCCCCAATTCCCCAATAAAAATCTTAAAACAAAAACAAAAACAAAAAAAACAAAAACTCTGCAGTAAAACTGGCACTTTTGGTGTGCAGCCTGCAGGCTAAGCACAGGCAGAGGCGAGGCCCTGCCAGCAAGGTCCAGGGCGGCTCCGTCTCCCCGACAGCTCTCGGCCCCACGCCACCGCCGTGGGCTGCCCTCTGACTTGCAGTTTTGCCCCTTCCAGAATATCCTGTCCACGTCCACGCAGCCTGCAACGTGGCACCTTTGGTACTTCTCCCTTCTCCCAGCAAAGCGGCCCTGGGCTCCTCCCATGTTTGGGCACATCGCCGGGTGGCTATTTTAAGGCCGGGTAGTCCTCCCCTGGCAGATCTACCAGTTCGTGCATTCATTCACACGTTAAAGTTTCTGGTGACTGAGTGCTACGGTCATAAAAATTCACGAGTTCCATTCTGGGAAAGATGAAAAATGTAAATTCAACCCCGTCTTCCACTGAAGGCGCCGGTAACACTGGGGAGAATGCATGGGCGGCAGCCCGCGGACCCGGAAGAGTGGCAGCTGCAGGCCGGCGGAGGGAGATGGGGCTCCAGGCATCACCAGCTCGAGGGGAGCTCCCTCTCTGACCGCAGAGGCTGCCTGGGCTGCCCGGCCCGACACCCTCACTGTGGGAGCGCTCACACCCGCCACGGCCTGGCCTCCACTTACCCCCACCTCCTTCGACTTCCTGCCGCCAACGCTCTGTAGTTTTCCGCACACAGTACAGCTCTTCTGTGCTTTGTTACATTTATACCTAGGAATTCCATTTTGGGGAGACTGAATAGAAATGGTATCATGTTTTTAATTTTGGTTTCCACAGGGTTGTTGCTAGCATACAATAGATAATATGCAGACATACTGTGCACACACACGTGCACTCACGTCACGTGAAGGGAGTTCAGCAAGGTTGCAGATACGAGGTCAATGCATAAAATCAAAGCTGAACTCTCCTTACTAGTTGTTTTTTTAACTACTTAGGATTTCCTACATGAACAGTCACGTCGTCTGCAAGGAGGGAAGTTTTGTTCCTTCCTTTCCAAACCGTGTGCCTTTCCTACTGCCCCGGCCGGGCTCCGAGGTGTCCACTCGGGGTGCTGCAAGGGCACGTCTGTGCCTCGTTTCTCAGCTCAGGGGAAAAGCCGGGGAGTCTCGCCCGCACGTATGAGGCCAGATGGGGGGTGCTGTAGATGCTCTTTGTCAATTTGAGGAAGTTTCCCCTCTTTTCCTAGTTTGCTGAGAGTTTCTGAGGTGCTGGATTTTGTCAAAAGCTTTTACTCCATCAGTTGATTTGATCAAGGTCGTGTGGCTGATTATTTGAATTGATATTTGAATGCTGAACCAGGCTCACATTCCTGGAATACAAAAATAAATTCCTATAGGTTCCGTTTTCTGTCTTGTCATTGGTTTTGAAATTAGGTTGATCTTTGCTTCGTAACATAAGTTGAAAAGTTCCCTCTCCCATTTTCTTGAAGAGACTGTGTTTGGCAGAATTCACCAGAGAGGCCGCCCAGGCCTGGAAGAGTCCTTGTTTGGAGGCTTTCGGTGACGGAGCCCATTTACATCCGAGCCGGAGCCCTGCTGAGATCACAGCCTCCCCCGGTGAGTAAGAGGTCTGCAGGCTGTTTCCTAAGGTCTGCTATTGCTGTTGCTGTTTGGACCCTGCTGTCACCTGGCCAGGGTGCAAAGGCGCCTGACTCCCGGACACAGACAGAGCGTATGGAGAGAAGCCCTCACTTTGTGGCCCAAGAAAGAAGCAGGAGGAACCCGGCTTTCCTTTTTTCCATCCTCTCCCATCCCGGTACGTAGGCAGTCCTGGGGTGTGCAGGTGCAGCTGGACGGGTGCCCGGAGCCCCGAGAGCGGAACCTTCTCTGTGACTGGTGGAGCTGTGACCCCAAGAGACTGCGGTGACTCCCTGTGGCTTCCCGTTCCGTCCCCAGTGGGTGTCAGCCTGGAACGCTAATGTAGCTGTGGGAAATGCATGGGGAGCAGGGCAAGTGAACCCGGATTTCTGGCCAGAGGTCTGTGAAGGGAGCCCTCAGAGAACGGGAGAATGTTGGAGGTCAGGGAGGAGGGATTCCAGGGGACGCTCCCCTCAGTGGTGCACGTACCCCTAAACGTACCTCTGAGCTGGGCGTGTGGGGATCTGACCCCATACAGCACGCCAAAGGCTGTGAGGACCTGACCGCGTGCCAGACCCTGCCCGGGACCCAGCACACCGAGGGAGCCCACGCTGGGGGACGCCAGCAGCACAGAAGTGGCTTCCACACGGAGCTGCCGGGAGCAGCTGGCTGACACCAACCAGCCACCAGAGGTTAACGTTGCCACTGAATTTCAAAAAGACCTAGAATCTCATGACATGATACTCAAAATTTCCAGAATACAGCCCAAAATAAGCAACAGGAAGAGACAAGCCTGTTAGGAAAAACGCAGCCAGAGGCACCAAAGTCAAGATGACGGAAATGTTAGGCTCGTCCGATGATCTGAGAAGTGAGTGATCACAAAGCACATGCCTTAGCTTGTCACTCGACTTAGAAACAGTATTTTACCCTGAAACTGGACTGGAGCCACCACTGGGCAGGCCCCCTGCCCCGGGATGTCACCGATGTCACATCCATCGCAGCGACACACTGAAACCCATCAGTCGGTGTGTTTGTGTGCTGTGTCTTTCTCATCCCTTCGCTTTTAACTTACAAATGACGTTTTCTGACAACCTCTGTCTTTCACGCAGGGAGGGTTACTTGCACGACTGTGGACGACTCGCTCATCGGGAACCACGGCGGCCAGAGCTGGAGAAACGGAGCTCGTTTTTAAAGCGGGGAAAGACGAGCTGCTGACCCAGGATTCCGGACGCAGCAGCGACGTCCATCAGGAACGAGGACAAAATGAAGGTCTTAGCAGATGAAGGGCGGCTACGAGCGTCTGATGCCGGCAGCCGGCTGAGAAAGAAACTCCAGAGGGAGCGTCTTGGCGAGAGGCGGCGGCGCCAGAGGGAAACCTGGAACCTCAGGGGCAAAGGCAGAGCGACAGGGGTGCGAGGTGTCTAGGCGAAAACCACAACGTTTTCTCTTATGTTCTTTCACATGTGTATGAGAGTTAAAAGCAATAACTGTAACATGTACAGTGGGATTTTCAACACGGGATGGGGTGTGGTGAGGAGCCACCTTATCATTCTAAACTGGTAAAATATTAATTATAAGTGCACTACGAAAAGTCAAGTATGTATATTGGAATCCCTAGAGAAACACTTTCAAAAGTATCTAAAGAGATATAATAAAAAAATAAGATAAATCAAAATGCAATATGAAAAAATGTTCAAATAATCTCAAAATAGGTAGAAAAGGGGAAACAGAAATTAAATACAGAGGGCAAACAAATTAGTCATAAAATGGTAGGCCTGAATCCAAATGTATTAACAATTACATTAAATATAAATGGTCTAAAAACACATATTAAAAGACAGAATACACATTCCTATCAGGTGTATGTGGAGCGTTTACTAAGAAAACTAGCTTGGGGTCTGCTTCAATATTGAAAAATTTCATCAATAATCCACCACACTGACAGTCTAAGGAAGAAAAACCACACGATCATATCAAGTGGTGCAGAAGAAGCACCTGATGAAACCCACCATCCAGCATGATACACACTCTCGGCAAACTAGAAATAGAGGGAATCTCCTCAGCTTGTAAACAGACCAGGGTGCGCCAGGGTGAAGGCCGGGCGCTTTCCCGAGATCAGGAACGGGAGCCACCCTCCCCACTGCTGCCCAATGCCGGCCACCCTGCAGCCCTGGCGAGGACAAACAGGCAAGAACACGGCATACAGGTTTCCAGTTTAAAGGAATGAATACAACAGTCCCTGTTCACAGATGACCTGATTACCAAGAAAAAAAAAAAAACCCTCGAAACAACAAAACCCTCCCAGAACTAGTAAGTGAGTTCAGCAAGGTCACAGGATACGAGCCCAACACAAAAACCAGTCAGATTTCTATACACAAGCAAAGAACAAATGGAAACAGTAAAAAGCAAAACAAAACAACAAAACACTTAAAATAACTCTAAAAATAAAAATAAAAGTAACAATGAAACACTTAAGTAAATATCTAACAAAACATGTAGTGTGTATCTGTGCGCGCGCATGTGTGCGCGTGCTGAAAATCACAAAACGCTGATGGAAGAAAAAAAAGGAAACCGAAATCAATGGAGAGATGTACCATGTTTTGGACTGGAAAAGCTCGTCATGTTAAAGATATGGGTTCTCCCCAAACTGATCTATAGATGTAATGGAATTCCCATAAAGGCCTCGGCAGGGTTTTTGTAGATATAGACAGACTGATTCTAAAATTTATACGAAAGGCAATAGAATTGCCATTGCCAAAACGAGTTTGAAAAGAAAGCATAAAGTTGGAAGAATTATGCTATTGATTTTAAGACTTACTACCAAGCTACAGTATCCAGGCAGTGTGGTATTAGCGAAGGGACAGACAATTTAATCAATGGAACAGAAGAGAGGGTGTAGAAACAGACCCACGTTAATCAACTGATTTGACAAAGGGCCAAAGGTAATTGATGAAAACAAGACAGTCTTTTCGACAAATTATATTGGAACAATTAATTGGACATTCATATAAAAGCTCAAAAGCAAAAAAGTACCTCAATCTAAATCTCATACATATGCAAAAATTAAGTCAAATGCATTACAGATTTAAATGTCAAACTAAAAACTTTTAGTAGAAAACAGAAAAAAAGTATGTTGGCCTTGGGTGAGGCAGGGTTCTCAGCTCTGACGCCTATAAAAGAAAAGCTGGTCATCAGAGAGCATCAAAGTTAACAAGGTTTGCTGTGAGAAAGACACTCGAAGAGGGAACTCCCCCAACTCAGCACAAAGAACACATCTAATCAAGAAAGGGGCAAACACTTGAACGGACTCCAGCCAAGCGGACGCAGGGATGGCTGACACGCAACAGAAGATGGTCAGCACTAGACACCAGGGCGATGCGACCTGACACGTGATGAAAGCCCACCACACACACACTGTGACACCAGCGTTGGCACGGCGTGCAGCCAGGGACTCCACGCGTGGCCGTTTCTCACAGAGCTAAGCGTACACTGACCACACGACCTGGCGGTCCCACGGCTGGACAGACCCCACGCAGGAGCCTGCGCCGTCCCTTCTGCCTCCGCTGTTCGGCGCTTGGGAGTGGCGTATCTGGTGTCTGACCCAACTCCGGGCGTGCGGTTTGGAAGCCTCTGCAGTGCTTTCAGGTCCACCCCACGTGTGTGCCACCTGGGTGCCCGGCTGGCCCTAGGCCCCGCCTGGGAGGGACCCACGTGGTCTGGGAGCCCTTCTCATCCCTGCAGGGAAGATGCTGGCGTCCAGGCTACTTGAGCTCGGGTCCAGACCTCTCTCCCGCCTCACCCTGGCCCCCTGGCTCCATGGCTGGGCCGGGGGCGACTGTCCTCTGGAAGCAGAGCCCCTGTCCCCCGAGCACAGAGAACGCCTCCCTCCCAGAACAGGAGCCTTTGCACAAACCTTCTCTTTGCTGCTGGGGAAAACAAGAGCGCGAGGGGTGTCCAGGGCCCCGGTTCCCAGTCGAAGCTGCTCTGTGAGGCGCGGGGCTCTCTCTCCAGTGGGGCTGGCCGGGCACCTGCACAGCTCTGGGAGCAGAGCCGGCTGCACAACTAACAAGCAGCCGCTTCACAGGCCCCAGGGCCCTGGGAGGTGGCTCAGGCCGCGGTTCCATGGGGGAGGGGGGCGTGGTAAGGAAAGACCCAGGCTGGGACACAGCCTCCCACTGCTCCCAGTGCCACTGTGGAAGAGGGAACAGCTCCCGGGAGCAGGGACGGCTGCAGGAGGCCAAGCAGTTGGACGTGTGTCCCTCCCTGTCCCCTTCCCGGCAGTCTCACGCCCCTCAGTTCCGAGGTCCCCCCTCCAGCTGAGGAGCAGGGCTCTTCCTGAGACGGGTGGGGCTTCTTCTTGCCCCCAAAGGCTTGGTGCCATCAGACAGAGCCCCGCCCCTGAGCTGAGCACAGACCCCATCTAAGTGGGAACCACCTCTACGCCCTGGGCAGCCAGACCGCGTGGCCACGGCAAACCCTGGCCGTGTCACCGAATGTGAGGCGCAAGTCACATGGAGCCTCAGAGTCCTCACAAGTGGTCTGTGGCTGGAACCTTCCTTCCGCCCAAGTGCGTGCGCGCCCGCCCTAGGATGGCCTGCTCCAGCGAAGGGCTCCAGGCCCCTCTCAGCTGTGCCATCCTGGACACGTGTGGGCGCTCACTGTCCGCTCAGTCAAGCAGCTTGGGTGGCCCAGGGTCTGCCCGTCCTGGCCCTCCCGGGGTGTCCTCCTCTCAGGGTAGAGCAGAGGGGCTCCCCGTGCCCCACCATCCTCCCTCCTGCTCCCAAGACACCCCAGGATCAGCTGTGCCCACAGTCAGGCAGTGACAAATATGATCACCTTCAAAGTGTCGCTCTGACAAGATTAGATTATTTTAATATTAATGCATTACCTAATTAAACTGTAATTAATAATCTCTCTGGCCCAGCCTGGATAAGGAAGGTAGCCATGCGAGGAGCCAGGAGGTGGGGGTGGGGCCGCGGTTTTAGGTTCCTGCCAACCCAGGGGCCGTGCCATTGATATGGGTGGTTTAGCAATTCTTTTGTCAAAAATCCAGCAGGAAAACCTCATTAAGAGCTTTTCCTGCCTAACCATCAGAGCAGGTAGGGGTGAGTGGTGGCCGCCCCTCACCCCCTACCTGGGTGCCCAGAGCGACCCCAAACATGCTGGCACGGGGCTGGACGCGCTCTCCTCTTTAGCCAAACGGCTTTCTTTGGGAGGTGGGGCAGCCCTGCCATCTGGCTCCGAGTAGAACCACTGTGTGCCCGTCCATCTGAAGGCCAGCTCTAAGCCTCGCCCTGTGCACAGCGGACCGGAGCCGTCTGGACCGCTGGCCTTCTGATGTATCTGTCAAGGACCGGCCACGTTTTCCCATGGTCTGCTGTTGGTGCTAAGTCAGGGCCCGGCCACAGCAAGCCCGCAGCTCCCAGCAACACCTGTCCTCACAGCCACAGGCCTGAGTGGTGGCAGGACCGGCTGGCCTTTGAGGTCCAGACTAGAGGGTGGACAGTGTCAGAGAGGGTGGGACATTTGCTGGTGCTACAAGGCCCTGGAGCCCTGCTCTCCAGGACGTGTCTCTGGGTGCCAGGGAACCCATCAGGCACGGACCAGTGCCAAGGCTTCGGTAGCTGGGGGAGGTCACCGGGCACAGCCAGGGGCCTAGTCCCCCTGCTGCTGGAGGCCTGTGTCTAGAGACAGACGCGGAGGCCCAGGGGACGGTGGGTGCGCTGAGTCGTGGCTGCTGACAACTCAGAGCCCTCCAGGCAGAATAAACACACACGGCCTCCACAGAGGCCGGCACTCCTCGCTGTGCTCTGTCGACACCAGCACCACCGCCATCTGTCCACCTGGCACAAGGGCCATCAGTATGGCGTCTGGCTGTCCTAACTGGCTCCCTCTGTGGACACAGCTGCTGTCCAGGAGGGGGAGTGGCCTGTGGTGCCCGTGGTGGCAGCAGCAGCCTGCGAGACTGCGAGACGGAGGGTACAGGTTCTGTGAAGGTGGTGGGGGGCGGACGATGCAGGCTGCACACCCACCGGCGGTCCACACACGGCCACTTCCTTATCCCTAGGATGTTGAGCTGACCTGGCCCAAGCAATGCCCCACCTACCATGGCCATGGCTCGGTCCGCTGTGCCCCAAAGACAAAACCACCCACACTTCCGGTCAGACACCAGCAGCTGGGTCTAGCCCAGGGCATCTCAGCACCAGGCACCCTCCACCCTACTGCCGCGCCTTACTCAGGCCCCACTGGGGTCCTGCAGGCCCGTGTCCCCGCCAGCCGAGCACCTCAGTGGCCTGGCACTCGCCGGGCCTTCACAAGCCATTTACAGCAGGCCACGCGGGGCAGAAAGGTGGGAAGCTCTGGCCCACATCACCTCTCGAGGCACTGGAGGTGCTCTGTCCCCAGAGCCTTCAGGCCAGGATGTCTGTGCCAGCTACTGCCGAGGCTGCTGCACTGGGTCTCTGGCGCGTCCCCGGGGCTGGCGCTGACGCCCTGCCTTTCACATCTTCCTTCTAGGTTCCCCCTCATTTCACCGGAGGCGCATGCTTGACCAGCCTCCTGAGAACGGGGACGGGGCTCAGCCTTTTCAGGCCTTGAACATGAGAAGCTGTCCTCAGACTCATGGTGGTGGGGATGGCAGTCGGGTCCTCCTGGGACCGCCCTAGGCCTCCCAGCTCCTGGGTCACTGTGACGACAGGCCAGGCCGACACTGACTCTCAAGACACCTGCGATTTCTCCCTGCAAGGCCACAGGCTGTCCTCTGTCCCCTTGCGTGGGTGCCTTCTTAGTGCCCCACGTGACAGGCAGTCACCTCTCTTCCCAAAGGAAACGCTCTCCTTAGGTGCTGTGACTGCTTGGGTTTTGGATCTCATGGGCAGTTCCTCGAAGTTTCTTACCTTTTTTCTCCTGTTTTCTATCTCACTCTCTTTTTGTTCTATTTCTCAGATAAATGTTCCCTATTTTATCCCATAAATTTTTTATTTAGATTTTCATTTAATTCTTGCTGTTTGTGACTTACGAAGTACCTGTTTTTCTCTTTGAAAACATTTTAAACCATCTTGTTCTTGTCCTTGTTCGATTGCTGTGATGTCCTTCCTCATCTCCGGGGCCTCCTGTACGGCTCCTGGGGGTTTACTCGCCTCTGATGGTGTGTTTCCACCAAGTGGCGTTTTTCCTACTTGTTTATCTTGCTCTGTTTCTCACTGTCTGATAGTCCTTGGTTACCCACTAATAATCAGGAGTGAGCTCTACAGGGCCCTCCGAGGGGCCCCCCTGTGCAGTGACGGGCCACACTGTCCCCTGGGGGTCCCCAACGTCAGTGCCTTTGGTCTTGTCAGGCTGGTCAGGTGCCCCGAAAGGAGCCTGCCCTGGGGGTGAGCAGAGCGGGCCTGGGGTGAGGGCCTGGGCAGGTGTTGGGTCCATTTGCACCCGTCCACTCCACCCCTCGAGTTCAGTCAGTGCTCTCGTCCTGAACTGTGCCCTGGGCTGATGTCCTCTGCAGCCCCTCCAGAGCAGCGACCCACAGACGTGAGGGGCGCCTGTCGCCAGAGATCGCTGGCCCACCCCCAGGATCTCTCACCCAGTGCGACTGAGCTGGAGCCCGAATCCTGCATTTCTGCAGGTTCCCAGAGGCTGCCGCCAGCCGAGGCCGCTGTGGAACCACTGCTCCAGGGGACGAAGCCGCGGCTCTGTCTCCGGCTTTCGGTCTCTGCTGGGGGAGAGGCAACTGCCCACTGAGTGCAGCCGGGCGGGAGGTGTGGGGCTCCGACCGCCTCAACGGCCCTCTCCAGCAAGCATCCTTAGCCCTCCTCGTCTGAGCCAGTACCCCTCCCCCAGCGCTATAGCTGCCAATTCTGGGACTTTGGGGAGTTTTGTGGCATAACTGGGAGTGGTGCTCGGCTCTGCCATGCCCACAATCCTTTGTTCCTGCTTACCATTCAACCACCCACCACCGGCTGCCGGATTCCAAAGGGTGCCCCGGCCCGCTGGCCTCCTCTCTGTCCACACCTGGACCATGCAGGGTGGGCCAGGGCTGCCCCCCTTCCCGGGCCCCGACTGACGCTCCAAGGTCCCTCAGGGGAGCCGACCCACGCCCTCCCGCAGTGTGACACAGAAGCGCCTCTCTAAGCCCCGTCCGCTAGGCACCCTCGCCAGACGCCAAGCAGCTCTGTCCCCATGCTGAGCACAGTGACAGAGGAGAGCCTCAAGCCTTACTGGAGGACGACCTATCCTATCAGGTGAGGTCGGGGACCCTTCTGTGGGCCCTTTCACAAAGGACACGTCAGGTTGGTCAGGTGCCCCGAAAGGAGCCTGCCCCGGGGGTGAGCAGAGCGGGCCTGGGGTGAGGGCCCTAGTGCACATGTCCCTGCAAACATCCCCACGGGCGGGCAGGCAGGCAGGGCCCTCAGCGACACGAGCCCACGGCATCCGTGCTCCGCGCCCAGAAGGCCCAGAGCAGAGGCCGCAGGTGCCCCTCTGGCCACCGGCTTCCCTACGGGGCACACCGTGTATGGCGACCCCGGGAAACTGGGCCCCCAAAGGCTCTCCTTCTTGGCAGCGACAGAACTCCTTTTCTCTGCACTTGCTGAGTGCACGTTCTGAGGCCCGGACTCGGCAAATGTAAAACTCTGAGGCCAACAGTGACATGCCAGCTGTCACTTTACTGGAGGTGACGAGCCCTGTGGCGACAGGTCGCTTCCCTGATTTACAGAGTGCCGTATGGGGTGAACGTGCGGATTCGAAAGCAGCTTCCTTTGGCCTCTGCAGAGGGCCCCTGGATCCTGAGAAACGCACTTAGGCCAGCGAAAGACGGCCCTATGTCCGTGGAGTATTGGATTTGCCGGTGATGAGTGGGCCCATGCAAGCTGATAAACGATACTAATTTGTTCTTGGCGTCTGAAAAGATTTCGGCCACTTATTTCCCCTCTGCCGCCTGAGTTGCTTCCTGCCGCTCTCCGCACAGCCCCTGCGACGCTTGGTCCAGACCCTCCCTCGGCCCGGCTGCCCGCATAGGATGGGCGGATGGACAGACGGACGGACGCTCAAGCCACCCCACTGGCTGTCAAGGACAGGGGAGCGCCTACCTGCCACCTCCTTGGACGACGGCAGACATGAGGCCTCCAGGCTGGCCGGGACGGGGCCGCCTCTCTCCAGGGTGCCCAGCAGGGCCCGCAGCCGCTCGCACTCCTCCTGCAGCCGGGCCTGGTCCTGGCGGAGGCACTGCCGCGCCGCGCTGGCCGGGTTCATGCTCATGTGCAGTACTTTGGTTCTGCTCTGGTCGTAGTCACCCTGCGGGAGCACAGGGCACGGGGTCAGCACAGCCGCAGCCTCTGTGACCACGACAGGACCCAGGCGCCCAGAAGCTGTGGTGCCCAACACCTGCCGCCTGAGGCTGACGATCAGGACCGGCCTGGCAGACGCAGTGGCCGGGGCCTGACTCTCGGCGCTCCTCCTCCACGGGCACAGCTCTGCCAGGCGCGTCACCTCTCTGGGCTTCTGTGCCTGTCAACGAGGCCATGCTGCCACCATTGACCTCCAGGAGTTGTAAGGAAGAAACGGGGGAGAACGCCGAGAAAACCCTCCTGGATGCACCGTGGGAACATTGTAGACGCTCAGCACACACGCGTCCCCTCCTGTTAGTCTTAACCACCTGACGTAAAGACAGACTGCGGCGGGCACCTTGTACATGTGACGCGGCTCAACACGCTGTTGGCAACTACTGCAGTGACTCGGGGCTCCCGCCAGCCTGTGACGGTGCCTTGGCAGGCCGCTCATGGACGCCTGGCTCCCAGTCCCTAACAGCAGGGCCCGTACATTAAAAACAAGCACGTGACAGAAACAGTGAGGACTCTGCCGAGTCCCCATGTGCCCCACGCAGTCCCAATTAACATGTCGCACGCCAGGCCGTCTCGGTGCCACTCGCAAACCCACGCCGATCCGTTTCTTCGCATTTCCATTCACCCCATGCCCTTCCCGTCCTGGGACCCAGGTGACCCTTGGTCGTCATGTCTCCTTCAGCTCCACATGGTTGCCTGGCGAGGAGGCCCAGGGGTGCAGCGCCCACCTCCGCACAGCTCTGACTGTGGCCCCTGACTGGGTGTGGTGCAGGGCTGTCCCCGGCGAGGGCTCTGCTGCCCCGTCCACGCTGCACGCTGGAAGTCACCGTGCAGACCACACCTTGGCACTTCTTCAACCCCTTACCGACACCAGTGCTGACTGGACATCTATTTGATGCTCTGGTTTATAATCCATCACACTCCTCTTATGGCTTTGGCCACTGGGGGCTCTCAGTCGGCTCCTGTGTCCCCCCCGACATGCCCCATCTAGGTTTCACATTTTCGGGCACTTCCTTCCTTTCTGGAACTAGGTGTTCTAGGCTCGTCCTGTGTGTTTCCTGCCCAGTCCCAGAGCCAGCCATGTCTGCACGGGGCCCTGGATCCTTCGTCTGGGCGCTGGCGTGCTGGCCGCTGTTGGGCCGCCGCTGCTTCTTGGCCCTCAGCAGACAGAGCCAGGGAGTGCACGCGTGTGCCAGCTCGTGTGCATCCACTTATCTAGGGACGTTTCTGAGTGTAGCACCCAGGTCTCTCTCTAGTGGACCAAACGCGTCCACAGTGGCATCTGCAGCACACGGGTCGCTCCGCCTGTCCTGCGCTCTAACCGCCTCCAGCAGTCACAGCCTGGCACCCCCGCCCACCGCGCACTGGCTCAGCTGTCCCATCAGGACACGCGACAGCAGTCTGCGTGCCGACCCATCTCTGTGGAAACGCTTTATCGACGAGCACAGGGCTGCGTGCAGCTCTTTCTGCTGTGAATCTACAAATCCCCCATTTCCCGGCACCCGCCCCTCCCCCGCCAGTGAAGCCGTTTCCTGTCACCTAAGTGAGACTGTTTTGTCACATTCTGGATTCCGTTCTCCCGGGATGACTCCTAAATTCTGCATCTTTTCAGGTTCACTGTGTGTGCTGTTGAGCTCTGCGGCCCGTGACAAATGCAGTGTCATGCGCCCTCCATGGCAGCGGCACAGAGGAGCTTCACCGCCTAAGACACCCCCGAGCGCATTGGGAAGCTCCCCTCCCACCCGTCTAAGGGCGGCTCCCAAGGGTGCAGGTGTCCGAGACCCCACCTGGGGAGGGACAAGGAGGCTGCTGCTCCTTGTGCTCCTCAGCCAGGGGGAGGGTCTACAGGGGTCTGAGGCCCTGAAGCGGTCACAGCAGGAGCTGCTCTGGTCATCAGCTCCCTGGGCCTCTCTAAGGCCAGCGGCCAGTTCAGGGTAGGGAGGGCGCCTGCCACAGAGCCGCACTGCTGAGGAGGACCCGCACCGGTCCCAGCAGGTGGTCTGGGGGCGGACAAGACTGGCGGTGCACACGCACGTGCGCAGGCCTGGGGTCTCCCTCGGCCAAGTGCTCTGAGAGACGGCGTCCCCAGAGCTGACTCCCCAGAGCTGACGGGCAGTGTGCTGCTGCCCTGGGGCCCTGTCCGCCTCTGCAAACGAGGGACACTGAGCCAGCTCAGCAGACACGCACCCGTCCCCTCCAGCTCTGACGCCCAGGGACCTGCCTCCTCCTCTCCCGCCGCCTGTGCCTTCTGCCCACACGCTTCTCTCCCTCTTCAGGGAGAACACGGGAAACAGTGTCTTTATTCAGATCAGTAAACTCCCCCAGAGAAAAGTGTAGCTGTCCCAGCAGGGAGCTCAGGCTGCTGTGGGACGCGCCCCTCCAAGTCACTGCAGATGGGCAGCCACTGCTCAGCCCTCAGCCAGCCTGAGCCCCGAACCCTCAGAATGTGCCTCAAACAGGGAGGAAGGCGGGGAGAGGGTAAGGAGCAGCAAGACCCCAACTCCCCTGCATTCCCCCCCCCCCCCCCCGTAAAACTGTTTCCTGACATAACTTTGCTCGTCAAGTGTGAGCTCGGAGGCCCCACAGGGAGGGGAGGAGGGGAGGCCTCACGTCCACGTCACGCTGTCTCTGTCCTAACAAGAAAGCCCCCTGGGCTGCCGGAGAACGAATGACTGTGCTCTGCACCGTGGAACACAAACTGAGTTTCTTATCACCCCCAAGTGTCCCAAATGCAGCTTCTCACCCCTTAAAAATATAAAAAGCAGAGCCGGTTGGCAGGCCGGGCCTGGCCTGGGTCCACCCCTCACGTTCCAAGTCAGAGAGTGAAGGGTCCCTCCTTCCCTCAGGCCACGAAGCAGGTGCTGTCCGGGGCCTGAGCTGTGGGTCCGCGCTGGCCACCGCGTCCTCCCCGGCCCCCAATACCCCACTGCCCACACTTGCGAGGGGCCCTGCAGGGCGCTGGGCGCAGTGCTGGACCTGGAGGCCGCCCAGTCTCACCAGACCCAGGAGAGATGGCTCCTGGACGCTGCCCAAGACCACGGCTTCTGATGACTGGCTCACTGCTGTGGGTGAGCTGTTCCCCTTGACGGAGCTTAAGGCACAGAGAATGCTTCAGTGTGTCCGAGGGTGTAAGGATCAAACTGAGAACCAGCAGGGCTTCACCAAACCAAACCTCATCAGAAGGGAGACAGAACAAAGTTGTCACAGGCCTGAGGGACTCGGGGAAATGACGAGCCTGTGAAACCTCCAGGTATCATGAGTGGGCGCTGGGGTCCACCCGCTGACGTGGTGACAACTCAAGTCGCTGCCCCAGTTTGGGGATGAAGCTGCAAAAGCTCCCAGTCCCCAAGGCTGTGGCTCTGGCCGCAGGGAGCAGGGCCCCCACCCACCCCAAACGGCGCAGCGGGGGCCTGGAGGGGACAGCGGTTCCGTCAGTGGACAGAGCACTGTGTGGAGTGGGGTAAGCTCTGTCCTGGTCCCCATGCGCACACACCCTGGGACCGGGGCCAGGCCCACAGTGAGTTCTGCTGCTGACCGAGCGGCTGGCCACGGCTCTGAGTCGCTCCTGGGGTATGGGGATGACCACTCCTCAGGACTGCTGAGGACTGACCGAGTGACGTCGATTGAAACCCTCTGTGGGCCATAAAGCTCTGTACCGATGTTACCGTTTCTGTATTAAAGGGCTTCTTACATGATGCTCTCCGGGGATGACATGGGCACTGGGACTGCAGTGTCTCCCCCACCCACCGAGCCACTCCCCCCCTCACTCACCTACACACTCGCTCACCTACTGACTGTCACCCGTGGGTTTCTTCCATCCTTTCTTTCTCCACCTGTTCATCTACCATCCACCTAGCCACCCGTTCCCCCTCCCTTCCCTCCTTCTGTCCATCCGGTAGATCCCACCATTCTTGAGAGCAGCGGTGCTGGCAGCCAGGGAGGACTGCCCGGGCCGGAGCACAGGGGTCACTCCCCGCCATTCTGGGAGGAGGGCCACGCCTGTGTCCTCAGGTGGTGCCAGTCCTTTGCTCCAGATGGAACTGTCCCTAAGGTGGAGGGCTGGCCTGGCCTGGTGGCAACACTGAACTTCTAAGCACACTGTGACCACAAGCTGGGGGCAGTACAGCGCAGCCGTTCCAGGAACCAGCAGCAAGTCGCCGAGCACTGAGAAGAGAGAGCAGTGCGCGGGGCACAGACAGTCTCCGCTGTCACGCCGCTGCCACTTGAGGGAGACGTGGGCCTCACGTCCTGGATGCAGACACGGGTAGCTGTCCATGACTCTCATGATGAATTTCAAATACGAGCTTAGCCCCCAAGGTCTGGTCCTATACCTTTGCTGTCCTGACGGCCCACGCGCCGCCGTGGACCAGTAGGCGCACCACATACCACCAGGCTTCCGGGCTGGGGGTCCTGCTCCCACTGTCCCCCACACCCAGGTGGCTGCCCTGACCTCCACTCGGTTTGCCACCACGACCCCCCGAGCTGGCTGGCCCCCACACCCTCTCAGAGCACTCACTACCCTGCACTGGTATTATCTGCATACACGTCCATCTCCCCACTGAGGCCGTGAGTTCCTTGCGTTAGAGACACCGTCTTACCCCTTGGGGACATGGGCAGTGTCATCCGGGTCCCTCCTTAGCCCTGAGCAGTGGCTGAGACACATGGGCACTTGGTGAAGAAGCAATGGAGGGAGGAAGGTCTCTGAGGCTCCTCAGTGGGGAGATGTCCTTCGGGGGGTGCGGGGACCACAGGCTCACTGGGCTCCCCGGCTGGAGTTAGCCTCTGCTCACGCCCTCTGTCCTGCGTGACACCTAAGCCCCCACAGTGGAGGCAGGTGCCAGAATCCTGGCCCTGCTGTAAAGATGAGGAAATGAAGGCCTTGCTGAGATGGTGGGCGCTGGGGTCCACCCTGGGGTGGGCTTGGGATGGCCGAGTGCAGCCATCAGCCGAGTTTCAGGGCTGCCCCTAAGTGCTCCTCCGCCTGTGAGCTTGAGGTCTTGGTTGAGGGGACTCTCCCTGAACTAGGCCGGCCCTGCAGAGAGAATCAAGCCGAAAGGACATCACATGACCTGTGAGCGCAGCCTGTGGCAAATCAGTTCTGGGACCTTCTTTCTATTTTACTTACAGACTGAGGAGCAAGAGCCGACACCATTCTCACTGCTCTGCTCCTGCCCGAGGACTAGCATCCAACACAGCTGCCCCATTTCCAGGACCAACCCGAAGACACCACGAAAATGCTCCCTTGGCCCAAACCTGCCCCCTCTCCCTGCACCTGGGGGGCAGGCCGTTCCCCAGAGGTCGCCCTGCAGACCGCAGGCTGAGCTGAGCCCCATCCCCCACGAGCAGCACGGCGGGCAAGTACCTGGCCACATGTCCACACCCAGCACGCTGCTGGAAGTCGGGGACAGGGTCACATCGTGCCAACTGCCCCCAGAAGCCTCCCCCTGAAGTCCCCACTGTCTCTAGGCTGGCGTGGTATGTGTGAGGTCTGGGTCGCTGTACGTCTGGCGTGCCATCTTGTGACACACCTGAGCCTGCATGTGAACACTGGATGGGGCCTCCCTGGGATGGAAGGCCACACGGAGACGCAGTTTCTTCAGTCACCTGAGTGGGTCCAGGCCACAGGGCCACCTGCCCACCAGCGGGAGACAAAATGGCTGCTGTTTTAAGCCACTAAGTTTTGGACCTTTAAAACAAAGCACCAGGTAACTGACGCCACCCCCTGGAGGAGGCTACGTAAGAGACGAGGCCTGAGGCCGCCAAGGGCCTCCTGGTCCCAACCACACCAGAGGCAGGTTCCTGGGAGGCCCCTGGGCCAGTGCCTTCGGAGCTCTCCAAGGTTAGGACAGGGCCAAGGGGTCATGCTCTGACCTGGTCATGACGGTGACGTCAGCTGTGTTGGTGCCGTTTAGGGCGGTTCTTTGCAGGAACTGGGAGTGTGCACACGCCCCGCTGGGTGAAGTGAAGGGCAGGAACCATCCCCTGGGCGGGCAGCCCCAGGCCCCTCCTGCTGCTAAAGCTGGGGTCCACCTGGGCCACCGGAACTGAGGCACCACTCAGGAGGCACAGTGCTGTGGCGTGTGCCCGTCCCGTCGCCATCGGCCTCTTGCCCACAGCTGCACTCGGTCCCTCACAAAACTTCATTTTAGGGGCAATGGGCTGAGAGCGGGTCAGGACTGGTGGCTCGGGGCCCTGAAGACCGTGACAGACAAGGTTGGCGTGGCCTCTGCCTCTGGCCCTCCACACGGGCCCATGGTCCTGGCAGACGCCGCTGAGCCTGCACCTGCTTTCTGAGACGGCGGAAGTAGGGCCAGCAGGCCTTTTTGAAGTGGGCCGTACAGCCTCTGCTGCAGCTAGTCACCTGTGTCACTGTGTGGACGCAGCCAGACACCCATAAACAGGGGAGTGCTGCTCTGTTCCAGCAAAGCTCCAAATGCGAAACCACAGCAGGCCCGTTTGCTGACCTCCAGGACATGCGCCCGACTGAGGCGAGAGCAGGGAGAACCTAGGGGCTCCCGGAGGACGTGCTGGGGGTGCGGAGGCCGGTTTCCAGGGAAGCCCAAGTGCCAGGGACACTGGAGACACGGCCCGAGCCCCCATTCTTGCTCCCAGCTCCACTGAGCCGAGCTGAAGAACGGATAATAATCCCCAACAAGGACAACGCCAGGACGGCTTGGAAACCAGAGGCCCAACTGTTGACAGTAACGTGAGGACCGGGGCCAGAAGCCACCGCTTCCGGCCGGGCCCGCCAGCGCTCTCGCTCTGTCACAGGGGAGGCGAGCCGGCTTGTCCCCGGCACCCCGTGCCTGCGTGGGCGTGCAGGCGCGCGTCGGGGCTGCTCCGTGAAAGATGAGCGGATGGGAGGGCTCTGCTGAGCTCTGCTGCTAGATGGCAGCTTTGAGGAAGAAAATGGGGAAATCGCTATAATCTTCTGCTAAAAATGTGTTGCCTTGTTTGATCCACAGCTGAGGAAACTGTTGAGACGCTGACGAGACTCTCGGAAGGAACAGCTCTGCACCTCCTTTGATGTGCTGGTGTGATGACTGAACAAACCAGCCTATTTCCCGTGCGGGGGGGAGCAGCGGACCTGGCGTTTCTGTTGCTGAGCGCAGCGAAACGAGAAGACCCTGCAAGGGCCTGACGGGGAGACGCCAGCAGGCAGTTCCCGGGGAATATCAGCCCCATGTTTCTGAGGACATGGAGGCGTCTGAAGTCTAGAGAGGGCAAGAGACTTGCCCGAAACCACCAGCAAACCTGGGGCCGGAGGCTCCCCTGTGCGACCGTGCGCTCTGCCTGCCCCGGGAGCCCTGAGGCTCCTGCCTCGGTTCTTTCACTCAGATTCTGTGCAAGCCCAGGTGACTGGCTGTGTCCCTCTGCATCCAGGACCCCTGGACAGCGCCCTGAGTCCTGTGGGAGGTGGCTAGACAGCAGGCGGCACCTATTTTGCTTCTGTTTTGTTCAAGTTCTGCCCCTAACTTGCTGGTTGCCCTGAGCCTCTGTGGAAGAAGGAGGCTGCTGAACTGGATCATTAAGGACCTTCTGGGCCCGGTGCTCAAAAGACCTGGACAGAGGACAAAGCCCCAAGAGCCCCCTCCCTGGCCTGTGGATGGACCTGCTGCCGGGTGGGGCCATGGCTGCCCGCAGGGCCAGGCAAAGGAAACGCTGCCCCCTGGCCACACCCCTGAGGTAGGGTGCCTGCCACCCAGGGCCTGACTCGAATACTAAGAGACCCTGCTGGGAAGAGGCAGAGACGCAAGGAGAATTAGAAAGCACAGTTAAATAACCGCCCATCCTCATGCATATTTATAAGTCACTGGCCTCAAAGCTAAATCAATACCTCTCCCAGCTGAAGGGAGCACAGCTCAGGGGGGTGAGGGGAAGCTCTGGGGTGCCCGCTGGATCTGAGGGGACGGGCAGGAGCCAGACCTACTAGCTGGGGTCAGGCAGCACCCCCAGGCCCTGCCGTGGCGATGTCCCCCCCCCCACATCCCCACCCTGCAGACCCGCCTCTGCACAGCCGCAGGTCTAGTGCCCTGTGCTTAGGAGCCACGTGACCTCGGGAAGGTCCCTCAGGCCCCGGCCTCGCGTCCTACACGCCTCAGAGGCTGGGGAGAGCGTGCCCAGCTCTCGCTCGGCGCTTAGTGGGCTTTTCGGGACATTCCCTGCTCTGCAGCTGTGGGCACCCAGCAGGCCCAGCCCCCCGAGTGGGCCCTCGGGGGTGGTGTGCTCACTGCGGGTGAAGGGCCCCAGGTCTCCAGCACCAGGAGCAGCTGACCCACCTCCTCACTTAGGGAGCGAGAAACTGAGGTCCTGAGAGGACATGAGGTCCATGCAGCCCCCCAAGACCCACAACTGGGGGTAAAGAGGAGCGGCCCAGGGCGGGAGGCAGGGACAGAGGAGGGAGGCCGAGGGTTCGTGACACCCAGCTATAGGCCCCTGGGGACCGTCCTGTCCCCACAGGTGCTCAAGGCCTCCACGTGCCCCTGAGCCATCATACCCACGTGCGCGCCACGGCTTCAGGCAGAGCCAATGGTGACAGAGGGACAGGTGGACGGAAGACTGAGATGTCCAGGGCGGGTTGGTTTCTGCCCAGACCCGGGTGGGGTCCCCACCAGGCAGACACGAGGGCCTCAGCGGGGCAGCAGACACAGGGGACCCAGCAGACATTCGCATCCTGCTCTGTGAGCTGCACGCCGTGTGACTGGGCGAGTTCCCTGGACGTCTGCTGCAGGCTGAGCTGCCCAAAGCCGAGCGCTCTCAGCAAGGGTCTCACTGCACAGGCGGGACCCGGGGCGGGGAAGGGCCGAGAGCAGAGGCTGCCACACCGTCCGCCCACCGTCCCCTCCCACGCTGGGCGAGGCCCTGGGTGTCCCCACCACACGTCTCCGTAACCTCTCCTGGGCCACCTCGCTGGCCTGCACGCCCTCATCGAAGTCCCCTGAGCTCAGGTTCTAATCAGCAGACAGGACAGCCAGCACGGCCCATCACAGGCCTCGGCCGTCACCCGTGACCCCCACCCCGAGCCCTCGGGAACGACCTGCCGTGAGAGGCACGTTAAGCAGCCAGCAGGGAAGGAATGAGAGGCAGTTCCACTGGTCAGGAGGGCTGGCTGGTGGCCATTCAGGCTGAGGGACAGCTCTGGCCTGGCTCTGGCCCCCACCCAGCGCCCCCTGCCACTGTCCTCTCCTAGACCCTGTCTTACAAGCCCCACAGGTGGCAGCTTTGGCAAAACTCCGGGTGGGGGGGGCAGTGGTGGGTAAGTGCGGGGGAGTGGCCAATGAGGACTGGGGTGAAACCTGGCTCCGCTGCCCAAGCTCCTCACCCAGCCAGCAGGCCCTCCTCCTGCTGTGAGGCGCCGGCTGTGCTGTCCCCAGCTTCCACCACATTAGGTGCAGCAGTCTCCAGTCCACGGGACACAGCCACTCACCTGGCCCAGGGCCCTAGCGCCAGCCCCATGCATTCCTCTGTGTGTGCGTGACCCGAGCAGTCTGGATGCCACAGTCTCCACGCCCCTGACATTACACAAATATCATTGGGCCTGCCAACCGCGTGAGCCACGGCCCTGCTAGGCGGGCAGGTGAGCCTTGAAATCAGCCGGCCTCGGCTGTCACGATCTCCCATCACAGAGAGCAAACAATGGCTGGCAGCCGAAATCCACCGTGTGAAGCCAGGCCGAGCTGGCAGGTCAGCTCCGGCGGGGAGAGCGGAGCATAGCAGCCCCAGGGAGGCCGCCAGGCTCTGCCTCTCCTGCCTAAAGTCTGACTCGTACCAGAAGGTGCTTAACCAAGTTGTTTCAAAAACTGAATCGCAGTAAAATCCACATAAAATACAATTTACCACCTTAATCGTTTTTAAGTGTATCGTTCACCATTAAATACATCCACACTGATGTGCAGCTGTCACCAACATCCTCTCCAAAACTTTCCACCTTCCCAAACTGACACTGTGTCCCCATGAAACACTAACCCTCTCGCCTCCCCCAGCCCCTCACCACCATCTACTTCCTGTCCCTGTGAGTCTCACTCCTCTAGGTCCTCGTATCAGTGGGGTCACACAGTGTGTGTCCTTTGTGACTGGCTGATTTCATCAGCACAGTGTCCTCAGGGTCCATCAACGCTGTAGCAGGTGACAGAATTCCTTCCTAAGGCTCAGTAATGTCCACCATGTGGCTGGACCCCATTTGTCTGTCACTCACCCGTCAGTGGACACTGGGCTGCTCCCGCCTCCTGGGGACTGTGCACAGTGCTGCTGTGGACGTGGGGTGCAGGGATCTCTGAGACCCCGCTTCCCGTTCTTTTGGGCGCAGGCCCAGGAGTAGGATTGCTGGGACATGTGGCTAAACACAGCAGCTTCTAAATATCAGCTACACCACCTGTGCTGGGCATCATGCAGTCTCCTTCTGACGCAGTTCTTTTAGAACTTAGTGTTTTGTCCGCAAACCCCTCCACAAAACATCTTTTCTACAAGGGGAATTATGTAGTGGGTCAGAATTGCCTTTCTAGGCTGCCTTCACCTTGACTGTTCTAGAACCTGCCACGGAGAGTCCCGGGCACTCTGAAGGCTGACGTCACCTGTCCTTCCCGAGCGAGGTCCTCACATGGCCTGCGTCCTTTCACCACCTGAATGATCTACTTGTCCGTATCATCTGTTCACTATGTCTCCCCTCAGAGCACAGGCTGATGAAAGTCGGGGCCCTGGCTGCGTCGCTCTCCACGGCGCCCCAAGTCAGCGCGGTGCCCACACAGCAGAGCCCGGTAATGGCGGGCTGCCTCAGTGAGGGGCAGGGCTGGTCCCTGCAGCCCGGGGCACCTGTGTCCCAGGGTCCCCGCCTAAATGTGAGTTACACATTATTTCTTACCAAGCCTGGTGTCTAGAAAAATCTAGAAGTCTGCTGGCAAGGCTGTGGGGACACTGGTACGCTGGAGGTGGCTGGCGTGACACCGTCCTGCACTGTCAGTGGTGCACGCAGACACAGCCACTGACGGTGGCTTAACAACCAGTGCAGGTGCCCTCTGCTCCCCCCACCTCTCTTCTGGAAAGCACCCCCCACACACATGCACACCCGCCTGTCTGAGGTCACAGACAAGGAGGAGACGGCCAGTGACAGGTAGCTGGTGACACAGGATGGCACGCGCCCACCGGAGCCCACGTCCTGATAGGAAGGTTGCCCAAGTGCAGCAGGTGACAAAGCCAAGTGGAGGATGCTTCGAAACAGGGTTTCCTTAAAGGCAGGGTGGGCACAGGATGTGCTTAGAAAGAAGGTCCAATGGAGCAACCACGTGAGAGGAGTATCATGAAACGCTGCACACGCAGGACCTGCATGTTCTTGCAACCAGCCCAGGAAGGAGCCGGGACTGGGACGTGGCTCGCCGGGGTCAAGCGTGTGTGAGTGGCGGGTGGAAAAGCCCATCAAGAGCACTGCCTCCCCCCAGAGCGCACCGCCCACGTGCGCCTCACTCCATATGCAGCCCGAGGACACTGGCCAGGCCTGAGGCTGCTGCTGTCCAGGTGACCCAGGCAACGTGAGAGCTCACAGTCCAGGGGACCAGACTGACCCCCACACAGGTCCTGGGCATGAAGACTCTGAGGGGTGACGTCTGAGCTGGGCCCCAAAGAACGGGCAGGTCTGAGAGCTGGGGAGGGTGGGCTGTGGGCACGGCCGGGGGCGGGGTGGGAAGGCCAGGTGGGCAGCACGGCGAGCCTGCGGCCGGCCCAGAGTGCTGGTCTTCACTTCCTACAGCTCTGCTTCCTCCACGACGGCGGGTGGGGAGGTGGGAGGCAGCAGCCTGTGGACCTCTCACGGACGTCCCGGCTTTCCGGGTAGAAATGGAAGTTGAGGGAGGTGGACGCCCGGTCTCAGTCGTGAGTTGGGGACATGACTGTGTCACCTCCCGCCGTGGGGCAGACCACGGGCTCCTTCCTGTGTCTGGGCTGCTTCGCCTGCATGGTGGGGATGAAGGCTCCCTCTCAGCGCCCGTGAGCAGTAAGTGAAGACACCCAGCAGGGTCAGGCCCGGACGGCGCCCACGGTGTTACCTCGGGTGGGGGACGTGACGGGAGACCAGTGCCCCACAGCCACGGTACAGCGATGGCGGCTATCTGTCGAGCTCCCCTGCGCTCTGGCAACAGCCGACACTGAGGACACGCCCTCAGGGCTACACCAGACCCTGGGGTTCAAGCCTCCCTCACCTGAGGGAGCGCACTCTCTGGGATGCGCCCCAGTCATCGCCCAGCACCAGGCCCTGCAGGGTTCTGCCTCCTGGGAGCAACGCCCAGAGAACACTCCAGAAGTGTAGGCAGTAGGCCAAGAAACAGCGGTTCTAGTGGGGGAGCATGGACCAGCAGCCTGGTCAGCAGCTGGCAGATCCACCAGGGAACAGTCAGAGGCAAGAGGGGGTCGGGGAGGGGAGGCCGGCTTCAGGTGAGACCAGGTGGGTGGGGAGGGAACTGCGGTCCCAGGACTGACAAATGTGCTCCGGGGACACAGCTGGGTGAGAAGGAGCCAGTGGGGGCTCAGGGTGTCTGCCTGGGGTCCAGGTGGCTGTCACAGCATCAACGGGGAGAGGCCGATGAGACTGAGGAGTGGCGAAGGCCCCCCTACTCCCCGTATTCGGGAGAAAGGCGGGAGGCAGAGGCAGGGCGTCTGTGATTAGACAGCGCTGCTTGCCTGGTGACGCAGGGCCGCGAGCGGGGACGGGCTCCACACACACCATGAGCTTTCCGCTCACAGGGAACCCTGCAATTTTCTACCCACTCCATTTCCAAAAAAGCTACACTTATTTAAAATGTCACTGGGCTGCAGTCTGGTCCCCTTCCTGAGCAGCACTGCAGGCCAGCGTGGGGCAGAGGATGGGCGGGGTCTCCGAGAGGACGGCGCCCACGGGGCTCCCACACCCGCCCACCCACCTGCCTGAACAAACACCGTGACTGGGCAACTCTGAGGGACAGAGCACGTGGACTCAAACCCGCAGATGAATTCTGCTTAATTACACGCGTGCTGAAGCATTTAGAGGGAAGGGTACAGATGTTTGCAATTTGCTTTAAAATGCACCAAAAAAATTCAAAAGGATTGATGGGTGGAAGCAGGGTGGGTAGATACGTCATAAAGCAACCACAGTAAAACGTTTGTGGCAGGATCGGGGTGGTGGGTAAGTGACTGTAAAACTCTTTCAGCTTTGCTGAGTTTGAGAATGTTCACGAAACTCTGGGGAAAATCTGCTAGCCTCCACCATCACCGGGGACGCGGCACAGCGCCCCTCACCTGCTGGGAGGCAGGTCCAGCCTGGGTCCTGGCTGCCCGATGGGCAAGCGTCCGCCGGGCCCAGAGCCACCGTGGGGGCTCCAGGAGCCTGTGGCCTTGACAGTCCCCGAATGTGGCCCTTAAGAAACCCAAGTGTGAAAACCACGCAGGCATCACCATGTGAGGATGGTGGTGGTGTTACTGTGCTGGCCACAACGGCAAGGTGCCCCTGCTGGGAGCGGTCACCATGTTCTCCTAAGGTGGTCTGCAGGGAAGCAGTGTCAGCTCTGTGTTCAGGTGAGCAGACCAAGCAGGGCCACGGCTGGTGAGGGACAGAGCCACTGCCATGCCCAGGACCCACCCACTCAGGAGGTCATCAGCACTCCATCCAGACAAATGACACGAACGTCCTCAACTGCTGTCCCGCAACCGTTTTCTTGGTTCTGGGAAACCTAGGCCAGTGGAAGGGTGTGTGAGGAGGGCTGGGCTGGGAGGGTGCAGACGACCAAGGGCAGTCCCCCTTCAAGCCACTGGCCCAGACACACCTGCACTGGGGAGACCGGACCGCTGGGAAAGGCTGGAGGGCAGGGCCGGCGGGGGGCAGGCCGGGGCACATGGAGTGTGTTTCCCACAGTTTTCACAAGTTCACTCAGTCTGGTTCCCCAAGACCCTGACGCCGCAGCCGGACTGAGAACCACAGAACCCCGTTTCCGGACCCAGAGTTCCACGCAGTTTGCTCAAGCGAGCGCCGCCTATGAGAACCATGCACCATCCTAAGCCCATTCAGTCATGAGAAACGGTGCGTCTGAGTCAGGTGGTCATGTGCTGGCTAACTAGGGCATCAGTTTCCCATATCTAAATGGGGCCCCCAAACCACCCATCTTCCTGACGGCTGGCGGGAGGTCCCATCACCTTGAGCCACATCAGACACGCACACAGGTCACCCCAGCTGAGTGTGGGAATAGCTGAGGACCCTCCGGGGACCTGGACAGGCCACGCCAGGGGAGGAGCCAGCAGCCTCCCTCCAGGCCCCGTCCAGGCCCCTGAGGAGGGCACAGCGGCGGCTGCAGCGCTGTTTCCTCACCAATTACCAAGAGCTCTAAGCAGTGCGAGCCTCTCCAAGCACATGTTCCCAATTGTGTCACCCTGCAGCTGATTTTAATCAATCTTCCTGAAGCGGTGGCGACTTGAAGACTCCCCTCCAGAGAAGGGGGTGGGGTGTTTGCAGAAGGCGGCTCCGTGAGCAGCGCAGCTGACACACAGCCAGGCCCTGCTAGATGCCAGGGAGCCCCTCCACCACTGGCCACACCCACAGCCATGGCCACAGCTGCGCTGCAGTTCTGAGGCGGGCACGGAAGGGCCGAGGGGGCTCACCCCAAGGCAGAGAGCTGCGGCCAGGCCACCTGGAGGGGCTCACGTGCTCTCCTGCTGCTTCCAAGGCCCAGGCACAGAGGTGAAGGGGATGTCGTCTTTATCTCCGGGGTGTTCAGAAAAGGCCGAAGTGGCGACAGACGGCCACTAGCATTTACTGAGCATCTGCCATGTGCCAGGTGTGATGGGCAGACGTGGCCTCTGTCCTTCCGTAACCCCCAGGGGGGCATCATTATCCCTGATTTTATAAAGGACGCACTGGGGGCCCAGACGGCAAAGCCCTGACATGCCTGAGACCACCTGGCCAAGGAGCACGGCTGGCTTCCAGCTGAGGTCTTCAGCCTCGGACGCCGGATCCGCCCCAAGGCACCGTTTCCATGAGCCCAAGTCACCCGTGGACCCATTTCGACGTTGCCTGAACCAGCTCCTTGAGCCAGACATGTTCTCCCTCGTCTCCACTGTGCCGTGACCAGAAAGACTGGCTGGCTCCCTCTGAGCCTCGGCCTCTGTTTCTGGCTCCGCTGCGGGGGTCCGAGTGCTGGTGGGCACGCTCATTCCGGAGCAGGGCCTACCCACTTCCTGCAGCCTCAGCAGGTCTGTGCAAGCATGCGCCCCTCACATGCTGGGTGAGCAGTGGCGCCGGGTGAACTCTGCCTGCCCCGTGTCAAGATCAGATAGGAGGTGTTGATATGACCGGGGTGACCAGCACCACCTGCAACAGACAGCCCAGCTTTGGGGTGTGCACCTCTCTGTGCCCTGGCAGCCAGCCTGGGCAGGTGTGGGCAGTGCCAAGGGTGGGAGCAGGCCAGCGGTCCTGGCGCTGAGGCTGGGACTGGGACTGGCAGTCAGCTGTCAGGGACTCGGGCAGGGAGCAGGGCGGGGGCAGGTGAAGATGGGCGCAGAGGGTGACGACGCTGGGCTCAAAGCCAGCTGTGCTCCTTGCGCTGGTGCCCTCGGCCACATTGCTGAACCTTCTGAGTGGAGCAGCAGGACCCCCCCTTCAGAAGAGGCTTAGGGAGAAAGCAGAGCATCCGGGCGCACGCTGACCCACAGAGGCTCACGGAGTTCCAGCTACTGAGTGACGAGTGAGGAGGAACAGGGGTTGGGGCCACCCCACCATCACGCCCACCCTGATGGACTACGCACGAACACCGGAGATCGGCGCGCACAGCCAACACCTATTCCCCAGGACCTGGTGCTGGTGGCGAACACCCACCAGGCTCAGGGCTCCCCTCACATGACCCTCAACAACCGCACCAGAGGCCATGGCAGCCGCGCACGCCCCCCCCCCCCCCCCCCCCCCCCCCGGGCAGAGGCCTGGAAGCCTGAAGCAGGACACAGAGTGGTTTTAGCTGCACTCACTGACGCCCGATTGCCGGGGGGCCTGGGCAGCCATGGGTGTGATCCCAGGCTGCGCTCGACCGAATAGCCAGAAACACCACCAACCCCACCTGACACGGCACCACTGGCGGGTGGGCAGGCAGGCGGCCAGGGATTCACCTGCCAACAGCCAGCGCGCCCATCTGAGCACTGCAGCCCAATTAGATGGTACGAGCTGACAGGTCCTAGAGCTGAACACAGTCCAGCCGCGGCTCACCGCGCCTTGCTTTATCAAAGTTGTCACTTCCACCATCTCCAGGAATTGGTAATAAAAACGAGATTTGATTTACCCCTAATAGGTGTCAAGGTAAAATCAATGGCCTATCCCAAATCTCGGTGATGGCAACTCTGTGGGTTTCTTGCCACGGAACAATTTAGACAGGAGGATAAAAACAAAAAACAAAGCAAAATTAAGACACTGTAAACAGCAGTCCAACTTATGACTGTGGGGGGATGTGTGCGGACACCAAACCAAACGGAGAAGACGTCCGCCAGCCTCTGCACTGGGCAAGCACGGCCGTCAAGAGAGAGCCCAGGCTAAGGGCTCCGGGGCCGAGGGGGAGAAGCGGGGGGTGGGGGGTGGGGCAATGGAGCGGAGAGGACGGCAGGGGTGACAGCACAGCCTGTGGGCACATGTCCTGCCTGCTGGGTGCTGGACACACTCTCGGCCAGCTTGGGGTGCGTGCGTGGGAGGGGGTCCTGGTTTAGTTTAGTCTGAGCCGGCAAATGGGATGTTTGTGGGTGCAGGAACCCAGACATGCAAATCCGGGAAGAGACCAGGAGGGAGCCGCGCTGGTTCCAGGGCAAGCCACCGCCAGGGGCTGCTCGCCAGCACCTACCGCCAGGGTGAGCTGCTCAAGCTGCGTTTCCAGCTGCTTCTTCTCTTCCTCCAGACGCCTCCGCTCCCCTTCCAGCTCCTCGATCTTCAGCCTGCAAGGAGAGGAAGACCGTGACAGGACAGCCCCTGCAGCCCTCGCGGGAGAAGTCCTGCCCCGAGAGAAGAAAGGTGGAAGGTCACACGACGAGGGTATAAAGTTCTGTTCCCAAATATAATGAAACGATGACGTCAAGGGATGACAATACGAAAAAACTATCAACATACCCAAGCACAGGATGGCAGGGTGCACACGGGCATCTGTTCCGATGGAGGCGCCCTGCCAGGGAGGGAGTCCTCGCCGACACAGGGCGAAGGGGGCACACAGCGAAACGAACCTGAGGCGGGAGCCCACGCGAGTGGTGACTGCGTAGTGCAGAGGACCCACCCTGAGGATCAAGAAAAGGCCTGAAGCGTCTCCAAAACGACGAGAAGGCGGGGAGTGCTCAGTGTGGCTGTGGGTGCCGCCGACGGCGGGAGGCCCAGGAGGACCCAGGACGAGGGGCAGCGGCCCCGACAGCTCACTGTAAGAAAGTGCCTCTTTGTGTCTTCACTTTTAACTGTAGTTTTTTGATAGGTACTGTATTCGTATGATTTAAAAGGTAAAGGTTTGCCAAGGAAGTGGTGCCGGGCCTTGCACAGGGTGAGGAACAGAGCCCCCCACGAGCCAGACGGAGAGTCACGCTCCACAGAGTGCTGAGGAAGGTCCTGGTTTGGGAGTGCAGGGGATTATCTCGGGACTGACGACAGCTCCAGGGCGGCCTAGCAAGAAGTTCCAAATTTGATGCAAAGTATAAAGCCACAGATCCAAGAAGCTCAACAAACTCCAAGCTCGAGAAACATGAAGAAAACAGCTCCGATGCACATAACAGTCCAGCTTCTCAAAACCAGAGATCAGGAAACAAAATCTTACCAGCTGCCAGAGAAAGGGAGACACTACATACAGACGAGCAAGCAGATTTCTCATCAGAAACAGTGCACGTGAGGAGACAGTGGAGAAAAACCTTAGAGCACTTAAAGAAATAAAAACTATTAACCTAGAATTCCATACCCAGTGAAAATATCTTTCAAACACAAAAGCAAATGTTCTCAGATGACAGCGACAGAGCGCGCAGAGCTGCTACGTGGCGGAGGGACAGGAAGACTGCCTGGAGGAGAACTGCTAGACAGGGGGGCCGAGTGCGCTGGACAGGTCACATCCAATCCCGCAGGGCGCGGCCTTGTAAGGGGGACACTGAGGCTCACAGAGGGCAGGTGACAGCTGGGAAGTGGTCCATTGGGTATGGACCCTGGCAGCAGGGCTCCAGCGTCGTCCCCTTACGGCCCATCAGTGCTTCTCAGGGGGAGGCACACAGAGGTGTGACCCCTGCCTCAGGGAGGCGTCCCGGTGAGCATGGTGGGGTCACCCCCAAGAAGCTGCCTTCTGCAGGAAGACTAGTTCATCTCAGGGACAGGCCGGGTGGGAGGTGCGCAAGGCCCCTTTCTAAACAGGATACCACAGGTGCTAAAGGCTCAAGAGCGAACGTTCTCAAAAGCTAAATTCAAATAAGCATCTGTATGCAGCTGCAGACATATTAGCAGAATGGCTACAATCCATCCTGGCTGTCAGAGAACAAGCCCACATCAATAACGCTTGCTGTGCATTTTAAAACGGGCACTGCTTTCCTCGCCCTCCTTTTCAGGCAGACTGTTACCTGGTTGGGAGGAGGGAAACAGAATGAGTAAATAAGAGTGTGTGTGTGTTTGAGTGTGTGAGCGTGAGTGTGAGCATGTGAGTCTGAGAGTGTGTGTGTGAGGATGTGAGCATGTGTGTGTGTAGGAACCAGTTAGAAAGGGGTAGTTGTTATCGTGTTACCCCACACACCCTGGAAAACAGGGAGAAATGATTGTTTTTGTGGAGCTTCTCAAAGGGTGGGGGGCAGTGGAAGGGCCACGAGTGGCCTGGAGGGCGGGCAGCAGTGCAGCTGGGCACAGCTAGAAAAGGAGCATGTGGCCATGATGCCACCTGCCCAGGGTGATCAGCCACTGGCCCCAGACCCATGCCCTGCCCTGCTGGCCGCCCCCAAGGGCCTGACCGCCCACCCAGGGCGCTGCTGCCATCACCTGTCACCGTTGGCATCTCCGTCCCCTTTGTCAGATGGCCTGTGTTTCCAGTGCTGAGCAAAGTGTGACCATGTCCTTAAACAACAAGCACCGGAACCCTCAGTAGAGACTGGAGCACGAGGGTGACGGCGCCTGCTCTGGACTGAACGTCTCTGTCCCCCGACCCCATTCCTATGTTGGAGGCTCTCCACGATGTGAGGACACACAGACACAGTGTCCATCTGCCAGCCAGACGGAGTCTTCCCTAGACACAACCATGCTGCCACCCTGACCTCACACCTCCTGCCTCTGGAGCAAGAGAAGATGTCTGCTGTCGGAGCTCCCACCTGTGGCGTTGGCTATGGCGGCGCTTGGAGGTGGTGGGTGCGGCTGGAGCAAACAACGGCCATGTGGCCACGGCTTTGGAACTGGCTAAGGGGTGCAGGTGGGAGAATTCTGAGGTGCGTGCTAGAAATATGGGCGCTAACGGGGTTCTGGGGCGGGCTCAGGTGGAAATGAAGAACATGTGACTGAAAATGGGAGGAAAAGCTGATGTTTGTCATAAAAGCATGAAGAACTTGGCTGTGTTCTTGTGTTTTGTGGGAGGCAGAAGTAGCACGCGGTTAAAACAGCTGTTTAGCTGAGATTTCTAAGCAAGTTTTGACAGAGCGGCTTGGTCCCTCCTGCTCATAATACAGTGTACGACGAAAGGTGAGCTGAAGAAGGGCTGTTGCCGTTATGGACTCTCTGGCCTGTGGGGACGAGCAGGCCCCCCACCTCTGTGGTCTTCTTCCTCTAAACCCAGAGCCCCGGTTTCATCATGAAACACATCCAACACAAAGGCTGGGGGCAGTCACTGCTGTGTTGTGAAAACCAAGACTGACAACCTGGCACAGACCAGAGGAGGCAGAGCTGAGACGCTGAAATCAATACAGTGCCGGGCCAGCCGAGTGGAGCGTTGGTTAAGAGTTGGCTTGGGACACCAGCTCTGAGCAGCAGGGCCCCGGTTCGGATCCCACATTAGGGCTGGTGACTCTGTGCCCTCTACAGCTAAGATGGTGAACAACAGCTCGACCTGGAGCTGGGCTGCCGTGAGTCGCTGGTGATGGAGTAGGCTGCAGTGGGTTGCCATGAGCTACTGTGAGTGGCCGGCAGCTGGTGTGAGTGGCCAGCAGCCGGCGTGAGCGGCCAGCAGCCCCGTGAGCAGCCGTCCAGAAGCCGGCGACAGATCTGCCTCGCCCGGGAAGAGCGCAATGATGGTGCCAACATGGGCCAGTGAAGCGAAGTCCTCCACAACTAGACTGAAGAACAAAAGGACAGCAACTTGTCTGTTCCCCTCCCCCAATTCCCCAATAAAATCTTTAAAAAAACAAACAAAAAAACCCCCAAATACAGTGCCTGCACTGGTTGGACATTACTGCGTAAACAGAGGCGGCGGGTGACTGAGCAGCGGCACGCAACGACCAATGTGTGCCGGTAACGCAGGATGGAAACGACAGGACACAGAGGGGACTGTAGGGGGCTCTTGTACTGTTCCCACAACCTTCCTGTAAATCAAAAACTACCAAAAGGGACAGCTGAAGAAATACTGGAAGGAGGGAAGGAAGGAAGAAGGTAACTGGAGCGGCTATACTAGTATTGGGCAAAATTGACCTCAGCGCAGATAATCAGACAACTGCCACATAAAAAAGAGGGCAGGGTATCAATGTCAAAAGGGTAATTCACCAAGAAGACACACTGGCCCCATTTGTATATGGTCCTAAAACAGACCTTCAAAATACGCGAAGCAAAACAATGACGGAACTGAAAGGAGAAAGAGCCAACAAACCCACAAGAGGAGCTGGAGACTTCAAAACTCCTTTCTCAGCAACAACAGAAACTGTAGACCAGCAGTCGGCAAGGAACAGCAAGACTGAACAGTCCCATCAAAAAACTATTTAGATCCAACTAACACTTATAGGACACACCACCCAGTTACACCAGAATTCTTCTCAAGTACAGATAACACATTCTCCAAGACAGATCATACTCCTGGGGCATTTAACAAACCTTACCAAATTTTTAAAAACTGAAATGATACAAAGTATGTTTACAGACCATAATGAAATTAAAGCAGATGTCAGTAACAGACAGGACAACCTTCAAGCCTTTGGAAACGTAACAACGCACATCAAGAAAATACATCGTTTACAGAATACTAATAAAATCAGAAAGTATTTTTAACTGAATGAAAATGAGAATACGACATATCAAAATTTGTGAGGTATAGCTGAAGCTGAGCTTAGAGAAAATTTTGTAGACTTACACGCTTATATTAGAAAACAAAAGCTCAAATCAATAATCTAAGCTTCCACTTTAAGAAACCTGAAAAAAAATACACCCAAAGCAAGCAGAAGAAAGTACATCATAAAAGCAGAAATCAATGAAATTGAAAACAGAAAAACAATGAAAAAATGAAAGAAACCAAACTCTGGTTTTTTGAGGAGACCAATTAAATAAACCTCCAGCAAGAATGACAAAGAAAAAATGAGAGAAGACACCAAGTAAGACGACCAGGAAGAGAAGTTTCCGCTGCAGACCCTGCAAACAAAGAAGGAATTGCACGAACAACCCCACATACATAAGCTTCACAATCTATATGTAATGTACCAATTCTACAAAACCCACAATCTACCCAAATTCACTGAAGGTAAAACGCATAATCTGAATATTTTACAACTACCAGAGAATTAAATTGTTAGTTAAAAACCTTCCACAACAGAAATATCCAGGCCTAGATGGTTTTATTGGGTGCAAACATTTAAAGAGGAAATAATGCCTTTTCTGGAAGAAACAATCTCTTCCAGAAAAGGGGAGAGAGAGGAACACTTCCTAGCTCCTTTCATGAGGCCAGCAGTACACGGATACGAAACCAAGCAAGGACAGTATGATACAACTACGGATCAACATCCCTCGTGAATGTGGACACAAAAGTATCAACAAAACATTAGCAAGTTGAATCCAGTAATATATAAAAAGACCAATACATTACAACCAAGCAGGGTTTATCTCAGGATGTCAGGCTGGTTCAACACTGAAAAATAAATCAATATATCTACCACATTGGAAACATAAAAATCATGTGATCATATTAGTCAATTCAAGAAAAAAGAAAGGATTTGACAGAATCCAATATCTATTCATGATAAATCAGGACTGGAAGGGCACTTCTCCATCGCAATAAAACACCCGTGAAAAGCCTGCAGCAGACACCGTTCTCAGTGGTGAAGACCGAGTGTCCCCCCGACCAGGAACAAGGCGGGATGTCGCTCTCTCCCTCCACCTGCTCACTGCACTGGAGGCCCTCACTTGGGCAAAAATAAGGAAAAACGAAGGAAATTAAGTAAGGTTTTAGGAAATAAGATGAACAACTAAAAAATCAATCACTTCTTCATAATAATAATGTGTAACAGTAAAACAAAACAAAACAAAATGTATAACCTAAAAAGACACACTTAGGTATAAATCTAACAAAATGTGCAGAATCTATATATTGAAAAAGTACAAAATGCTGATGAAAGAAATCAAAGACCTAAACAAATGAAGATATATACCATGTTCATGGAATGGAAGACCCGATATAATGAGAACGTCAACTCTTCCCAAATTCAAGTACAGATTTAACACAATACCAATCAAAATCCCAGCAGGGCTTTTTTTTTTTTTAACTGCAGATATAGACAAATTGATTCTAATATTTATGTGGAAAAATCAAAGAACAGCTAACATGATTTTGAAAAAGAAGGATGAGCTTGGAGGACTTGCGCTACCGACTTTAAACCTTATCGTAGGCTAGTGATGAAGACAGTGGTGACGGAACAAATCCTCAGATCAACACAGCACCAAGGACAGTCCATAAATAGAAAGAGAAACATGCCCACCTGATTTTTGACAAAGGCACAAAAGCAACTCAGTGAAGAAAGGACAGCCTTTACCATACACGGTGCTGGAGCAATTGAACACCTTTAGGTAAAAAATAGAATTAAACCTTGGCCTAAACCTCACATCTTACACAAAATTTACCTGAACATGGATCAGAGTCTTAAATGTAAAATGTGAAACTATAAAACTTTCAGAAAAAAGCGTAGGAGAGAATCTCGGATACTTAGGGCTAGGCAAGGAGTTTTCAGACTCAACATCCAAAAAAAAAAAGGAGTTCCATAAAAGGAAAAATTGATAAATTGGACTTTGTCAACATTAGAAACTTCTGTTGCGGTAGAGACATTGATAAGAGAATGAAAAAACAAGCTAAGGACTAAGAGAAAATATTTGCAAATATAAGAGAAGATATTTGCAAATCACATACTTGACAAATATATATCCAAAATACATAAAGAATTGGCAAAATTCAAAAGTAAGTAAAAAACAAACACAAAAAAACCAAACTGGGTGAAAGGGGCAAAACATTTGAAGACACTCCACCAAGGGGATCAGCAGACGGCTCCGGCATGTGAGCAGGCGTTGAGCAGCGGCGGCCGCTGGGGAAACACAGGAGCGCGCTGTGAGGGGCCGCGCGCGCGGAGCGCACCAGTGTGCTGACAAGGACGTGGGGAAGCCCACACCCTCACACATTTCTGATCAAGAAACTGCCAAACCACCTTCCGAAGCTAAACACACACAACGCATCACCTAGAAATCCCACTCTGGTCTCTCTCCTGGAGAATGGACACCGGTGTCCAGACACAGGTGTTTACACAATTTCCCCAAACTGAAAACAACACAAATGTCCTCCAGCAAGTGAATGGATATGATTAAAACACACATGCAATGTAGCCTCGCGCCGTGGACACTGTACCACGCAGGCTCATGCGTTTCTGCTGCACGCCGTGCACCGCTGTCACACGTGGTGCAGGTGGAACCCAGTGAGTGTGACTCAGGGAAACGGCGAGGGCAGCGTAGTCTGCGACACTCAGCCCTGCCTCACCTGCACGGCCGTTCTTTCATTTGGAGATTCTGAGCTACTTCTGTGAACGCGTCCCTTCCATTTGGAAAGCTTCCTGAGCCACGCGCTGAGGGGAGGTCTGTCAGTGACAAGCGCTCTTAGTTTTACTTTGTCTGAGAATGTCCTGATTTTCCCTTCGTCCCTGAAGGGTATTTTCACTGGCTGACAGCTCTTTTCTTTCAGAACTTGAAAAATGTAGTGCACTTCGGTCTTGGCTTCTGCAGTTCCAGATGAGGAATTCGCTGTCACTCAAATTGGTGTTCCCTGTAGATAAAAGAGTGCTTCTCTCCGGCTCCTTTCAAGATGTTTTTCATCGGCGTCAATTTTCAGGAGATTAATTAGCACGTATCATGGTGTGGACTTCTTTGGTTTTATATGGTGTTGGGTTCACTCAGCTTCTTAAATCTGTAGGTTCATGCCCATCACCAAATTTGGGACATTTTCAGTCGTTATTTCTTCAGCTATTTTTCCAGCCCCTCCCGAGGCTCCAATTAAATGAATGTCGTATCTTCTGTCACTGAACCACCAAGCCCTGGGGCTCTGCTCTCAGTCGTCGGCTTCAGTCTGTTTCTCCCTGTTGTTCTGATTAGGTGATGCCTGTTGATCTGTCTCCGAGTTCACGATTCTTCCCCCTCATCTCCAGTTGGCTGGAGAGCCTATCCAGTGAGGTTTTATTCTGGTTATTGTGTTGTCCAGGTCCTTAGTTTCTGTTCTGTTCTTTTTCAAAAGAAAGAATTGTTATTTCTTTGTTGAGGTTCACTATGTTTTCTTTCTTTGCTGAGGTTTCTTAGCTGTTTGTGTTGTGACACCTGCTTTAAGGTCCTTGTCAGGTAATTCCACCACCTGCGTCGCCGTGATGTTGGTGGCTGCTGGCTGTCTTTTCTCCTTCAAGCTATGGCTGCCCTGATGCTGGGCGTAAGACTTGCAGTGTCCTGGACTTTGGGCTTTACCTCATGAGCTCTGCATCCTCTTTAATCTTCTTTGGCAGACGGCCACGTGTGGAGGTGCGAGTCGTACCCCTGGGCCCTGTTGACACGATGCTGCAAGGTGGGCCCTGCACACAGCGGGGTGAAAGCTGGGCTCCCCGCTGGACACCAGGGATGGGGTCACGAGGGCCACCTGGCTGCTCCACCATCGTGCTCTGACTGGCTGATGTCACTGAGCTGGGGTGCGGTTTGGGGCCCCTCCGATGCGTCCACTGACCAGGGCACTCCTGCTCAGTCCCACTCACACGCATGGGCACTGCCTGCTCTGAGGGCTGGGGGTGGACGGCCAGGCCCCACTGACCCAGCTGACGCTGCTGGATGGAGACTGAGTGCTGCTGCTTGCACTCGGCCATGGGGCACGTGTGGGAGGGGACACACTTTTCCTGGGGATTTGGCTGAAGTGGGCCAGCGTTGTCAGAAAGGCTTTCCCACTGGAGGGTGGGCCGGTCAGGCCTTTCCTGGAGCTACATGCGTGTGCATGAGTGTGCATGTGTGGCTGGTCCAGATCAGAGTTTCTGCAGCTCCATGTCCAGTGCACGGGCAGCAGTGAGCAAACTCACCACCACACTGTTCCTTGGGCTTCGGGGTACCCTGACAGGCCGCCCTCTCTGCCCCTCCAGGGCCTCCTGGCTGCCGTGTCAGGTCAAGGTTTCGAGCTGTGAGGAGGACCTGGGAGGAACAGGGCTATTCCCTTGAACTAGAACTAGAAGTCGAAGATCTTTTTAAAAGCCAGCGTCTCCATGTGCTCTGCACTGTACGCTGTCTCTCCATCTCTGAGGAATACCAGAGGTTTACTTTCTTGGGAGGGAAAACAGCTGGTCTCAGGGCTGAGCGATCCAAACCAACGGAGAAGTTCCCTGGTGAACAGAGGACAGGATGTTCCCACGGTGATGAACGTCCCCGTCCCGGCCCCTAAGCTCCCAGAAGCTGGCAGTACCCACACCCTCCAGACAGGAGTCTCCCCAAAGATGTGACCAGGTCACAAGAAAAGATCACCTCACATGGAGGAGGGCGTCCCCATGGAAGGACGACTGTGGGCTAAGCCACCAAGCTGACAAAACAGCAACACAGAGCAAACACGTTGTGGAGCGAAGAAAACCTCAGAAAGTGCCAATATTACATCAGAGAGACAGTGAACGGACTGTTCATAAAACACCAGCAATATGTTTTACATAGAAAAGAATATTCAAATAAGAACAAAACCCCCCAAATCTCAGGAAACTAAAATATAATAGCAAAAATAAAATAAGGTTGATAAATTTGAGAAAATTTTACAGAAAGTAGAACAAAAAGATGGAAAACAGGATAAAAAATGTTTTTAAAACAGATAACTAATCTGGGAAGTTCAACATCCAAATAATAATTTCAAAAAGAATAGAGAAAATGGAAGAGAAAAAATAATCAACGAATATTTAAGAGAAACCTCAAGAACTGAAGGGTGCGATGCCAGAGGGAGAGGCCACGACCACCAGCATTGCCCGTCACAACAGGCCCACGCCACGCATGCCCTGGGCACCTGCGGGCACGGGGCACAAGGTGAAGACGCTTCAGGCTTCAGTGGAAGAGACCAGGCATGTGCGAAGGGCTTTCTCCAGGGCATGATGGCTGGACGCCTCCCTGTGGAGTCAGTGCCATTCACCTGGGGGCACCAGGCCCTCTGATGTGGTCCCCAGCTGCCCCCTGTGGAGCCGACCTGGGACACCCTGTCACTACTGGCATCATCGCTCACGGTGGGGCCTGCAGCCAGCCCTCGCTAGCCCCTGAAGGTGCCCCCGCCCGGCCTCCCCATCAAGCCTCAGGCACAGGTACTGCCGGGAGCTCAGGACTTGCACTCTGGACACAGCCCTCAGCAGGGAGTCTCACACCTTGCAGTCTGGAAGGGGTGTGGGTGGGAGCCCAGGGTACCGTGCCTGCAGTCCTCTGAGGGGGGGGACGTCTCCCATGCCTCCAACGGCCACGGTCTCCTGAGCCCATGAAGCCGGAGGCTCCACACGGCTGGAAACACCGGGGCTGGGTGGGCACAGGAGGACGCGCGGGCAGTGGGGGCGCTGGGGAGGGATGGCGGGCGCTGGCAGACACGTGTGTCTTGGGGATGACGGAGTCGACCCACTTGCTAAACCCACAGACAGCATTCAGGATTTGCTCGAGCTGCTCTCTGACAGCAGAAAAGAAAGAGCCCAGATTTGTTCCAGTCGGAAGGTCCTCCAGCTGTTGCCACTTAAATCTACTGACGTTTCCCGAGTTTTCATCGTTAAGAGTGATGTTCCTCATGTGTATTTTACATGTATACATTTACTGTGTCACATGTACCTAATAAGTTATCTATTTAACACATACCTAATTTACACACAGCCAATCCATATGTGTGTGTGTGTGTGTGTGTGTGTGTGAATGACAGAGGCACAGCCTGCGCCATCCATGACCTATGAGAAGAAGGGACCAGGCGCAGGCGGGGCGCTGGCTGCAGAGGCTGGGAGGTCTGGGGTGAATGGCCGGCAACAGCCAGCGGTCCACTCCGCCCTCCTCTGAATCAACCTGAACCAACCGCTTCAGAAACCCCATGCTGCTCCATCAGTTTCAGAAGAGATTTGCAGGAAAAGCACTTCACACTCCACAGGAGGCATCGGACATTAGAAAGATCACTCGGTTTTCACTCACGGGGGAGCCTTCCCAAGGCTGCCTCCGTCCTATACCAGCCAGCAGCTGCCGG
>NW_017731383.1:1132684-1158742 GCF_001890085.2 Hipposideros armiger
CCCCCCCCCCCGGACCCCAGGCCCAGAGCGCTCTCCTCTGAGGAGCCCCATTTCTGCCCACTGGCCCAGATGGAGTCCAGCCTGGGGAGGCCCAGGGCTTGCCACTGCGCTCGGGGGGCCTCTCCCAGAGCCGGTCGGACAGGCGCGTCCGTCACTCGGCCTGCTGCCAGGGCTGAGGGGACCCCCAAGTGGAGCAGCAGGTCAGCGGGGACGGAAGGGTGTGAGTTGGAGCAGTCAGACCCAGCTCCAGCTCCAGGGCAGCCGGGAGAGCGGGTGGACGTGCAGCTCTCGCTGCCCTGATTTCTGCTCGTAGGCCACGTCCGCGTCGTTCTCCAGGTGAGTGGGTGGGGCAGCTTGACTGTGATGTAAAGATGTCATTGGTAAAGGCTTTATTTCAGATTTTACAAAACACATAAAAATGACGAAGTCTAATGCGTGCCAGTCCACACAAACCGGACTTGCCCGGCCGAGCTCACATCGGCGCAAACGAGACTGGTCCTGAGGAGAGCTGTGGGTGGCTCAGGGACGGCGGCCCCGTTAAGGGGTGCCAACTACCCCTGCCCCGGCGCGCATGACAGCTGGGATCTAAGTGGACAGCTGGCACTCACCACCCTCCTCCAGACACCAGCCACAGCGCGGCTCCAGCAACGCGGGGCAGGGTCCACACCAGCCCCGTCCCTGTACTTCACGGGGCTGCAGGGCGGCTCACCCCATGGCCGCCCTGCCAGGGACCCACTGGTGCCTGTCTGCATGTCTGAGCCCTGCTCTGCGGCTCCGCTCCCTTTATCATCAGACCCGCTCCAACGCCACCTCCTCAGAGGCCCTCCAGCCACCCTTCTGCGAGCAGGCGCTGTCTTCATCGAGGCACAGGAGGGGTGTTCATTCACCTCTGCACCCGGAAGGCCCACTGCAGCCGGAGGGGTGTTCCCACTGCCAATGCTCACCGCACTGGGCTGGGAGGCAGCGGCCCACCCTGGCCACGGTTCTCTTCTGTCTCCACGCCCTGGGCCACGTCACTCCTCTGTCTGACACCTGTGATGGCTTCCCACTGCTCTTGGGAACAAGGCCACAGTCTTTACCGGCGCCTTCGGTATCTGGCCGTTGCCTGGTCCGCAGCCTGCGGCTCGTGTGCACCCTGCTGCCTCTCAGCGACCCCAGGGGCTTTCCTGGCACAGCACATCCTCACACACGGCCTCCTCTCCCCACACTCCCCTGGTCCCCAGCCCCACCCGGCTCGCTCCCACGCACCCCTGCCTGAGCGGCACCTCTGTCCCCCAGCCTGTCCTCACACAGGCCCGACTACGTGAGCAACACCCCCCAAGTCCCCTTCAAGCTGCAAAATTCCAAAGATGGAGAGGACATGTTGTGCCTCATCCTTATCTCATCCCCTCGCTGCGCCCCAAGGACACACACAGCGCACGGTCTCTGAACCGGTGAATGGGGAGCATACAAGCAAAGTCAGAACCTGGTGGGTCCCCAAAGACAGCTGTTTATGAGGCCAAGGCCCACACACGAGACATGCTTAGGAACGAGGGTGAGGACCGGGTCCGGGAGAGCCGTGACCCCACTCACTGGGCACCCGCTGTGGGCCAGGCCGCTCAGCCTCTGGCAACCAGAGCCTCAGGAGAGGGTGGGGCACAGCACGAGGGAGCCAGGACACCCAGACATTCAGGAGGGACACTGTCAACCTGTCCACTGACCACTTGCCAATTACAAACTGAAATGGCAGGGCTGACCAGCGGGCCCGAGGAGAGCCGGGAGCAGGCTGCTCACAGCTCTGTCTCCCTGAAAGTCTGACTTAAGGACGAGGCTCTCTCTCCAGGGCGAGGAAAGGAAAAAGGCTCCGGGAAAGGGGCCCCGCTGAGCCGCCTCCCCTCCCGAGAAGGGCTGCGTGCGGGAGGCGGGTCGGCAGAAATCCGGACAATGCTCCACAGGCAACGCGGGCTGGTGGTCAGCTACCTGAGACGTAGCGGGAAGAGGTCGCTCACCCGGCGGAAGGGAGCATGTCTGGTTTGGCTGTGGCTTTGTGAGTAATCCCCCTCTGGAACTGGCTTTGAACAAGCCACCACGCACACACCCCGGCTGCCCCTGGAACAGTGCGGAAGGCACGGGCTTTGCAGGTCCCACCAGACGGCACCGTGACATCTGAGCACTGGGGACACCGAGTGGCCCGGTTGTCAACACCAGCCTGAAAGACGCTGAACAAGCCCCAACCAGCGGAGACAAGTTTCTGTGCAGAGCGGAAGCTAAGTGGGTGGGATGGGACTTAAGAAGAAATCATCCTCCTCCCAGAAGGTGACAGAGGAAAGAGGTGCTGGGGGTGGGGTGCGAGCAGGGCACGTACCTGAGCGAGCTCACCTCCTCCTTGGACAGCAAGACGCTCTGCTCAGCAGGGCCCGACTGCGACTGCAGCATCTTCAGCTCCATCTCCAGCTACGAGAAAACAGGCCGGGGTCAGCTCGGGCTGCCGGAGCCCCTTCAGCACAGGGCTTCCGGGAGCCCTCGCCAGCCCTGGAAACCCAGAAGGCGGCACCTGGTCTCCCTGGGAGGGCGGGGCAGGGTCCCTGCCGGGTAGGGAAGCCGGCGGGGAGACGGTGTTCCTGGCACCTCATTCCTGGGCGGTCCCGAGGCTGCCAGAGCCTGAAGTGTTCCAGCTCGTGCAAACACGCCTTCTTCCCCCCTTTTAGCGCTGTCTCCACAACAGCGACAGTCATTTGGGGCACATTAAGGGCAAGTATCAGAAGCCTAGGAGAAGGGGACACAGCAGTTGTAAAGAACATACTCTAAATCCACCAGGGCTCTGATCGGCTTTAAGAGGCATGTATTACTTTTTACATCAAATTCCTCTACGCAATGACAGGCTACGCCTGGGGCACAGCCGATGCCTACTGCGCCTTCTTCCTGACAGCCTCTCTGGGCTCTTCCTGCACAGCTCCTCCTGGGGACACCTGACTGGAGAATCCGTGGGCCCGAGGCCTCCAGTCTATGAGCCTCAATGTTAATCACTGAGGTCCCAAATGGCACCAGCACACAACCATCTGGCCATGGAGTGGACAGCGAGCACGGCCACCCTGTGGACCACGCTCCGAGAACGACCTTGGCAAAGTCCACAGAGGGAAAGGGGAAGGGACAGAAGTCGTTACGCGTGGAACTCCACGGCTGGCCTCCTGACCACGGGTGCCGGCTCACTGAGCTAGCGGCGTGCACCGATTGACAGGTGACCGCGCCCCTCACAGCATGCCCTGTCACTAGGTGACGGCCCACTTTACTGAGCAAGCACTAAATGACCATGTCTTGGCATCACAAGATGGGGTCACGTGGAGAACCTGTTACTCTTCAAGGAGAAGCAACGCCACCGTGTCCAGCGGCCTCTGCCACCATTCACACCTCCCAGACGCTCCACCACAGAAGCCTGGAGCGCAGACGCAGGGGAGCCAAGCTGCCCTGTCACTCGTCCCTGGACTGTCTGGGCTCGTCATGCCTTTTGGACGCCACGCAGGCTGCTTATCTCGCCGGCGGTCCCTGCCTCTGCAGTGAGGGTCAGCTCACAATGGTCTTTGTTGGGTGGGCTCCCAGGCATGCTGGCTCACACACGTGCAAGCTCATCTCAGGAGCCTTACCGCTGACTCAAAGGGCTCAGGCCATGAAGCGGCCAGACTGCCCTTAGGACGATGACCCAACAGGGTTATAAAAAGGACCGACGGGACCCCATTGACAGCCCTTTATCACTGAGTTCCTATTTGTAACCGGGTCTACTCCTGAGCCCTAGTCCATTCGGCTGTTCGGTCTACACAGCTTTCGGATGCTCTCTGTCCCACCCTACCCTTCAACCATAAAAACAGCCAACGTTTTTAAACAAATTGGGGCTGAGTAGCAAGCAGAGGCTAGCTTAGGGCACTCGCATCGCAGGCGGTGACCTCGCATCGCAGGTGGTGACCTCGCATCGCAGGCGGTGACCTCGGGCTGATGCCGCAGCGCGTTCCCTCGTGTGAACCAGTCATCTTTTCTGACTCGCAAAGGCCTGTGGAAGGTCTCCCCATTCAGATCTCGCCCATCTTGGGTATTTTATCTTTTTGCATTTTTGTTGTTGTTGCTGTTATAAACGGGTTACTGTCATCCTTGGGATCCGAGGGTTGGTTCCAGAACCCCCCGCAGATACTAAACCACAGATGCTCAAGTCCCTTATGTAAAGTGGCATATTTGCAGACACTCTACCCACATCCTCCCATCTACTTTAAATCATCTCTAGAATGCTCACAATACCTGTGTAAATGCTCAGGAAATGGCTGTTACACTGTATCATTTAGGGGAAAAGGATAAGAAACAAAAGTCTGTAGTGCCCCCTAATTGGGTAGTACACATCAGCAACAATATAACAAATTTTCTCCTGAGAACCTGAAGACAGGGGCTGAGAAGACGCACAGGGCTGAGAGACGCACGGGGCTGACGTATTTTTTTCTCTTGTCTATCTTGCTGTTTTTGTGTCCATGTGACTTTTGTTTCCCACCCTTGACTGAATTACCTGGTTGATTGCAGTCGTTTCAAGCCGGCTGTCTCGGCATACAATCACAAGCTGTAAAGAGTGATAACGTCCCGATATTTATACCTTTGATTTCTTTCCCTTGTCTAAATTCAAGAACTGGTGTATCTGCAGAATATACTAAATGACAGTTGTGATACTGGACACCCTTTTTCTGTGGCTTCACTAGAACTGAATCTATTTATAGCATAACACTTTTGGGCTGAAATAGATATATTTTATCCTACTGAGAAATTATCCACATATTCACATTTTATTAAGAGTTTTTAATCAAGACTGAGTGTTGGATTTCAGCCACCATCCACATTAACACAGAGACTTCTTGGCACCCGACTCCGGCACACCCCTCCCATCAACACCTCCACGGTAATTACTCTTACTTCTTGTTTTGGATGGTGATGATTTCTATTAATATTAATTTTTTACTATGATCACGAATAATTCATATGTTTTACTGGTTTTCTTTCCAAGCACAGGTATTTGATTATTTTTACCATTTTCACTTTCTTATTAACTTCTGCTTTAATCTTTACAAATTCCCACCTTTGCTTTACTAAGGTTTATTTTGTTTAGATGTTAATCTATACATATTCATTCTTTCTCGTTCAATAATATTTAAACCTGTGATTTTTCTTCTGAGCACTGTTCTAGCGGCTTCCCACAGGCTCTGAGGGGCAATGTTTTCATTGTTATTGTCTCAATTTTATGCACTTCTGAATTGCATTTCTTCTTTGAACTGTTTAAGACAGAGATTTTTGTTCTGTTTTTGTTTCTATTTCTTCTCTCTCTCTCTCTCTCTCTCTCTCTCTCTCTCTCTCTCTCTCTGTTTTTTAAATTTCCAAGTGTTAGGAGCGTTTTCTTATTCTGGTTTTTGTCCTTAATTTCAAATTTCATCACATCGTGACCTGAGAAAGTTGTCTACATTTGTCCTGCCTATTGAATTTACAATGTTTTCTTTATTATCTAATGTATGATTAATTTTTTGCGAATGTTTTCTATGAGCATTTTTTTTAAGTGTTGTTCTTTAGTTTCAGAGTTAAGGGTTTTTTACATATGTATATAAAACGGATCTATTTTTTCTATTGCTTATGAGTATCCTTTGCCCACTCGCTATATCACAGATTAAAAAGTAAAGTAAATTCTCCTACTACTGGTGTCCTTCATGATTTCCTATTGAATCGTTCCTCATTTTTGCTTGTTTTTGAACATCGATGCTCTATTAGTTGACACACATATTTATCTGCACCTTTACTGTTGAAAACTACCTAGGCCTGTTTTCTGCAATGTTCTTTGGCATAAATTCATTTAACTGCGTTCACGGGCACAACACCTGCACAGCCCTTGCACCCTCGATTTCCCAGCATTCTCTAATTTTGCTTTGTAATCCAATCAGGAAGTCTTTTTTCTTTTAACAGGAGACTTTAGCCCATTTATATTTTGATGTATGTTTTGGATATATTTCTGTTGTATTATTTTGTTACATTTTCTAACTTTTATAACCATTCCATTCTGTGGTCTTTTTGTCGTTTGCCATTTTGTGTGAAAATCTCCTGATACTTAGAAAAGTTTGTATTTTTGTGTTTAGTGGTAGCTTTTATAACTCTTAACTTTCTGTAATGCCTACACTTTTCTGCTTTTGACCATTTCTATTACTTTCCTACGCCGAGCACCTGACTAGTCCAATACGTTATTCTTCTCGGTGCTTCCCTTTATACGGTTAGACACACTGTTACCACTTCAGGTTATCGTTCATTGGCATGTTTTAATCTTCAGCTAATAATGATGAGAAAACCAACATTCTTGCGTTTTTCCCATCTCCTCCCTTCCCAAGAATTTTTATTAAGTGCGTACATTCCACATTACCAGAACGCAGAGCATTTACGTTGCTTGTGTCTTCCTGCCCCCCACATCAGCCTTACTCATGCAGGTCCCTCCTTTCCGGCGTCCCTTCTCCCTGTGCCGGGAGCCTCTCCTCCACCTTGCCGTCGGTCACGGCCCTGGCCCGCTGCCTCTCCGGGCTCCCCAGCTTGTCTCTGAGCGCTGCACATGCCCCAGCTTCACGGATTCTGCTGGATCGCTCAAGTTATTTCTCAGCAACATGTTAAGATACAATTTTAATCTGTGCAATGTCAAACTGTTTTTCTACAAAATTTTTTGGTTTTAAAAAATTGTGTGACATTGCCTTTATTATTCATCATTAAAGATGCGTTTTATTTGATCCAGCTTCGTGCAAAAGCCTCTATTGTGGAATGGACAGGCACATTCTTTTCTTTCAAATCTGAGCAGATGGTTTTGGAGTCCCATTTGCCTTCACTGCTTCCCGCTGGCAAGAGAAAGTTGCGGGCTTTCCCAGAAGAGCAAATGTCCTCCCGTCCTCTCTCAAGGAGTCAAAGAGACAATCAGAAGCACGTATGCATCCTTATTCAGGCCCAGGGAGCTTCTGCTCTAGCTGCTGCAGCCATTCCCTTGTCTGCAAACATCCTGGGGCGCAGCGTTTCTCTCGCGTGTGTCCCTCGCTGGTGAGAGGTTCCGTCGGGCTCCTTGCAGCTTTGGCAGAGTTCTTTCCCTGCGGTGCTGTGTCTTGGCCTCTCCCTGAACACGTCTGCTTATTTCCACTGCTGACGCCCGCTTCCTCCCATTTAGGGGCTTGGGTTTTAGCTGTATTTCTGTTTTGCCCCAATTTAAGTTTGCCTTTTTGATTTTCATTCTTCTTGGTATTTTTGGATGATTTCCAAGAAAGAAGGGAGAAATGCTGACATGCGACAGTGTTCAAAGCAAAAATCAGGCCCTTTTATTTTAACTTGTAACCCTGGATGCATAACTAACTTGCTTCCAACTTTACTCCCCACCCCCGCTTTGAGCCTTCCGCCCCGCCTGAGCCCGACACCCACAGCCTCCGTCAGTCTACCGCCCACACAGCGGACGGTCCACGAGGCCTGCTTCGACTGCCTGCTCCCTCCTGAGAGAGCCCTGCACCTCTCCTGTCCACAGCCCAGGACAGTGGCCGGCAAGCAAGACACCTGACACTTGTCTAGAGGTCAGTTCTCCATTTGTGCCCTTAGTCTAGCCACCTTTCAATCCACCTCAGATGCCATCCTCTCCATCAACCCTCCCCAAACTGGAAGCGCCAGCACCCACATATCTGACTGCAAAATCCGGCAACTCATGGACAAGACTTTTCTTCCCACCAGCTTGGGAGCGCCCGGAGGCTGACACACTGCTACCCAACTCTCAAGCCTGTTCCCAGCTTGGAACTTGGCACACAGGAGGTGCTGTGGGTGCGTGTGGGACGAGGGTGCCAGCGAATGCCTCACCATCCCGTGTGTGCGGCCGAGTGCAGCCCAGCCCAGCCCAGGGACAGTGAGCAGAGGGGCGCGGGGCGGTTTGCAGAGTAAATACACAGGGAACTGAGTCAACTCAGAAGGAAAAAAGATATGGAACCTGTCTGCCTACTAGTCAACCAATTTAAGAAACGATGGAACCATAGAAGTATTTAAACGGAGGAAAGGCCAGTCCGGTTTAGAAAAAGGCTGCTGGGAAATGAGCGTGAGTACAGTTTGGGGGTGACCTGGGAACAGCAAGTCCTCACCGGACCTCCGTTGCAGGCCCTGCTGACTCTGCAGCCACAGGCACCCCAGGAAGCCCCAGGCCCACCCCGCGTCCTCTCCTGTCTGCGTTCCTCTCACAATAACAGGCTTTGAGGGTGTCAAATGGACAGATTAGTGAGAAGGTGCTGCCACCAGGCTGGCTGGGAACCAGTTCCTGGCACGGGGGGTGGGAGTAAAACCCATCTCTGGTCATCTGGCCGAGGCTCAATCTGCAGGTGGGGACGGCACCTTCTACCTCCGAGGCCTAAGCATGAAGCGAGAAAACCTCCATCAAAGTCCCGGCAGGTCCCTGCCCCTCAGCATCAGGGCCCGCAGCCCCCACCCAACACACATGCACACACTCTCCCACACGGCCTCACACGCACACACCCAACACGCTCACATTCACACTCACATCACACTCGCCCATACACTCTCACACACACACACTCAACACTCACATATTCACACCATCTCTCCCTCACACGCACACCCAACACATCCTCATTCACCCTTACACACACCCTCTCCTATACACTCTAACACACACACACACACACACACACCTGCTCAGTATGACTGAGCTGTCTCTCCCACTCTCCGGCCCCTCAGCCCCCCATGTACCATAGGGGGTTGGTCTGGGAGGCCTTGGGGGCGTTCTCCCCGACCCCCTCAGGCTGGGCCGTCAGCCAGTGGAAGCTACGCCACGTTGGCCCAGGAGCACTGGAGAGAAACCCGGATGGGCGTTAACCTGCGCTCTGCAGCTGCCTGTTCCTCACCGAGAAGATCGGCATGCTGTTGGTTAAGAGAAAGACACAAGGACTAACTGGACTGAGAGACCCTGCAAACGACTTAGAACCATGGAGCCCTGTTCTAGAACCCATCCTGAAGCAAATTTACCTCCCAGCAAAAAGAACTGCAAAGAAAAATATTTCCTGAGAAGCTGTCTGCAGCAGCGGCGTGCTGGGCACGAGGCACGGCCCATGACGGGGACAGGATGGGGTCCTCGGCCTGCCAGTGCAGACAGCCACTTCTCAACGGTACCCTGAACGTCTCCAAATTTTGTTGCTGAGAGAGGGCTTGCCCTAGCCATTTCCAATCTCTGAAGTTAATACACAAACTTAGATTCCTTTCCTGAGCTGGCGCTCCTAAATCAAGAAGCAGAATTACCAGCAGCGCCTGCTCTCCATGAATCAAGACGCTGGGGGAGAGGGCTGCAGCTCCGACCGGCCACCGCTGCCCTGGGAGCTGCCAGGTGGGCAGAGTCCTGAGTTCCAAGCAGGCTGTGCTGACACTGGGGCGGAGTGGGGGTTTCCGTGGGAAAGCCAGACAAGCTAGTGAAGGCTCTGGGTCAGCCGGGCTTGTCTTCACAGCTCCTCACGAGACCCTGCTTCTCACTCGGAGGTACCACAGCTGCGGCCACGGGAGGCTCCCATTCTTCCAAAGCGAAGTGGGGACCCCACCCTCACTGCTGCTTCCATGCCACCTCCTGGAGCCAAACAAGCTGTGGGCCGGCAGCGGTCCCACTGACATCAGGGTGCTGGTCATCTCAGGCCTGCACGGAGGTCGGCCCACCCCCAGCCGTGCAGCAGGTGGGTGTGGGAAGGAGCCGACCCCGTCCCGGGGCCTGGCCAGCCTAGCTAACCTCACCGCAGTGACAACAGAACAACGTGCGGAGCTCAGGCTAAGATACATGGAGACAGCAGAAGCGGTGGGGTACACGGCCCTCGTGCGTCTCTGCTGGTTCATCCACAGCTAGGATCTGGGGGCCCTGCGCTCCTGAAAACTGCCCACCCCCCTCCCAAGGGACTGTCTTTGGGAGGCAGACAGGGCCTCACCAGGGCCTGGTGCCGATATGTCAGGGAGCCCTAGCAAAGGGCAGCAAGGTCAGTGCTCTAGTTACAGACACCCAGAAGCCAGCCTCAGGACGGATCGTGTCCAGGAACTGCAGGGTGACTGGGTGACGCTGCCTTTAAGTCCCTCCTACAGCAGGGGTCAGACACTTCCAGTGTGCGGGGCCCAGCAGTAAGCGCTCCATCTGTAGGCTCCATGCTGCTGTGTGCACAAGTGGCCAGGCTGCTCTATGGTGAGGGCATTTCCACGGGGCTTTGGGCAGAGCACCCTGAACGGCTGGGGCCCAGGAGTGGCAATAATTCGCCCTAGGACAAGCACTGCTCCAGGTCAGCCGGCGAGTCATAACATGCCACAGAGAGCTCCAACCACTTCCCTGTAGCTTCCCTGCAGCTTTGAACAGTTTATAGGATACAAAATATCCAGGATCTTCCCCTCACCCTTCCACACGCTCAATCTTTACAGGATACAAAGTGACCAGCATCCTGCCAGCCAGGTGTCAGAATTAATATAACTGAATCCCATTTTTTCAACAGTTAAGTGAAGAAAAAAAGACCAAAATAAAATTTATAGAGATGGAAATGACAATGTCTGAAATAAAAAATGCATAAATCATCTTCATGGAAGGCTAGATATTAACTAAAGAAAAAACCAAGAACTTGAAGACACGTCAATAGAAACCAATTCAAAATGAAAAGCAGAGGGAAAAGAATTTTAAAAAATGAAGACAGCACAGTGAGTGCTGGGACAGGTGCGGGTGTCATAAACGTGGTGAACTGGCGTCTTGGCAGGAGGACCTCCTACGAGGATTAGGGATGAAAAGGCAAGTCCACAGAGCTGAGAAATGTAAAACCCCAAGAGACACAAAGAAAAGCACAAGAAGGCACATTATAGTCAAAATGCTCTAACCAGTGATGAAGAAACCATGTCAAAAGCAACCAGAGAAGACAGCACTTCATAGAAGCACAATGAGACGGAACACAGTGATCCGGCATTGGAAACAATGCAAGTGAGAAGTCAGGGGAACAACACCTTTAAAGTCCTGAAAGGGGAAAAACACTGTCAGCTAAGAAGCGAAGATTCATAAAATGACAGCCCTTTAGCTAGACGACCAGGGGGAAAAGAGAGAAGTGGAAGCGGGGGGCTTTCCCGCTGACCTCCAAAGTAAGAAGGATTGTAAGTTAATACTATAAACAACTGTCCACCAAAAACTTAGATAACCTAGATGAAATGAACAAATTCCTAGAAAAACACAAACTACCAAAACTGACTCAAGGAGAAACAGAAAATCTAAACAGACCTGTAACAAGTAAGAAGACTCAACCAGTAATTGAAAACTTCCCAACAAAGAAATGTCTGGAACCAGATGGCTTCCCAGGCGAGTTCCACCAACATTTAGAGAATTAACACCAACACTTCCCAAACCCTCCCAAAAGATGAAGAGGAAGAAATGCTTCTGAACTCATTCTATGAGCATTGCCCTGAAACCAAAACCAGACAAGACATCCCATGAAAAGAAAACGAAGACCAGTAACCGTTATGGATATCAGTGTAAAAATCCTCACCAAGACACTTGCAAACTTTACCCAGCAGCACATTAGAAGGATTACACACCACGGCCAGGTGGGGTTTACACCAGCAACACAAGGGGAGCTCAACGTGTAACAGTCAAACATAACATAGTAGCAGGACAAAGGGGAAACCCCACAAAATCACCTCAGTCGGGGCAGAAAAACACTTGGCAAAAATCCAAGCCCTTTCATGATAAAAAATACTCAATAAACTAGAAATAGAAGTGAACTTCTGCAACATCCTCAAGGGCACTTACTAAAACCCACAGCTAACATCATACCCCATGGGGAAAGGCGGAGAGCTTTCCCCTAAGATCAGGACCATGACGAGGTTGCCCGCTCTCACCACTGTTATTCAACACTGTACTGGAAGTTCTAGCCAGAGCCATCAGGCAAGAAAAAGAAATAAAAGGCATACAAATTGGAAAAGGAGAAGTAAAGCTATCTCTATTCACAGGTGACATGATCATATATGTAGAAAATCCTAAATAATAATAATAATAATAATAATAATAATAATAAAACCACAACCTATTAAGAGTTAAATAAATTCAGCAAAATTACAGAATGTAAGACCAACACACAAAAATCAATGACATGTCTATACACTAGTAATTAGCAATCAAAAAGGAAATTAAGAAAAAATTCCATTCACAATAGAACTGAAAACTATGAAACAGCGCTAAAAGAAGTGAAAGAAAACCTAAATAAAAGAGGAGACATTCTATGTTCACAGGCTGAACGACTTAATGTCTAGATGGCAATACCCCTCAAAGTGAGCCACAGTCAATGCAACCCCTGTCAAAATCCTCAGTCTGTTTTGCTGAAATGGAAAAGCTGATCCTAAAATTCATGCAGAATTGTAAGGCCCCAAAGAGCCAAGGTGATCTTGAAAAAGAAGAAAGTTGGGAGGATTCAGTTGCCAATTTCAAAACTTACTGTGAAGTGACAGTCATCAAAACAGTGTGGTAATGGCATAAAGATTGACATATTGATCAATGAAGTGAAGTTCAGAAATAAACGCTTACATCTATTTCAATTGATTATTGATAAAGGCGCCATGAACAGTCTCTTCAACAAATGGTACTAGGGCAACTGGACATCCCCATGCAAAAGAATGAAGGTGGGCTCTTATCTCACACCATCTTCAAAAAGTTAAGTCAAAATTGATCAAGATGGATCAAAACCTAAATGTAAGAGCTAAAACTATAAAACTCTTAGAAAAAAACATAGGACTAAATCATCCTGATCTTGGGTTTGGCAACAGTTTCTTAGCTCTGATACCTAAAACACAAATGACAAGAGAAAAGAAATGGATAAAATGGACTTCATCAAAGCTAAAACCTTCATGCACCAAAGGACATTATCAAGAGTGAAAAACAACCTGCAGAGTGGGAGAAAATATTTGCAAATCACATGTCTGTTAAGGATTTAGTGTCCAGGATATACAGAGAACTCCTACAGAATTTACCTCTTACAGGACACTCACAGCTCAACAACAAAAAGACAAACAATCCAACTTAAAAATGGGTAAAGGACCTGAACAGACATTTCTCCAAAGAAGATATCCAAACGGCCAACAGCATATGAAGCAAAGCTCAATGTCACTGGGCCATCATGGAAAAGCAAACCCAAACCACAACGAGATGCCACTTCACACCCATTAGAATGGCTCTAATTACAAAGAAAATAAAATTACAGGTGTTATCGTCACCCCTTCTTTCCTGATATTGGTAATTTGGTCTTCTCTGCTTTTGTTCTGATTACTCTGGCTAGAGGTTCACCAATTTTGTTATCTCAAAGAACCAGAGTTTGGTCTTATTTACAGAACTCAGCTTGAAAAACTTCTTTCAGTTAGGGCAACGGGCATTTCCCAAGAGGCAAGTGGGAAGCAGAGGAGCACGTAACACGTGGTGACGGTGCTCACAGAGGTTAGGGGCTGCGGCAGAGCTCGGCAGACAAGGCTCCCTGGCAGCAGCGCCAGGTCCGGGGGACCAGCCTTCTGAAGGGCCATGTGTCAGGCTGGTGACCAGGTCCCTCCCTCTTCACGAGGAGGCTGGGCCTGCCAGACTCACTCACAGCAACAGTGTGGTGAAATGCTGATGCTGATGGTACCGAGGGCAGCTTGCCAGCCCAGCATAACCTTTAAACGGAGACCGTGTACTTCAGCCAATTTGAGAGGACACAGGTTCCATCCCAGCGGCCTTCCCCAGTTTCACAGGGCATGCTCTCCCCTCCCCGACAGCAATTCCAACTCACGTGGCTGCTGCTGAGCGGAGCGCAGAGTGAGGACGCTCAGACGCCCAGGACACTTCATCACCTGTTCACACAACACAGGTCCAGCCTGTGCTGAGCACCACACAAGGTCACGTGGGAGCCGAGGCCTCCGCAGAGCTCTCAGAGCAAAGGCCTGGGTCCCAGGGAGTCAGGGTGCTACCTCCCGTGCAGAGCCCCATCTGGGTGGCGTTTCGGGCCTCACAGAGAACACAGAGAAGGGAGGATGCTGTGATTAGAGCTGGGAGTCCTGGTCAAAGGTCACGCCCTGTTCAGCATGGGACCCACCAAGTACCTGGTCTTAAGCAGCTGCTGCTTCCTGGTGAGAGGACACCCTCCGGGCACCCTTCCTCACCTGGAGGGGAGGGGGACAGCGGCCAAGATGGCTCACCAGGAAGTCTGTACTGTGCACAGTGGGTCAACTGCCTTCACCTCAGAGAACGAAGCCCAGCTGAATGTTCACCAAGAAGTCCAGCTTAGTATTTCTTGTCAGCAAATTTGCCAGGAAAGCAAACTCGAACGAAATCCCCAGCCTGTCTACCCAGGGACAGGACCCTGGAGAGCTCCTGATGCCATTATCATTAGGGCTGGAGAGGTTCCAGGGCAGCCCAACCGCAAGTGGCAGGCACATGGGGAGCAAACGAGGCCTTAGCTCCAAGGCGGCAGAGGGCAGGGAGGCCCCAAGAGGCAGACTTGTAAAAATCTAGTTTCAACTGAAAAACACAGAAACACAGCCGGAAGGTGCACAAGTCTGAAAGCAGTATAGGCCACTCACCCTCCTGGGCACCTGGAGGGGCACAACTGCCCCCCTAACGGTCACGGTCGGCAGCCCCAGCCACAACTCCCCCGAAGAGCTGGGAGCCGTCCCCATCTGCCCGTGAAAGGAGGTGCCTCTGGGCTCCGTGCGCAGTGTCTGCACTGCGCTTCCAACAGGGGCTAAGGGTTTAACCAAATCAACAAGGCTGCCTCCTCAGGAGCCAGTCCTTAGCCTGGGGCTGCAGGTGTCAGAAGTTCTATGAAAACCCAATGCCCCTGGGAAGCCCCTGCAGAAAATACGCATAGCAGGAGTCTGCAGTTCGGAGGGCTTGCTGGGTCCCTAAGTCTCTGAGATGCGGGCGGGTGGGGCTCCTGCTGAAGAAGTAGTGACTGCAACTGAGGGGTTTCGCTGCAGAAATGGCCCTCGTCTGAGGCTCTTCACTGGGTCACAAGGGGCACAGAAGAGCAGGGAGATGCGGTGGCCGCGCAACTCTCCACCCCAGGGCGGCAGAGGTGCGCCCGGCAGGGGCTTGGTCCTCTCCACAGGGAAGCGGCGGCAGAGCAGACCCTGGCTGGCAGGGAGCCGATGATGCTCGGAGCCTGTGAGCGCCGAGGCAGGACGTCTGTCCCAGCTCTACCTGGACACACGTGCCAGGCACACACTCGGACGGGGCGTGTGCAGTGACGGGGACGACGCTGCGGACCTGACAGTATTATAAAGCAGACTCATGCCGTGCGCACAGTGGACTGCAGCTGAGAGCGAAGCCGCACAGGGTCCTGCTGAGACACGAGAGGTTCGAATGGTATGAAACGGTCAGTGCTCAGAACGGGCAGGGCCCAGGAAGGCCGGCGCACAGGGTCTCTCCCGTCTGGGATTAGCCCCGTCTTCCCCAAAGATAAACTAACCAACTAATAGTTGGTGGCTGTTACAGACTCACTCTCACTCTACATCGGTTTGGCTGGTGAGGCCACTGGGAGGCTTCACTGTCCACGTTAGAAGTGTCCACCTTCTCCTGTCACCTTCCCTGGACCCCGTGACGAACGTGGAGCCAGCAGCTAGAGGAAAAAGCAGAGTGCGAGTGGCAAATGACAAAACACCTAGCAATAAACCTAACAAGAAGCGTGTGCGTCTCCCTGGAGGAAAACGACAACCGCAGTGAAGGGTGTGGCAGGAGCCCTGTGTTTGCAGAGACGCACGCCGCTGGGGCCGGGAAGTCCCCACGCAGAGAGAGGGACACTTGCCCACGTCACTCTGCAAACACAGGCAGCTCCAATGGGATTTCTGCACGAGACTCGACAAGCTAACTCTGAAGTTCACGTGGGGGAGAACATGAGGATAGCTAAGGAAATGCCGAGAGGGGAATAGAAAGATCGCGCCATGTCGGGCACCACAGCCTCTGGTAGCTCAAACAGCGCAATGCGGTCGTCCAGAAAGACACCCGTGTCCTCGCGCACAAGGAGTTTCCTTCTCCTTTGTGGAGGGAGAACCAAATATCTTCTGCAATTGATGGCCAGAAATTACGCCATTAGAAATTTATTTTCTAGACTAAGACCCCCACCTTCTCAGCCTCCAGGGAGCCCTCCTCTTGGTTCCAGCGGTCACCCCCTTCCTCGAGCCTTTCCCAACACACCGTGCACTGAGGACAAAGTTCTCCGGTGGGGGCGGACGTTCCTCCAGCCTGGTGCTTGGTCCCATGGCAGGATGGGTCCTGCAGACACGAGCTGCAGTCAGTCCCATAGCCAGGAGGTTTTCTGCTAACTTGCTGGAAGGCAGCTGGAAACACTGGCCGTGACGAGGCCAGGTCCGTGGGCAGTCTGCACGTATAGGTGACGGCTGCCAGCACCAAACCAGGGACACTCCCACGACCCCAAGGGTCTGCTGGCCTCACAGTGGCAGGAGTGTCAGCAGGGCCCCCAGAACCAGCACAGGTGCTTTCGGATAAGAGCCTGAGCTGGGACAGGCCAAGTGGACGGAGGCCCAGGGGACTGCCCGCTCCCAGACGAGACAGGGCCCTGCAGGACCCGCCCGTCTCTTAACGGGATGGCAGGACCTGCATTGCTGGGTTGCTGTCAGGCCGTAGACGCCATCGGTAAAAGACGTGTCATTGGGCCTCACCTGCATGGCCACATCAGCCTGCCCATTAGAGCTGCGACACAGAAGGAAGGGCAACGGGAAGCCATCCGCCAGGCCCTGGTCCGGCCACAGCCCTGCCCAGGCGGGCCCTCAGCAGGGCACCCCGGGGAGGCGAGGAGGGGCGCGGAGCAGAACCATCAAGACAAGAGGGACTCAAGGAATACGACGGTTTAATTACACGCAGTTGTGAGGGTGTCATTCCTCTTAAATCAGAAAAAACCTTCTATTCTCTCCTTGAAGTATACAAAATACTGCAGGATGTTTTGTCGTTACGATAAAACAGATTTCTGCAGCCGCCGCTGGCCACATCTAATTCAGGTGACATAGGTTAACTATACAGCTATGGCCTGGACATCTTCCCTGTGATATTAATCGCGTTAAAGAAAAAGGCATGAATTATGCTTATGCTTACTAATTAGCACGGGTTTGCTATTTAATAGAAAGTCAAACTGTCTAGGTCTTGTCATCTGTAATTAGCTAAAGATGTTTAACTTTTTCTTTCTTCTTCCTCTCCTATCTTAATATCAAACGGACTTTGGGCAGAAAACAGCAGGTGGGGGGCCTGGGGGCTGGGAGAGGTGGCAGAGCAAGGGCTCTGTGCCCAGCTCACCGGAGCCGTGGAGGTGCAGTCAGTGGCCCCTTGGACTCAGAGGCCCCCTGAGCCCCATTCTCCTAGGAACAGAGACACCCCTGGGCAGCCGTCGGAAGGTGTCACCGGAACAAGCAGGTGGGCTGCAGAGCCCGGCCGGGGCTGCCCACGGCTCCCCTCCAACTCCGGGGTCACCAGCAGAGCAGGGCCTCCCCCTAACCACATCAAACGTGTTTCACTGAGACCCCAGTCCCTGGGGAGCTGAACACAGATCTCTCCAGCTCCGGATCCCCAAACCCCGGCACCAACTGGCCTGGCGTTTTTCTGCTCGGGAGGCCTCAGAAGACACCCCCAGACGAGGGAGGGTTTGGAGGAAGAACAGAGGCTCCCAGCCCCCAGGGGGAGCGTGGCCTGCATGCCAGGCTCAGGAGCTGCCACTTCTGAATTTTCCTTTATCTGGGAAAAAGAAGAGAGAAGTGAAATAAACAACACGAGATAGGGTGACGATTAGACCATCAAAGGCAGAGATTAAGAACCTGTCTGAGGAGACGGCTACATCTCAGATCCAAAAACAAGAACAGCTCAAGGTGCCCATGGTGTCCTGCTCGAGGTCTGTGTACCAGGGCCGCTGGCATCTTGGGCCTCGGATCATCTCGGGGCAGAGCCAGGCCCTGCGCCACAGGGACAAGGCACATTTCATACAAAGCTCCGTGTGGAACAGCTTGGTCTCGGGGCAGGTTAGGACGCTAGGTCCACAGGCGGCTCTCCACCCCACCCGGGAAAAGCAAATAATACCTCTGCTCCCGCCCCCACCAACGAATCCCAATGTAATTCGTCTAGAAGAGGCACTAGGCAACAGCATTTTAAAGCTCCTGGGAGCTGTACACAAGTAACAGAAACTATATGGGTCGAGAATAACAAAAAACACTGGTGGGAAGGCAGCCACCCTCCAGCCCCTTGTCCCCCCTGCACCCCACGATGACATGGGTGCAGCAGCCCGGGGCCAGAGCGCTCAGGGTCACCCAGCGCCCCGATCCAGGGGGCCGGGTGCTGGCAGCCTGTCCTTCTCCCCCAGAAGGTTCCGGGTGGGCTTAGCAGTCTGTCCTGCAAACCCCAGGGCTGAAGCACCAGCTCTGCAGTCTCCTGGCGTCTGCGTAAGCGGACGGCTGTGGGTGACGTGCAAACTGCTAGGCCTGAGGCCAGGGCCTGGCGTTCCCTTAGTGTGAGGTCTTCTCTAATTCCGCCTGCCTCGTGTCCATCGTGGGAGCACGGCGTCGGGCACGCTTCCATTCAAGTCAATACCGAGGAAGTGATGTGTGCCCACACACAAACATGGGGGTCTCCCCACGGCTTCTTCAAATGGATGCATCAGTCTTCAAGGAACACCCACACACACGCACGCTCCGGGGCTTCCCCAAAGTCAGCAAGAAACAGGTCCCCTATTTCAGGAGCCCGGACTAGCCAGTGCATGAGTGGGAGAAACCAGGCAGATGAGCATCCCCCACAAAGTGTCTCAGGCTGAGAACGGCCAGGGCGGTCCCTAGGTCCCTAACTGCTTCACAGTTTACAAAGCTCCTCCTTAGCCACGGGACAGGCACACCCATCAGGCCCCGCAGGGTCCCCAGTCCTTTCTGACCGCCGGGGTGAGAGTAAAGGGCCATCAGCTGAGTCTCTGGCCTCCCCCTGAATGACGGTTCCCCTTTGATCAATCAGCATAAATGCTCCCCACACAGGTCAGACCCACAGGGAGAGACGCACCCACAGGCATTTCCTCCAGCCTGAACACACGCATGGCCAACACACAAGTCACACACACGATCGTGCTGCAGTCCTGTCTTACAGCCTGCTTTCTTCCTCCACTCAGCAGAGCATCTCAGTAGCCCGCTCTCCTGTCACACTCACCTGGCTAAAGGAGGGCCTGAGCGCAATGGCAGTGACCAGCCCGGCCTGCAACGCACGGGGAAGGACAAGCACACTGCCCTCTCCTGCCAGCTCCCTCTCCCAGCTGCCTGTGCGGCCTCACGCCCTAACCTCCTCCCCGCTTGGCCTGAGGGACCATTGCTTTCAGCCCTCTCTGTCCCCCCAAACAGCCCAGTCCCTCCAGCACCATCACTCTTCCTGCCCTACTGGACCATTCCCAGGGATACATAGCACCCCTCTGTCCCCCAACACCTCACGCGGCCTCGCTTCACGTATGCAAGGACTCCGCGGGCCCTTCGCGCTCTCCTGCCTCCCAGGATCATGGGTGACATCCTGTCACCTGGTCCACAGCAGCTCTCTCCTCTCAGCTCCTATTACAGGTGTGACGCGGCGGTCTCTCTGGGTATCACTGCCCTCTCCTGCAGTCCCTGACGCCTGGCTGTCCCTCACCCAGGCCAGTGTCTGGATGCTGGAGCCTGTCGGGGCTCCCACCATGGGCTCTGCCTTCTCAGTACCTGCGCTCCCCGCCAAGGACGTGAGGACACCTGATGCTTCACTGGCCTTGACTCCGGGCCCTGGGCCCTAGGCCCCAGCACCCAGCAGCGTCTCAGACCCCCAGCTCCCCCTCTGAACTCTCACTCCGCCATCTTCCATCCCCATCACCCTGACACCACCCTTGAGCCCTCACCTCACGCTGTCTGCCTAACCTGCAACAGCCTTCAGTCTGCCCATCCCTCACCCTGACAACCCGCCACGGGCTGAGCACAGCCACACGTCCATCCCCCATGTCCCCACCTCATGAGTGGGCCAGTTTCTGGTCCATCCAGCCCCGCCCTCCAGTAACGACCGACGGTGGTGACAGCAAGGACACAACCACAGGCTGTGGGTGGCTCACAGCAGATAAAGCAAATTCAAGGATGTGTCATGTCATTTCAACTTGGAGGTGATGCCTACTGCAGGTGGAGGCCAGGTGGCCTGCTCAAGGTCAGGGGACTGACAAGTGATGACGCAGAAATGCATGATGTAGATCCTGGAGCACGTCCCAACGCCAACAACAGCCTCGCCCTGGGACCCCCAAAGCGGCTGGCGTGGGGTCTGGGGCAGGGCGGCCTCAACAGCACATGCAAACATCCCCTAAGTTATTCCTGTTCTCAGAGACCAGACCAAGGGCTGGAGCAGCATGGGGCAGCTCCCAGTCTGCATAGAGCAGGGGGGCTCCAAAAGCAAACCATTGGCCCCCACAGGGCGGTGAGGCAACCTCTTGACACTGGAGCGAGTGCCCAGGCGAGGGGCACCTGCCCGCGCCCCGCTGAGGCTCTCAGGCAGCCCGGGGAGGAAGGGGCTGATGCGGTCCCAGGAAAATGCACACCAAGACAGGCCTGTACGAAAACGGAAGTAAACCTGCTGTCCAGCACATCCACACAGCTGAGAGCCTCAGTCTCGGCACTCTGGGTGCAGTGACATCTCATGACAACACAGACCCAGGGGAACAGGTCCTGACCTGGGCAGTAAGCGTACCACTGCCCCCACCTTGCAGCAAGGGAGCCAGGACTCAACTTCCAAACCCCACGCCCTCTTTCCACCTGTGTTTCTGACGACAAGAAGGACCATGGCTGTCAGGGACCCATAATCTGCGCCGCAGGGTGAGTCAGGATGGGGACAAGAACTGCCCGGGGCCCCGGAGCTAAGGCGCCTCAAACCTGGCTTCGTTCTGGCCCCAGGGACCCACAGCAGGGAGTGCATCTCAGGACTTACCATGTCCGCTCTCTGCTTCTGGCCACCCAGCTCCTCCAGCGCCTCTGACAGCTGAGCCTGCAAGACAAGACAAGGCGGCGTCAGTGGGCCCGCTCCTCCCCCACCTCTGCCGCCCCCACGAACAGTGGTGGTGGTGGGGCGGGGCTCGAGAGCAGGAACTGGCACCTGGGGGAGTCCCGAACTCCCACCTTTTGGAGGAGGGAACTGAAGGGCAGCTGGGACACGTAATACCCACCAAGTCTGTCCCCTAACTTGCCGCTGGGAAGTGACTGTGGAGGTAGTTGTTGGTGGAGACAAAGGGACTGGGAGTTCAGTGCCCTGGAGGGGGAGCAGGAAAGCACCCCCTCCTCTCATTCTGCAGGAAGTGATGAAGGGAAGCCCTGCCTTCCCGACCACTGCCCACCAAGCAGGACTCCAGGGTCCAGGCAGAGCCCCCACGGCCAGCCGGCACACAGACGCGGGAAGGTTCCGCCCATCTGGCTGCTACTGTGAATGTCACTTGGCAAGTGCAGCCTCTGTGCAGAGGCACGTGCACTTGGTCCCCAGGCAGCGGCATGTGCAGCCTTGCGCCAGCACCACAAAGCCCCGACCCCAGGAGGGCACCAGCCCCAGCCCGTCGGCCTGGGGACTCTGTCCCTTCCCCGCAGCAGCAGGACAGCGGACACACAGGGGGGACACTCGTGGCCACTTCTCTGGGGGCCCCTCTGTAAGGTCACAGCATCCAGCTCTTGAAGGTATGAAGGAGACAGGACCGGACGGCCCCGGCGGCTGCGGGACACCTGCTTCTCCATCACAACACCAGGTCAGCCAACCCCAACCACCGAGCGCGTTTGCTTCCTATGTGGAAACTGCTGCACGACGGAGGCAGGGTGCTCACGGAAAGCAGGCCCACACGAGCTGACGGTCCCGACGTCATGGACGACAGGGAAGTATGGGCAAGACAGGGGGACACAATTGTGACTGCAATGAAGGAGCTTCTGAAATCACACCTACAAAACCAAAACCAAACCCCCAATCCAAAACCACCCTCCAGGCTGGTCCTGCGGACCTGGTCGTGCGGTCCACGTGCCTCGGCCTCACCTCCAGCCAGGAAACGGGCAGCTGGGTACCTGGTGGGCACTGCAGAGGCCATCTCTCATGGGCAGTGGGTGATGTTTGGAGAAAGGCCAGGAACGGAGGCAAAACGGACACCCACACTGGACCCGAGGGGGCCATCGTGGAATGTCTGTAAATTCACTACCAGCCGAGAGCTGGCCGTGCACAAACATTTACACACAGATAATGAGATCGACTCCTCGAGCTGCCCAGCCATGCTGGGAGAGCGCTCTGGCTGACGGGCAGGTGCACAAGTCCTCTGAGAGGGAGCAGCCCAGGCAGCACGAGGGCAGAGCGCACGTCCCTGTGCTGGGAGTGGCCTTCGGGAGGCTGGCCCTCCAGGACCCACACAGCGAGGGGGGCCAGCCCTGCGCTGAAGGCCCCGCACTGTGGCCATGCTGCCTTTCGTGCAGCAGTTTTCTTGCTGGTCCTGCTTTACAAAGGAAGAAGCTGAGGTCCAGCAGCCAAGTCGTTGCCACACCTCCCAGCGTCAGTGACGACCAGTGTGCTCCAGGCCTGCGTGACCCCTCACCACGCTCCGAGAGCTGAGTGCGCCCCAGGGCCCATACCTGTGCTGTCTGGAGATACCCCACAAAAGACGTTCCCCTGCCTCCTCAGTCTCAGGGCCGAGGGAAGCAGGCAGGAACCCACAACCTTCTCCACGGTTCGTGCCAGGAGAACCAGAGAACTACAAAGCGATGAGAAAAAATAAATGATCTGACAGAAAAAACGGTGGAAGATACAGACATTTCCCAGACAAGGATACACAGACTGTCTGTGAACGTGGAAATGGTTACTATGAACAATTATACACCCACAAACTGAATAACTTAAAAGGATAAACTCCTAGAAACATACAACCTGTCAAGAATGAATCAGGAAGAAACAGGAAATCTGAACAGACCAGTAATGAGTAAGGGGTTGAATCAGTAATTTAAAAAACAAAAAAATCTCCCAACAAAGGCAGGCCCAGGACCAGATGGCTTCAGGGGTAAATTTTACCAAATGTTTAAAGAATAACTAATACCAATCTTTCTCAAATTCTTCCAAAATTGAAAAGAATACTTCCAAACAAGGCCAGCATAAACCTGATACCAAAGCCAGACAGGGACACCATGAAAAAAAAAAGGAAATTACAGGCCAATCTCCCTAATGAACAGATGCAAAAATTCTCCACAAAATATTAGCAAACCGAATTCAACAATATATTAAAGGGCTCATACACCATGACCAAGTGGGATTTATTCCAGGGATGGTTCAACATCTGCAAATCAATCAATGTGATATACCACAGTGATTAAGAATAAAGATTATACGATCATCTCAATAGATGCAGAAAAAGCATTCCACAAAATTCAACATCCTTTCATGATAAAAATTAATTAGGTACCAAAGGGATATACTTCAATATAACAAAGGCCATATTTGACAAACCCGTAGCTAACATACTCAATGGTGAAAAGCTGAAGCTTTCCCTCTAAGATCAGGGACAGTACAAGGATGGCCACTCACCACTGTTATTCAACACTGTACTGAAGTCCTAGGCAGAGCAATCAGGCAAGAAAAAGAAATACAAGGCATTCAAATAGGAAAGGAAGAAGTGAAATTATCTGTTTGCAGGTGACATGATCTTATACATAGAAAACAAGACTCTACCAGAAAGCTATTAGAACTAATACATTGCAGGATATAAAATCAACATACAAAAATAAGTTACATTTTTATACACTAACAATGAGCTGCCAGAAAAACAAATAAACCAATCCCACCTACAATAGCATCAAAAACAATAAAATACTTAGGAATACATTTAACCAAGGAAGTAAAAAGACCTATATACTAAAAACCATAAGACAGTGATGACAGAAACTGCAGAAGACACAAATAAATGGTAAGACATCCCATGTCATGGATCAGAAGAAGTAATGTTGTTAAAATGTCCATATTACCCAAAGTGAACTACAGATTCAATGTAATCCCTATCAAAATTCCAATGGCATTTTTGACAGAAATAGAAAAAGCAATCCTAAAATTCGTATAAGAACCACAAAATACCCCAAATAGCTAAAGCAATCTTGAGCAAGAACAAAGCTAGAGGCATCACAGTTCCTAATTTCAAACTATATTACAAAGCTATCGTGATCAGAACAGCATGACACTGGCATAAAAACAGACACATGTTATCAATGGAACAGAATACAGAGCCCAGAAATAACCCCATGCACATACAATCTACTAGTACTTGACAAACAACGGGGAAAGGACAATCTCTTCAATAAATTGTGCTAGGAAAACTACTGGGTGTCAGAAAAGTCATGACCTATTTTTTCTACGTTTTTCGTTACAAAAATGAGTCATGACATTTCTGACAGCCCAATAGAAAACCACCAAAGAATGAAACTGAACCCCTGTCTTTTACTATATACAAAAACCAACTCAAAATAAAGACTGAAACCATAAAACTCTCAGAAGAAAACGGGGGAAGCTCCTTGACATGCATCTTGGCGATGATGGTCTTTTGGATGTGACACCAAAAGCACAGGCAGCAAAAGCAAAAATACACGAGTGGGACTACAGCAAACCAAAAAGCTTCTGCACAGCGAAAAAACCATCAACAGAATGAAAGGCAATGGGAGAAAACACGGAATGGGAGAAAATACTTGCAAACTACATATAAAAAAAGGGATTAATATCCCACATATATAAGGGACTCTTACAACTCAACAGCAAAGGAATAAATACCCAATTAAAACATGGGCAAAGGATCCGAGGAGACACTTTCCCAAAGAAGAATACAAATGGCTGAGAGGTTCATGAAAAGGTGCACACGCCACTCATCACCAGGGAAATGCATATCAGAGCCACTGTGAGCTACCACCTCACACCTGTTAGGACGGATGCTGTCAACAAGACAACAGGCAGTGCAGGTGAGGACGCGCTGTCACCGCTGTGGGGATGTGAATAGGTTCAGACGCTCTGGGAAGCAGTATGGAGGCGCTCAAAAAACTAAAAATAAAGCTGCAATCCATACGACCCAGCAACCCCACTTCTGGGAATACACCCAAAAGAAATAAAATCACGGTCTTGAAGAGGTGTCTGCAGCCCATGTCACGGTGGCATTATTCAAACCGCCCAGACATGGGAACAACCTGTGTGTCTGTTGATGGACAAATGAATAAAGAAGAGGTGAGATACATACATACACATACACACACACACACACACACACACACACATACACACACACACAGTGGAATATTACTGAGCTGTAATAAGGAGAGCCTGTCATCTGTGACAACATGAATTAACCCGGAGGACATTATGCTAAGAGAAAAATAAGCTAGACACAAAAAGAAAAACGGCATGATATCACTTGTATCTAAAAATCTGAAAAGGCTGAACTCATAGAAACAGAGGGTAGAATGCTGGTTGCCAGGGGCCAGGACAGGGGCTGTGGGTGGGGCTGGAAGAAACGGGAAGATGTCAATCAAAGCACACACACTTCCTGTTATAAGGTAAGATCTCGAGGCCTAATGTACAGCATGGCGACTGTAGTTAATCCTAATGTACATGCCTGAAATCTGGTAAGAACGTAGATCTTAAGTGTTCTCACCAAAAAGGAAAAGAAAGATGAACTCTGTGGGTGATGGATGTTAAATTAGCTGGATTGTGGTGATCCTCTCACTGTGCACATGCATATGAAAACATCCGTTGTACACCTTGAATACACAAGCTGTCTGTGTCAACCAGACCTTGGTAAAGTTGGGGGATGACGGAGTCTGCAAGCTTTAATTACCTCACCTCTGGGCGCATCATATTATAACCCGTTGTGAGAATTAAACAAAAAAGCAGGAAAAGTATGTGGCACAACGCAACAGCTCAGTACCTGGCAGCCACCATTTTCTCCTGAAAGGCATGTCAGGTAAAGACGCCTCTGCCCTGAGCAGGGAGCAGGTGCCGTCACAGGGTGCTGAGGACGGCCCCCC
>NW_017731383.1:1159848-1161936 GCF_001890085.2 Hipposideros armiger
TCTGGCCCTTTACAGCGAAGCCTGATGACCCCCGAGTGAGAAGACACGGGAGCTCGGGCAAGAGGCGTGGGTGGGACAGAGGCGGAGGAGGACACGGGGGCACAGAAGGTGAGAGCAGATGCGGACGGGGAAGGAAGGAGGCTAGAAACGAGGGAAAAGAGAACTAGGTGGCGGTGGGGAGGGGCAGAGGCCAGCGCGCCCACAACCACCAGCACCCCGGCTCCCACATGGCCAAGGACGTCCCCGGTCCCTCTTCCAGACTAGGACCACACGGGCGGGCGGAGGGGGGGGCGTCCTGACACTTGTTAATCTGCTCCAAAACCAGGCGGGTGGGCAGTGGGGCGTTCCCCCGGCACAGCCCTCGTGCTCCTGGGGCTCTTTGACAGCTGAGCAAACGGGACTCGGGCCACCAGGGAGCTAGTGGTGCTCCACTGCTGGCCCTGTGCCACGTGTGCCCCCAAAGGTGCTCGCGTTTCAGCATGAGTGACAGATGAGGTGTCTGGGAGGCACCACGGAAAGTGTGGGCAGCTGTCAGTTTCTGATCCATAAAACGTCTGTTTAATGACAGGAGGAGGAACCAGTCCCCCTCGAAAGCCTGGAGGCACCAGCTCCGCAGCCCGCAGGGCCTGGGGTCCAGCGTGTGCCTGCCCTTCCTGGGGGTGAGGACAGAGCCAGGGGTGCCTCCCAGCCTGTGCCCTTCCGGGGGGCTGCACAAGGCCCGCAACGGCCCCAGCCCGGCTGGCTCCGGGCTCCACTCACTGAGCTGCAGGCCCCTCTCAGGGCTGCCCTGAGGTCCAGGCAGAGGGCCACCCCGCCCGCTAAGGGGCCCCCTGGGACAGGAAGGCACAGCCGAGGTGACAGCCCCTGGCCTGGCGAGCAGGGTCAGCGCCCACGGCCTGGGCAGGAAAGGTTTGGGGCTGTCTCTGGGGTGCAGCCCCACCCAGCTGTGACGATCAGCGTTCTGGAGACGGGCGTGGGGAGATGGCGTGAGCTGCAGGCTGTGCCACAGCGGTCAGGAAGACTGGTCTCCACCGTGCCCTGCTCCAGGCGGGCCTCAGTTTCCTCAAATGCAAAAGTTAGGCACAGCCCCAGCTCTCGAGCGGCTGGCTCCAAGATGAGGGAGATGCCCTTCTCCCTAGCTCAGCCTCCTCCCGGGCTGATGGCCGAGTCCAGGCGGCTGTGGGGCCAGGGCAGCCTCAGCGTGGAGGGCCGCAGGCACGAGCTGTGGGCCGGCCAAGTGGCGGTGGGCGAGAGGGAGGTCTGGACAGGAGCTCCGCCCTTCCCTTTCAGGGCTGCACATTTTCCAAGATGCTTATGGCGCGCCCCCAGAGACCACGTGAGGACAGCCGCGAAGCTAAAGGTGGGGTGCACCCAGGGAGCCGGTCCCGTGCTGCTGCCGGGCCGCGGGCTGACGCGCAGGAACAGGGCCAGCACTCCCTGCGCCCCCCTCTCACGGCCACACCAACCCTCCACTTACAAGGCGCCACCCACACACTGGAGGGCCCTGTGCTGGTGCGTCCCCTGCGCTCACTCGTGATGGCTTCAAGTGTGTGGGAGAAACCCCCTGCCAGTGCTGGGGCTGCCACTGCTCCTGCTGCCACAGACCCGGCCCCGCTGCACCACGACCAGACAGCACATGACAGCCGAGAGTGATCCGACCTCTCCACAAGGATGACGTCGGTCACCGAAAAGCGACCGAAAGCCGTCTGTGAAGCTACAAGCTCCTCACGTTCCCTCGAGCCACACCCATCCCAGCCCACAGGCAGCAGCCCTCTGCATCTTGTCAGGGGAGCAAGGTGGAGCCGGCACGGACGGCATGGACGGGACAGGCGGATGGGACTGGCGTCACCACCCCAGCCTGCCCAGGACCCCTCAGCCACACCCCGTACAGGTGCCCCACCCCGCATTGCCAGATGGCCCCCCTTCAGCCTCCCGTGGAGGCAGCTTCTCCCCCGCCAAGCTCCCAGGCTCAGGGCAAACTATTCACAGCCCTGTCATGTGGCTGCCAGTTCCAACTGGCTCCTCGTTGTCTGGGAGCTCCCAGGGTCTCTGCACAGCGGAGCCAGAGCCGACACAGGTCAGGTCAGG
>NW_017731383.1:1162106-1163323 GCF_001890085.2 Hipposideros armiger
TGAGCAGGAGGAAGCGCCCGGGCTGAGAAGTCCCGCCTGCCCTGTGCTCCCTGGGTGCAGCCCCCGTCCCACCTGGCCTGAGAGCAGGACCCGCGGGCTTTGTCTGCTGCCACCTGCTGGGCGCCGGGAGGCGTGCAGCTCTCAACAGGCTGGGCAGGGGTTCCGGCCCGACCCCTGGGAACTATGACTCCAGTCACTACCACTACTTCCCAAAGCGGGTTGGGCTGCTGATTTCCAATACCTGGAGGCACTCAACTGCTCTTCACCCATCTGCTCATGTTCCAAAGGGCAGGAGGCAGGGACCCGCTGGCCTGGCCTGGGTGGGACTCTTGGCGGGGGTTAAAGGGGGCATGTGGTGCAGAGGGTGTGTGTGGGGAAGAACCAGACGGCCAGGAACATGGGCCCCATCCACAGACCCCAACAGCCATGGCCCACTGGTGTCTCCCACCCCCGGCCACGGGATGGCTTTTCTGGGGGAGCCCGGGCCTCCGCTACAGCAGCCAGGACGGTCAGCAGAGCTAGTGTCCAGAGCACTGAGGCTGGGCTCCCTGGGCAACCCGAGCCTCAAAGACGCAGGAGTTTAGGAGGCAGGGGCAGTGCGGCCTGGGTAAAGGGCTGGCTTGCTTCTGGGGGGGGCTGTGGGCCCCAGTGTCCAGGAGGAGATGCGAGTGATGGGGGTCCCAGTGTGGACGGCCCTGAGTGCCCGTGGCCATGACCACGACGGGTGTGGAAGCCAGCTAAGCCTGGGGCATCTTCCTCCTCCCGGAATGCGCCCATCATGCCACAAGGCGGACGGAAAGGCGAGACAACTGCCTACTGCACTGCTGACCATGACTGGGAGACGTCAGGGGCCTTCTCTGCTGACACTGGGACAAGCGGCCCCACGCAGGCAGCAGGGCAGGGAGGGCGGAGGAGGAGGAGAGGCCAGGACCTGCCCACCACACGCCACTGCATTTCTGAGTGGCATCGGCGGGAGGGCTGTGGCCAGATGTGGGCCCGGCGAGGGCAGCCACGGGGACCACGCTGGGCAGCGAGCTTGGAGGACACTGACGACCCCTCCTCACCCGCGTACAGACACCTGCACACACGGCATGGGAGGCGCCAGGACCAGCAGCCTCGTAATGAGCAGATTAGAGTGCACATGGCGCACAGACAGGAGAAATCGCTCAACGTGAAAAATGCCGGGGCGGCTGGCAGTGTCACAGGGAGCCTGCCCC
>NW_017731383.1:1164623-1183298 GCF_001890085.2 Hipposideros armiger
CCGGCTTCCTGGTGGGTAATCCGCCCATCTCGGAGGGCAGCTATGAGGACATCACCAGGGAAAAGTGTCCAGCCGCTGCTCTGCAGGTGAGGTCCACACACAACTGCATCAGTGTGGGCAAACAGGCCTCTACGTACTGACGGGCACCCCCCTTCCAGCAGACGCGTCCTGGGACAGCTGCTGGGAAAGGCAGGTCCAGCCCCTCGCAGCCCCAGCTGGCCAGCCGCATCAGCCCTGGCTCAGGCAAACGCAGACCCGGGGGGCGAGGGCCCGGGCACCACCCCCCAGGGGTAGGGCCAGGGTGCCCCCGGCTGGGTGGTTTCTCGGTTGATGCTGGCATGAGCTGAGGCCTGAATGTGTCCCCGGCGAGGGATGGAGCTGGACGCTGCCCCCATAGCCCCGCCCAGGTCCCTCCTGTCAGGTGAGCCTGGAGGAGGCTGCAGGGCCTGCAGGAGCCCTGCGTCCCCCCAACCCCCATCAGGCCCTTGCCGCCGAGCTCGCCTCCGTCGTGCGCTTCAGACTCAGTCGCCCAACATGGACTTCATAATTAGTTGATGACAAAAAATTCAATAAGTGAGAAATTAAAGTTACAAATCCAGCTGGAACTGGTCACATATCCGTGGAAAATTTGTTTCCACAGGAAGGCTTATTGAGTGTCATAATTTTATTGAAATCCTCTATCTTCCCATTGACTTTTATGGTTTCGAGCTGGTTACCAAGTTCTCACTACCGGACCGTAGCCGAGCCAGGGAGGGGGCTTCCTCTCATAAACAAGCTGCAGTCGCCTTCTTTATTGGCCAATAAATCTCGGCGCTGCCTTGCACTAGCTTCTCCTCTTACATCCGCAGGCAGCAGTGGCAGCAGAGAGGAAAATGTAAAATTGAAAGTTTGTTGTTTGTACCTTTTAGAGAAATTGTTTTGTCATTAGTAGTGAAAGAGCAGGCACTGTGCTGCTTTGATTAGATAACGGCTTTTTAATGACTGATTCCACTTGTGGAAAAGTTCACTTCATTTCCACTTGAGCAAGTGCCGGCGACTAATCGCTGAACACCAGACGCCGAGGCTGCCGCAGAAGCCAAGGAGGCTCGCCCAGAGAAGCACAGCCCAGGCGGCGTTCTCCAGTGAGTGCCTGCCTCTCCCTGGCCGACCATGAGCAATCGCACTGCTTGTCACGTAATTAACGACAACTCAAAGAGTGTGGGAATAGCACCCTGCATGAAGAAATGAGCTGAGGACTTCGGGTGGAGAAGCAAAGGAGGATGCCCTGACCCATAGGCCTGGCTGCACGGGGCTGCTCACCCAGAGGAGCCACAGAGTGGACGCAGCAGCCGAGACCCTGCCCCGGCCAGGGGCTGGTCAGCCGGCCGGGCGGCAGAGGGTCTGTCCACATCCTGGGGGCCAGCAGCCAGCATGCCCATGGATCCTAGTCTCCCAGCCAATGCCTGGCTCGGGGACAAGGGTGGAACCACTCTCTGGAGTGGGCAGCCGAGAGTCCAGCCTGGCAACACCTCTGGACTGCCGATGAGGACAGCAGGATGGATGGCTCAAGGCCCTGTCCACCTGCCCCATCTTCCTGTCCCACGTGCTTGTCTGACCCTGAGCTCTGGCAGGCTTGTGATGCAGCCAGGCCAGGACCAAGGACAGGGTCTTCTGGAAGCTCTGGGATATGCCGAGGATGAGCCCAGAACCGGAGGATGGCAGAGACGACACAGGGCTTTGGCAATAAATGCCCCTTTTTTCTTTTACAGAAGTTAGGGAGTCAAGTGCCTCAGTGGTGCTAAGAAGTAGTGGAGAAAAGGACAATCTTGCAAAGGTGGGAAAGAGTTAATATCAGATCCAGGACGGTCTCCTGGGGGAGAAACTGAGGCACGGAGGTCACAGTTGCTCGTCCGATGCCTCACAGGAGGACGGGCACGGCCGGCCAATGACCGCAGCCCGAGAGCAGACCCAGTGGACAGGCGGATGACCATCCCAAACACACACGTTTCTAAGACCCTTGACTAAACCTTGGTCATCTATTTCTAGCCAAAGCCTCCTTACTCTTTTGAGCTCAGTCAACAAGGTTGAGAGACACAAGCAGGATGGGAAGGTCTAGTAGGTTTCTAGGAAAACTATGGAAAAGAGTAAAAAGGCAGGAAGGGGCAACAATCAAGGAAATAATGAGTGATAATTTCCAGAATTGATTAAAAATACCCACTCTCTGATTCAGAAACCATCACACCTAGACACACTCCAGAGAAACAGCAGGGCACCTGGGACACCGTGGACACAATCAACCAGCAGACCCCTCACAGGAAAAACAAGTGGACGGGCAGTGGCATGCCGGCATGTCCGCAGCAGCGAGTCTGGGCACGGTGGAGTTCAAGGTGCTCAGAGGAAACAGGCCAGTCGCTCACTAGCATCGCAGGCTCACTAGAGAGAAGATGCAGGGTGCACGTCATGACGAAGCAACTGACCGTGGAGCACAGGTCTGAGAAACGAGAAAGGAAAACAAGTAGCGCCACACGCACGTGCTCTCTAAACAACGACGCCTTTGTAAGACCCCAACGTGCCTAACTCCTCACGTTCTGAAAAGCTGTGGGCTGCGCCAACACCACGGGAACCACACAGCCCAGTTGTTCAAGGGCCAACTGTGTTTAAATACCTACAAGATACACAGAAGGAAGTCTGACCATTAAGTTCGCGAACTCATCCTAGAAAAAGTGCCACAGACCTCATTACTGAATATCGCTACGGTCACCTTCGAAGGACTCCCCTTGGGAAGCTATGCACTGACGCCAGCGCCTAGTCCACCCTTCAAAGCAATTTTGGAACTCTTTTCCTGGAATGGCCATCAGAGCTGTCGTCATGTTACCCTTGATGTCCTGAATGCCATCAAAATGTCTTCCTTTCAGTATTTCCTTTATCTTCCGGTAAAGAAAGAAGTCATTTGGGGCCAGATCAGGTGAACAGGGAGGGTGTTCCAATACAGTTATTTGTTTACTGTCTAAAAACTGCCTCACAGACAGTGCCGTGTGAGCTGGTGCATTGTCGTGAGGCAAGAGCCATGGATTGTTGGTGAAAAGTTCAGGTCATCTAACTTTTTCATGCAGCCTTTTCAGCACTTCCAAGTAGTAACCTTGGCTAACTGTTTGTCTAGTTGGTACAAATTCATAATGAATAATCCCTCTGATATCATTTTGCCTCTTGATTTGGAATGACGGAACTTTTTCGTCGTGGAGAATTGTCTGACTTCCATTGTGCACTCTGACGCTTTGTTTCAGGGTTGTATTGGTATATCCATGTTTCATCACCAGTGATAACACGGCCCAAAACATCGTCTTGCTTCTCCAAAAGGTCTTGGCAAACTTCGACTCGCCTTTGCTTTTGTTCTTCAGTGAGCTTCTTAGGGACCATTTTTGCACCCACCTTTCTCATGCCAAGATTTTCAGTTAAGATTTTCCTAACCGTTTCTCTATCGATGTTTACTTGGTCTGCTATGCTTGTCACAGTCAGCCAATGATTTTGATGCACAATTCGATGAATTTTTGCAATATTTTCATCAGTTCTGCTCATTATTGGCCGCCTTGACCTCTCTTCATCAGTGATGTGTTCTCTCCCCTCAGAAAAACATTTAATCCATCTGTACACTGCCGTTTTCTTCATGGCATTATCCCCATGAACTTGGACTCACATGTCCCTGATTTCACTGCCACTCTTCCTGAGTTTAACAAGAAATTTAATGTTTGTTCATTGCTCTAATCAAGCTCAGACATTCTCGCGACGGCACACAAAAACTCACAATAATGAACGCCACTCAGCAAGACACTGCCACAGGTCGACATGAACACAGCTGTGAGACACTGATACACCAAGGTTATAAAGCCTTACCGAGCTGTTTTGTACAGTGCTGCCAATGTAAGCGCATGGTGGCGAGTTCACAACCTTAATTGTCAGACCTCGTAGGAACACAAATGCACACAGTGCACACGCATGGCCTCTGGAAGGAAAAGCAAGAAGCCCGGTTGCCCCCAGGCTCCTGGCAGTGACTACGGAGATGGCTGGCAGGCAGGGTAGGAAGACATTGTGCTTCTCACTGCATACTCTATACTTTTACGTTTTGTGATATATATCATATCATCCATTGAATGTAGTATCTATTGGAAACATACAAATTAAAAATAGAAATTCAGGATAAAAGAACTAAAATGTAATAAAAACATTTAAGGGAAGCCTGGAGCCTTAAATTGTTCCAGAGGGGGTTAAAGATATCATTAACCATCCACTACTTAAATGAACACGGAAACAACTAAAAGAAGAGAAAAAAATAGAGAAAAAAATGAAAGAGAGATAAAAAGAAACATGAATAAAAGTTCCAATACATTCCAAAGGAGACAAGAAGAGGAGAAAATAACAAAAAAATGAGACTAATAAAAAGTATTAAATAAGATGGAAGAAATTAAATGAAATAAATCAGAAGAATAAACAATATAAATAGACAACACTTTCTAATAACAAGGATGATCATATTGTACAAAGAAAAACAAGTACCAGCTCCAGACCATTTACAGGAAACATGACCACAGAGACTCAAAGTAAAGAATAAAGAAAAACATTAAAATAAAGCCGCAGCAATCCTAATATCTGACAAAATAAGGGCAAAAAGTTTTACCACAGGTAAAGCACCTATCATATGACGAGAAAAGGTTCAATTAATTTATCAGGACTATATATGAGTTTTAAACTTATAAGAATGCAAAATACATAAAGCAAACACTGATAAAAATAGTAAAATTTTAATATATCTCTAATAGTAATTGATAGATTGAGAGATGAAAATTCTGATAGCATTGTTAAATATCTTTTTTTATCTAAAAGGTATTTACAAAACACTGTCCCAGGCGACTTAGGATAATACCTACTGTAATGCCAGAAGAAAGAACTTAGAAGGAAACTCAAATTTAGTGTTTATATTAGAAAACCTAAGAGGTGAAAATCAATGAGCTAACTAACCAATTTAAAAATAATAAGAACGAAACAACACATACAAACAGCCTAAAAACAAAAATAAGACAAGAGCATAAATGAATAAAAGAGAAAACAAAGACAAAAAGATATATCAATAGAAACTTCCCAAATGGAAATGTAAACAGAAAAAGGGAAAAAAACAACAGAAGATCTAAGAATAGTGGGACAATCACAAAAGGGGTAAGATATGCGTAACAAGAACATCAAAAGAAAAAGAAAGTGAGGCTGGAGCAGAGGAGATATTTGAAGTAACAATGGCTGAGAGTTTTTAAACTAATGACAGTCATCAAACCACAGATTCAGGAAGCTCAGAGAATATCAAGATAGATAAACACCAAAAACGCTGCCCCAGGCGCATCCTACTCGCCCTTCAGAAAATCAAAGACAGAGAAACTCCAGAAGAAGCCCGAGGGGGGGAATCACCCTGCATATCAGTTATAATTCATGAGAGAGATGAAATGAAATTATATAAGATGCTCAATTAAAACCAAATAAACAGATAAAAAGAAAAAAAAGAAACAAGGAGTAAGTGCCCAAATAGAAAAGGGAAACAAACATCAGACACTAAAACTATATCAATAATCATTTTGAGGGCCAGCCGAGTGGTGCGATGGTTAAGAACTGGCTTGGGACGCCAGAGGGTCCCGGTTCGGATCCCACATATGAGGGCCAGTGACACTGCCCTCCACAGCTAAGATGCTGAACAACAGCTCAACCTGGAGCTGGGCTGCCGTGAGTCACCGGCGACGGCGTAGGCTGCAAGCCCCTGTGGCAGTGGATTGCCATGGGCTACTGTATGTAGCCAGCAGCCAGCGGGAGCGGCCAGCAGCTGCCTTGAGCGGCAGTCCAGAAGCTGGCGACTGATCTGCCTCGCCCGGAAAGAGTGCAATGACGGTGTCAACTTGGGCCAGTGAAGCAACGTCCTCCACAACTAGACTGAAGAACAAAACGACAGCAACTTGTCTGTTCCCCTTCCCCCAATTCCCCACCGCTGTTCCCATCCCCCAATTCCCCAATAAAAAAATCTTTTAAAAATAAATAAATAATCATTGTGAATGTGAATAATCTGAAAGTGCCTATTAAAAGAGACTGTCAAAGTGGATTTTTTAAAAAAAGATCCAATTATATGTTGTCTGTAAGTAACCATTTTAAATACAAAAACAGCCTTAAAAGTTAAAAAATAAAGAAAGCTATGCCATGCTAACCTCAATCAAAAGAAAGCTGGGGTAGCTTTATTAATCTCGGGCAAAGCACACTTTAGGACCAGATGGATAGTGAGGTAAAGAGGGACCTTACATAATGATAAGGGTCGATAATCCCAAGAAGATACAATGGTCCTTAACATGTATGCACCTAACAACAGACGGTCAAAACACGTAAGGCAAAACTGGTAGAACTATGAGGGGATGTAGGTGGGTCCCCCAGTGTAGCTGGCGACTTCCACACGCCTCTATCAGTAACTGACAGACCCAACAGGCAGACAATCAATAAAGATACAGTTGAACCAAAGAGCGCTGTCCATCAACTAGATCTAATTGACATTAATGAACACTTCAGCAGCTGCAGCAGGCTATACATTCTTTCAAGCTCTCATGGAACACTCACTAAGACAGACCACATTAGGGGCCACACAACACACCTGAACATACTTAAAACAAAAATGACTCAAAGTAAGTGCTCAGAGCACATTGGAATTAAACTGGAAATCAGTGAAAGAAAGATAGCTGCAAAATCCAAACTATCTGGAAATTAAACAACACTTCCAAATAACAGATGGGTCACAAAAGAAGTCTTAAGAGAAACTTAACATATTTTTAATGAAATGAAAATAAGAAATAAAACATCAAAATATGTGGGATGTAGCAAAAGCAGGGCTTAGAGAGAAATTTATAGCATTGAACTTGTATTTTAGGAAAGGAGAGAACTAAAACCAGTCATGGAAGCTCCCATCCTAAAGAACTAAAGAAAGAAGCGCAGCGCACCCTAAAGCAGGCAGAAAAGAATACATTATAACAATTAGAACAGAAACCAATGAACCTGAAAATGAGAAATCAATAAAACTAAAAACTGGTTATTTGAAAAGATCAACAAAATTGATAAACCCCTAGCAGGCTAACGGAGAGCGACAGCAAAAGCACACAAACCACTAATATCAGAAGCGAGAAAGGAGGCTTCACTGCTGATCCACGGACACACTATCTGAGCAGGCCTACGTCTATTAAAGAAATGAATAATTAATAACCTTCCTAAAAAGAAAGCACCAGATTCAGATGGTTTCACGGTGAATTCTACCAAATATTGAAGCAAGAAATTATACCCATTCTCTAAAATCCCTTCCAGAAGATGGAAGGAGTCACACATACATGTCGTGTAAGATACTGCAATGGTTGAGGCAGACATAGCATTATGTATTTGTCAAAACCCATAGAACTGTACAAGAGCAAACCTTAATTTAAACAACTGGACCTTAGTTAATAATAACATGTCAATATTGGTTCATGAATTGTAACAAATGTACCACAGTAATGCAAGATGTTCCTATTAGGCGAAGCTATGGGGTGGGGACAATAATATGGGAGCTCTAGACCATCTTCTCAATTTTTCTGTAAACCTAAATTATTCCAAAATCAAAGTTTATTAATGAAAAAATAATTTTAGGTATAAAAGAATGTTTATATAACCCTCCTCAAAAAAAAAAACCCCGCAAAAAAACAATGAGGACTGCTAGAGGGGAGAGGAGGGGAGGGGAGGGGAGGAGGAGGATGTGATTGAGCTGACAGCTGTTTCTGTCCAGAAACAACGGAAGTCAGAAGAAAGTGGAAGGATAAATTCAGAGGGTGTGAATGGGCAGCTGCCAACCTAGAATTTTATGCCCAGCAAAAGTATTCTTCAAAATTAAAATTTTAATACATTTCACACCAAGAAAAACTAAAATAATTCCTCGGCATGAAATCCACACCAAAGGAAATACTAACGAGTATTCTGCAGGCAGGAGAAAAATGACCCCATGTGGACACTGAGAGACACCGGTGGTAGTGAAGAGCAATAAGAAGGGCAGTAAATATGGGTAACTATAAATGAACGTATCAAAACAACAGTAACAAAAATATCTTCAAATCTGAGGGTATGTGCATGTGTGCTTGTGTGCGTTTGTGTGTGTGACAGCCTGTACATGGAGCAAAAGGGAAATGAATGCAAGGTGTTTAAGGCCCTTGAATCGTCTGGGAGAGAGAGAGAAGCACTAATTTTTATTAGATTTTAATTAAAGAGGCTATGTTACAATCACCAAAATAACTATTTTAAAAAAATCACATAAAAGTGTATATAAAACTGCAAAAGAATAGGATGGGAATGGTTTATTCTACAACAAAGTATAAAAAGGGAAAAAAAAGAGAAGGCAGGCAGAAGGCAAACAGTAAGATGGGTTATTTTAATGCAAACCTGTCACTAATTGCATTAAATGCAACTAAATTAGATATTTCAACTAAAAACACAAAGATTTTCAGATTGAATAAAAATACAAGTTCTATCTCTAACCTGAATATGAGATACATCTATAATAAAAAATGAAAGTTTTAAAATGAAAAAAAGTAAAAGGCATTAAAAGCTAAAAAAGGGAAGCTAATATATCTATATTGATATCACACAAAGGAGATTTAAAGATCAAAAGAATTCACAGAGTTAAAAAATACTGCATAATAATAAGAGACTAAATTGACCAGGAAGACAATTTTCAATGTATATGGGCCTAATAAGATAGCATCCAAAGATATACTGCAATAATTGACAAAATTAAAAGGAGAAACAGACAAATGCACAACCAAACTGGGAAATGTCAACTCTCTCAGGATCTGGGAGAAAGAGATCAGTGCCACCAAGGACACAGGAAATCTGAGCAGTGACACCGACGACTAATAGGCACTTGGACAGCGCTGCGCCCACTGACTGCAGAACACACACGATCCAAGTGTGCGCGGCCGCTTACCAAACTGGCTTTCCACAGTCACAAAGCAAGTCTCAGCGAATTTCAAAGGGCTGCTATCATTCAGACGATAGTCTCTGAACATAAGGAAATTAAGCCATAAATCAAAAATTTGATAGAAAACCACAAAAAGTTTGAAAATTAAGACATTTATTTGAGCCAGCTGCCTCTAGGTTCTGAGAAGATGGCGAAGGTCTCGGAGCTTTACAATGTCACTTGGGAAGAAATGTAAGATAAAATGAGAAAATGGAGAGAAGAAAATTCACAAAATAGTGAGCAAATTGTGAAAGTCGGAGAGGAATTAATGAATGAATATGCTTCTAGGCTTGGAGGTGATATTTGGATCCTATATGAACAGGTGACGATGGTCAGGATGACTTGGCGTTGTTCTGACTTCGAGAGTTGAGAAGACAGGTCCCTGGTAATCAGAGTCAAGTGACTAACCAGCATGAGACTGGAAGCCATGGAAAGACACGATGAGGCTGTACAGCTATATGATCGGATTTTACATGCAGACCCAACTAACTCTGCTGCAAGAAAGCGTCCAACTGCCATTCGAAAAGCCAGGGGAAACATGGGGGCCATTCGGGAGCTGAATGGGTCTCTGGAACAGTTTTCCTGGCATGAACACACAGAGCTTTCTATCAACGAACATGACGACGCTAAGCAGCCTTTTGTTTAGAGGAGTCCTGATGGCTAAGCACCAGCCGCTTACACTGTCAGCAGTATGCTGAAGCTAAATATACCCAAGGTGGACTTGAAGACCTTCAACTTTCAAGAAAGCATTTTGCACAGGCATTGAAACTGAACAGAAATAGGAGAGCTTTGTTTGGATTTCACATGTCCGCAAGTCATATTGCTTCTAATCCGAAAGTCAGTGCAAAAACAAAAAAGGACAACATGAAATATGCTGATTGGGCAGCTAGTCAAATAAACAGAGCTTATCAGTTTGCAGGTTGAAGTAAGAAGGAAACCAAATACTCTCTTAAGGCAGCTGAATTCTGGTTGGAAACACTGCAGATTACCCAGTCCTAAGGGTTCAAAAACTCCTTCACACTACAATTCACACCTGCACAACTGAACCTGCCAGCCTGTGACGTATTTACTCAATGCCCAGTGCTATTTATATACTAACTTTCTGTTAAGGCCGTTGTAAAGAATGTGTTTATATAAACCTGAAAATACGTTTTACTGCTAAGCAGGAAGACGGAGAAAGTCCATGGAAGAAAGGTTTAAGCCTTATCGATTGTACATCATCCTCTTCATATCACACACATATAACTGCTTTTAAACCATAATCTGATGTAGAAATAACCTCATTAAATAAACCATGATGATTTATTAAACTTGCAAAAAAAATTTATTTGAGAATAATCTAGGGTCAAAATAAAAATCACAATGGAAACTGATACTTTGAACTAAATGATAAGAAAAATACAATGTATCAAAACTAAGTATGCATCTAAATTTACAGCCTTAAATGCATACATTAAGAAGAAAAAGAGGATAAAAACCAATCATCTATATATGCAACTCAAAAAATTAGAACAAGAATAACCTAAACCAAAGAAGGAAATAATAAATATAAAAATAGAAATTAATGAAACGTTATATACAATACAGAATCAATAATGCCAAAAGTTGGTTCATTCAAATGACTAATAAAATTGATATGCTATTAATGAGACAAATCAAGGGACAGAATAAACAAAAAGACTGAAAAAGACATAACTACAGACCATAAAAATATTTAAAAATTGAGAGGATAAACTGAACAACTTGACACAAATTTAAATGCTTACATAAAATGGACAATCTTTAAAAAATCAAAGCTCATCGGGTTTACGGGTGGACATGGGCAGGCTGAGCTCTACACTTGGTTGAAAACGCGAAGGGTCAAGAACAGCCCAGGTGATCTGCAGGCAGACGGGAGGGCGGGCTCCTCTATCCAATCACAAGACATATGAAGTCTCAGTAATCGAGGCAGTGGGTTTGGCAAAAAGAGGCACGGACCGATGGAACAACACAGAGTCCAGCAACAGACCAATGCTTCCAGGGACCATTGGATCTATGACATCAGCAGCACTGAGGAGCACGGGGGAAGGACAGTCTTTTTAATAAATGGCTTTGCATGAACCGGACATCCAAATGGGGGCACGGAGCTTACACCATGCCACCACACAACAGAGCTTCGCATGGTGAGGGTAAGTATGAAAAAGCAAAACAATAAAGGAGATAACATTGAGACATACATCAGTGACCTTGGGGTAGGTGAAGGTTTCTTAAACAGCGCACAAAGAATAATAACCATAAAGGAATTTTAAAATGGATAAATTAGATCTCTTTAAAATTAAGCACTTCTGTCAGAGACAGTGAAAAACTGCTACAGACTGAGAAGATACCTGCAGTACAAATACCTTACGGAAAGCTGGCATCCAGAACACACCGGGGCTGCCAAAAATACAAGTGGACACTTTGGCCAGCGTTGCTCATGCTGAAGTGTCTGGACGCTGATGGTCACCACTTCGAGCACCTCTTGTAACTGCAGGAGTCAAATGTGACTTGTGTTCATCTTTTGTTATCAGTATATATTGAGTAGTACTACAACTGTAATACACTTTTCCTTTCTTAAAATGGGTATACTTTTTTTTGGCACCCTCTGTATAAAGAATTGTTACAAATCACAAAGAAAAAGGCAGAAGAAAGAAAAACGGGGCAGAGGATCTAAAAGGGGCTTCACCAAGGCCTATCTCCGAATGGCCAATAAACGTACAAAGAGGGTTCGGCCTCGTTAACGCTCTGGGAAATGCAGTTCGCTCTTGAACAGCACGCACTTCAGTAAACGACAGTGTTAAGAGTGAGCGAGGCTTTGAAGCACCAGGAACGCTGGGCTCACTGCCAGCTGGCATGCAAACTGTCGCCACCACCTTGGCAAACTGATTGACACTGATTGTAAAAGTGAACACATTACCCAGCCCGCATCCCAGCACTGGTGCTCCCAGGTGTGCTCAGACATCACGCATGTGTGCCCCAGAGACAACAAATGTTCACAGCAGCGTTATTCAGTCACCAAGCAATGAAGAAACTCGAGTGCCAATCTGAAGAATGAAAAACTGGAATGCAGTGAAAACTCACAAAACAGAAGTGCACGCAGCAACAGGATCCTGAGCAAAAGAAACCAAATACAAAACATTCCACACTGGACGATGCCGTTTGAATGAAGTTCTGAAACAGGCACGACCACCGCGTGCAGTGGGCACCAGAGGGGCGGTCGCCGCGGGGCGAGCGGAGCCCGTGGCTGAGAGGCGTGAGGGGCCGCGGGGGCTGGTGTGCTCCAATGGGCTGGCTTTATTATAACTGAGTGGTTCTCTTAGATCAGAGCACTTTTCGTATGGATGTTATACTCCAATAAAAAGTTGGGAAAATATTTTTTAAGAAAGGTATTCTGTAGTTTCAGAAGCAGGGACATGGCTGGTCAGTCACACTTACAAACAGCTTATGGAAAAAGCATGCAGACCTACATGGTGCTGACCTTGGGGGCGCAGGAGGTGGCAGAGGGTGGGTGGGCCGGGTCCCAGGGGCGCTAAATGTCGCAGTACATGGTCTGGAAAATTGGGAGCCCCAGGGGTTTCTGAGCATGAAGATTCGAGAAGGGGAGCTGTGGTTACAATGAGATGAGACGGGAAACAGAAGGACAGAGCAAGGAAGAATGACAACACGCCCACAGGCCAGGCGCGAGCAGGCAGAGGCCCTGCGCTGCCCACGCCCCAGGCCGTCCTCCTGAGAAGGTCCCTTCCACAGGCCTGTCAGCCCAGGAACGCTCCTAGGGACACACCAGGAGCACGTGGCACTAACAGCTCATGGAGGCGGCAGCCAGGACCCCCGTGTTTCTGCAGGCCCCCAACAGTGACAGCAGCAGAGAGAAGGTGGCTCACAGCACGCCCCCCCTCCACATCCAAACATGTGGAAAAGGCCCCGATAATGCAGTCCAAAGCCAGGTTTGAGGGGAAAGGCTCTTGTGACAAAAGTTCTCCGAGTCAGAACTCCAGGTAATTGGGTAAAAGGCTGGTTCATCAGCTGATGATGAGTGACTGGGAGGTAATTTTAAAGGAATGCAATTCCATTAGCTTCCATATTGTCACCTGAATAAAGTGTCACCGAATGCATTTCCTGCCTGGCTTCCCGGTAAGGAGACTCACACCAGCTGTCCCCAAGGTCCCTGCGGTCAGTCGGAGGAGGAGCAGCGGGGCCTCCACGGAGGGCAGCCTCGGCCTTCCAACAGCAGCTTCAGGAGCTGCGGCCTGTGCGTGATGAAAACGTTTCCAAAACAAACCAGACATCGCCCTACTCAGAGCAAATTGAGGACAATGACAAATGTTAACCTTTCCTAATGAGCTGGTTTGTTGTAATAAACGCCAATTACCATGCTCTGAACATGGCTATCCTCACAGGCGAATGAGGAAGGGCCCTGTAGATGCCCGCACCTGAGGGCTCGGGCTTGGCGGCTTTCTCGGGGCCTCCGCCCCTCTGCCTGCCGTGCTGACCGCCAGTGCTGACCGCCGGTGGCCACGCTGACCGCTGGTGGCCGCACTGTGTCTGGTCACCCGGCTCACCCGTTCAACACCTGACACCACCCTTCCTCCTCTGTTTTCCCGTACCACCTTCTTCTCTGCTGCTCTGTATTCTTCATTCTCCATCTCCATCGGCCTCATTACAGGTTATCTTAGGACTGATACAGCATGTCTCCGTTCACTGAGCTCATTTCTGAGGTCACTAGGTTCAGAGCAGCCCCGTGAGGGGACAGGACCTCCTGACCCAAAAGCATCTCGTGTAGGTGTCCCGGTGCCCCGCAGGCAGCAGGGAAGTGCCGTCGGTTTCACTCACCTGTCCTGGACCCACACCAGGCACAGCTGTGAGTTGCTGCAGCCCAGGCTGCCTGACGTCCTGGGTCGCCTCCCTGCCCACCCCTCTTCCACCTACACGTCGCCAGAGGCAGTGGGGGAGCTGCTCTATACTTCTCACCAGCAAGCCATGTTCTCGCAATTTCCACCTCCTGATAAAAAGCTCTGCAACACCTATTGTAGGAGGAGTGTGAATCAATTGAGATTTCCTGAAGCAATTTTACTTAGCGTTCACACGCTCTCTTACAAATTCCATTTCATTTATGTTGGTTGTGGAATGCAGTCCCCAGCATTAAGCTCCCCACCAGCAGTTCCTCACGCTCCAGCACCCACGCCAAGGAGGGGGCAGGGCTGGCGGCACCAGGGAGGGGGACGTGACTCCCCCCGCCGCCCACCCACGCAGTGTGTGTCCACACCACACAATGTGGAGGACCACAGGCCAAGAGTGACCGCGGCTGTGGCCTGGCTCTGTGTTAAGCACGATTTGTCAGATGGGACACAGATGGGACAAGCCAGCTCCACCGGTCAGAGGGGTCCTTTCCCTCTCTAGCCTCAGTTTCCCTCCCTGTAAACCAGGGGTTGAAGTAGACGGACTTGGTGGACCACAGTTCAAAAACCATGACACTGCAGTCTCAGTGGCTTTGTTCACTGGTGATGACACAGCAGCAGACACTGAGGGGAGGCTCTGCAGGCGGCACTCTCCGTGCTCCGGCTCACCTGGTGCTTCCTCCACTCAGATGGGCAGCGCCTCCAATGAGACCCAAGGAAAACCTCGTGCTGCTTCCTGTCCCAGACTGCAAGTCCAGCATGTCACTTTCAGTTCATGTCCAGTGTCATGGGCACCCATCCAGGGAGAGGCTAGTTCTGGACGGGGTGTCAGGGGCAGCGACTGCCCTGCACTCCAAGAACTCTGCCTGGAAGGAGTCTGATGTGAACATCAGAGAGAGAAAAGAGGACGCGGGCAAGAACGTGGTGGAGATGGTGTGGGCCGTGGCCGGCAGGGCATCCGAGCCAGACCTCAGCCCTGGCTGTGTACAGGCCTCTTGGGAAGGCCCTAGAAAGGGCAGTGCATCCGAGGACTTTCTGAGCCCGCTTTCCACCTTGCAATGTCACTGATGTGCATGTGGGCCCACAGATCCGCCCCCCCCCATCCCTGTACCTGGGCTCCCAAGAGCAACTGTATCACGAGTCTACAGCCAAGTGATCTTACACGTCACGGGCTTGGTACGGCCTGCTGATGCCACCACAAGATACAGGGCACCAAACAGCTCATCCCCAACTCAACCAATGTCACCCATGCAACAAACATCCTCAGCTCCCCATCCTGTGCCAGGGGAGAGGCAATGGACCAAACACAATGCCAGCTCTGCACCCACGTCACGTCAGACCACCAGTGCAGGGCGTGAGTACAGCTGACCCTCTGACAATGTGGGGGTCAGGGACGTTGACCCTGCATGGTCAAAAACCCACGCAGAGCTTTTGGTGCCCCCAAAACTTAACTATTAACAGCCTATGCTAACTGAAGCTTTGCCGGTAACAAGTAGTCGACTCACACTTAGTTTGTGTGTATTACATGCTGTCTTCTCACAATCAAGCTGGAGAGAAGAACATGCTATTGAGAAAATCATAAAATCATAAGGAAGAGAAGACAGTCCCGGCACTCGGCGTGTTTATCCAGACGGGAACCTGACGTCGTCTGTTTCCAAGACGAATCGTCTGTCAGCTCCTACATCAATATTGTCGTACGCGATACAAAACACTGTGGATGTTACAGGTATCGCAACACATCCAGAAGACAGCGTGAGAAGGAAATCCCTGTTTACTCGCGGGCATAATGATTCACGCACTGAGAGTGAAGCCGCAGCCATGTGATCACTTCACGGTAGCCTAGTGTCACCGCTGTTTCAGGGTCATAAGAGAGTCTCTCCAGTCTCCCAGTGTATTTACGGAAACAAAATCTACATGGAGTGGCCTGCGCAGCTGAAAGCCGTGTCGCTCAGGGTCAGCTGTCAGTGACTGAGCTTCTCTCAGCCTCCACTTTCTCAGCCATAAAAGGGAATAGATCTTGCATCACAGCGTCACTTTCAGCACCAAATCAGGGCGCTTATGTGGAGCCTGTTCATGTCTACTTTCCATTTCAGCTATTGTTGGTTATGACTCATCCCACCTTCTTGGCATGGCCTCCCACTTATTAAAAAACAAAACAAGCACCTGGTTATTGCAACTTAACCTCCCATGGCAGATGAAGGGCGCCTTTTCCGAGCTGCTGGCTGGACAGGACCCCCTTGGGGGGTGTCCCTGCTCTGCGGGGCACCCCAACACACTCTGCTCCCCTCTCCGGCCATTATCTCAGCTTCATATCTACTCCGTGATCCTCTGTCTGCGTCCCCCACCGGAAGGCCAGCTTCTGCAGGCCAGGTGAGATAGCCTTTCCCTTTTTACTGCTCTATTCTCAACGCCCAGGACAGCACCTGGCTGGGAAAAGATGCTCAAAACATGTTTGCTAAATGAATCGCAGTCCTCAGAGGAAGGATTCTATGCCTCATCCCCCGAGCTCAGGACTCTCGGGTCCTAGAGGCCACAGGATGGCTTCTCAGGCTGGGTCCATGCGGCTAGCAGCCTGGGAGGCCCTGAGAAGCCATTCCCACAGCCCAGCCTCCAAAGGGGAGGAGGGGAGGGCCCGCTCTCAGCTGCTGCAGCTGTGGGCTCTGGGTGGAGGCCCTCCAGGGCTGGCCTCTGCCACCGCTCAGGGTGGGGGAGGCACCCACGCCAGGGGAGCCCCAGCCCTCTGACTTGACACATCACACCTGAGTGCTCCTTTGAGCGACAGGCGCCACCTCCACACTCAATACCCCCTATTCAAAGTGCTCTGGGGTCTGCACGTGTCATCAGTCAGAGCAGGACAAGGAGCCTGGTGCTGCCAGGAGGACAGGCTCAGAAACCCAATGCCCAGCGCCAGCCACTGCCGTCCACACTTGTCACAGAGAGCAGCTCTCGTTCCAAGGTGATGGCTAGGGCTGAGACCGCTGCACGAGGTGCCCCAGAGCCTGGGGGCATGGGACCCCGTGACACCTCGTGCCCTCCAGTCCCACAGTCCCGAGTGGCGCAGCAGGGCCAGAGCGCTCAGGGGCAAAAGCTGCTCCCAACCCCAATTCAACTGAGACTCGATTTGAAGAACAAACGTATCACAAGACAGAGGAACCAGAGGGGAAAGGAACCCGCCTCGCGCTTCTCTAACGAGACAGCGAAGACTCTCTGCTGACTGGGCTCAGGGACGGGAGCGGGAAGTCTGCTTCTCAGGATGGTCCCCGTCTCCTGGGGCCACGGGGAGGGGGCGTCTCACTACCATTCTGCACCCTGCAGACTGGCAATGCCCTCCGCAGTTCTCTTGCTGATGACAGGTGGCAGGACAGGTGTGTGGTGGCCTCCTAACCTCCATCTGCAGGGAGGCTGGCAGTCACAGAGGACTGTGCTTCCAGGACCTCCCGGGACAGGACTAAACGCTCGTACCAGGCACAGGGCCCCTGGCGGGCACCAGGCCATGCAGTGGTACGCCCACCGGAGTGCCCGTCATTCCAACAGCGGCACACATGCGACATGGCACTGCCGTTCCAAGTGGGGGACGAAACCTTCTCATTAAGTGAAGGAGCGACTGCCAGTGTGACTGCTGACACTGACATGCTTACCCTGGGGGGACGCCACGCTCCCTGCCTTACACCCCCTCCTTCTGCACAGGACGCGGGGCCACTTCCCGGCAAGGCTTCCTGGGGCAAGTCACTGCATCCTGGGAAGCCGCACTCCTTGTCCTTAATCACTGCCTTCTGACATGGAGTGAGTGGACAGACAGGTCTCTGGCACGGACCAAAAGCATGCGGTGTTACGGCTGCAGCTGCCATGTGAGGTACAGCTGCAGTATTCACGGAGGGGACTGGGGACTTTCCCACCAACCCCCCAAGGAGTCACGCAGCAGGAAGCACTCTCCGAACACTGACTGGCACTGAGTCACTCACTGTCCCAGACAGAACCCTGCCGGTCACACCAGACACCAGAGGACAATGAGAGCTGGCCACGGCGCAACAGAGCAGCCCTGGCACCAAAGAGGCCATCCTGGATCAGTGGGAGGGGCCAAGGGTGTGGAAGGGTGGGTGGTCCCCACAGAGCGGGGCTCCGGTACACTCACAGGAAGCTCCAGTCTTCTCACACCTGCTACCAGAACGGACGCACTCAAGTGGGAAGGGCTCAGCACGAGGCAGCACCCTTAGGAGGTAAGGGCTGTGTGGGGAGCCCTCCGTGCCAGCGCGCTGAGCACGTAATACACCCAAGACCACACAGGGGAGGCACTGTATCAGCACGGCTCACCAGGAAGACAAGTGAGATCGGAGGGTGAAACCACCACCCACGGGCGAGTCAGCGGAGTGGGCTCCAGGCCCCAGCCTCGCCACCCGCCTGCTTCACCAGATGGTCTCAGGGCCAAGAACGGCTTCAGGCATGCAAGTAGGGGAGGCCTCACACAGTGCGACGTCAAACACCTCTGCACCCCCAAACATCATTAACAAAAGGAAAAAGACAAATTGGGGAAAACGTACACCACAAACACATAAAACCGTTTACAAGTCAATAAGAAAATCACTAACATCCTAATAGAAAGCTGGGCAGAAAGAGCAGACAATCCACAGAGAAATATAACTAGCAATAAACACAGGGCAAAATTCAGTGAGATCCATCTCTCCCCAGACTGGCAAGAAATAAATGCTGACACTCAGTGTGAGTGCGGCTGACGGGGAC
>NW_017731383.1:1189018-1206301 GCF_001890085.2 Hipposideros armiger
CTCCCGTGTAAAGGGCACATTTGTCATTTCCCAAGTCACGGTGCCATGAAGAAAGTTATGGGCCCAGAGTTGGCTCCCAGCTCAGAGAGGGAAAGTCACATGCCCAAGACGCATGGCTGGTGCCATCGGAATCTGAACCCAGGCCTCTCTGACTACAGTCTCCTGGGGCACAGCGACCAAAAGCCATGGATCACAGGGCGGGTCGCTGACCCCCTGACCTAAACCCTCTGCAGTCTGCACTGCTCTGCAGACTTGGGGCTTGGTCCCCTCACGTGGACCTGGCATCTGAGGAACAGGTCCTATCCAGGGACAACCATCGCGGGCCAGGAAAAGCCGGCCTCAGCAGAGCTGTGCTCCTGATGCGTGGTGCCACAAGCGGGGTCTGCAGCCCCTGTCACCTCATGCAGAAGGGAGGACCCCGCCCCCTACCCCAAGCATCCTCCTGGTACATGCGTGTTGCCTGCCACCAGCACTGACATAGTGCCGCTCGTCTTGGTGCTCACAGGTGGTGTAACGAGGCTGGCACGCAGGAGTAAATCGTGCTTCCGTAACCAGCAATATTTCTTTAATGGGAGATTAGTAAAAATCACTGGCGAAGGCTAACCGGCGGCTCTGATTTATTTCGACTTTTGGAAAGCTGTAGATGAAGCCCTTTATAAAAGCTTATTAGAGAGCCCCAAGGAAACGCAGAAAAGAGTATCACTTACTGGGACTGGCAGGCCCCAGAGCAAAGTGAGAGTCTGACAGAATCCCTCTGAGGAAGGGGCCACTTGTCACCTGAAGCGCTCACTCCTCAGACAGACTCACTGAGAGGCCGGGTCCAGGGAGACAGATGCCCAGACAGGCACTCGGGGAAGGTCTGTCCCCAGGCCTCGCGTCTCAGTGCTGCAGCACACAGGCCAGGCCCAATCACAAGGAAATGTAAACATCCTTTGGGGTCCCACCCAGCAGGCCGGACCGACACCCCTAGAACACCCATGAGCCCCTCACGATCATCTGGGCACTGTTCCTGCAGCCATGCCAACCCCCAGGCTCCCACCCTAGAATCTGCCTCTAAAAGCCCCCAGGCCACTCGAACACAGGTGGCCTCCCGGCAGGCGCTGGGAGCCAACCCTCTGGAGCAGAGGCATGACCGCCTGAGGACAGCACTGGGCGGTGGCCCACAGCTCACAGCACAACCTGCTCCAGTCAAAGGCGCGGCCACGTGGGCCAGAGGCCTGCCTCTGTGCGCGTGCTCACGCCGCCACCTCTCCCCAGCACAGGCCTCTGCAACGCCGTCTCCTCCTCAGAGGTACTGGGCACAGCAGATCCGCTCGGGCCCGGCCACCGCCCCTCCTTAGCTGGGCGTTTGAGGGCAGTGAGGACAGAAGCCTTTAAACACAGTAAAACTAACTTGAAATTTCCAGTCTAGAAGAATTAAAAAGACTTGGAAAGGGGCAAGTTCAGGAACTGTCCAGACTCGCTCCTATCTTTCTAGAAAGCAGGCCCTGTCCAGAGATGGTGCATATACGCCAGAGGTGGGGACTCCTCCCAGAGCCTCCGTCCCCCGTGGAGACTGCTGGCGCAGCAGAAACACCAAGCCCCTTCCATACACGCCCGTCTCGCACTAATCTCTGACTTCACAACAGTAATGTCATAAGACCCCAGTCAGGCCAGGAGCAGGGAGCCAATGCCAACCCCAAGCCACAGAAGGCAGGACGGCTCTCGGGACCTGCCCCCTGTCACTCCCTCACAGAGGACAGGGCAGTACCGGCCCATGTCCACCTGAATTACCCAGCAGGCAGGCATTACTGGGCACAACGCGTGGTCACACGTGCTCCCNCTGGTACACTGGTTTCTGGTCCTCCAGCTAGAGGGCTCTGGCTTTTGTCAGGGAGATTTCTGTCCGCACCCTATGGCTTGTCTGGGCTGCAGACTTTTTCAACTTGGGAGTCTGAGATAAGAGGGGAAAAAAACTCACCCCATGTTGTTCCTTGGGTTCCAAGGTCCCCAGCCTCCACTTTCTGAGTCTTTTATGTTTGTTTTATTCGTAACATCCAGGGTTTCTAGTTGTACTTAGCAAAAGGAAGAGGGGGAAATATGTCTCCTCCATCCTCCTGGAAACAGAAGTCTTGGCTGCTCTTTAAATCATTCATTCAGCACATAATCACCAGCGTCTAAATACTGGGCACTGGGGGAGATGCTACCCTAGGAAGCTCGCCTGGTCACTACACTGGTGTCTAGCACTGCTCCTGGCTCACCGGTGACAATACATGTGAAATGCACAAGCAGAGAAAGGGCTGGAAGGCGTCTAATTCAGTGATGGGTCACTTAACCCTCTTTCTGCCTGAGGAAGGGAAGACTCCATCAAAACCAGTATTACTTCCAGGTTAAGAAGATGCCAGCTACCACCAAGGCGGCCCACGGCGGGGACAATGCTGAAAGAGAAACTAGCCTCCCCCACCAACCTGCCACCAAAGCCCCAGCGGCCAGGAGAGCAGGACACACACATGCCACCCCGCCCCAAACCAGGCCTCTGGACCACTGCACCCACATCCCACCACGGCACCAACGTCCCTCCATCTCCCCAATAAGTACTTTCTAGGTCCCCCTCTACGCACTGTGCCCGTTCTTCCGCCAGACAATGAAGCTAAGAGCCACAGACCAGCCACCAGCTGACCCTCTGAGGCTGAGTCACCTTCACGAAGGAAGACAAGGAAAGACAGTGATTTACTTAGAAAGTTTGGTCCCTACTTTCCGCATGCTCTCTATTTATAAAATTGCTTATGTGACGATATTACCATGCATAAGGCATTCAATTATGCAGTGTAAGACGCAGCCTTAATGGAGAAAATTCCAGTCAGCCATACAGACAGTGCGGAAAATATTAAAGGAAAAAAAAAATACTGCCACTGACTTTCCGATGTGTTTGAATCCTGCTCTTCTCACTATCCATAGGGACAGAATATAAACATATAAAACACGGCTCATCTCCCCCTCCCCCTGTCTCCCTGCATGAGGATGTGCCTGGAGCCAACACCTTTCTCAGCCGCCTGCATTAGCATGTAAATAGCTGGCAGATACAAGGAAATGAAAGCAAAGAAGAGCTTTTTAATTAACTTTAATCCTCTGAAAATCCACACCAGCAACCTGCCCTGACAGCTCCCCCAGGTCCCTCTCAAGGGCCCTCACCAGGGCCTGGGGAGTCCTGCCAGGCCAGCACTGACAGGGTGACTGGAAAGGGCCAGCCTGGCAGAGTGACACTGGCTATCTGGCCCACAAAGTGCTGTGCCATGGGGTCATCTGGAATTCTGGGACGCTCGGCTGAGTCGAGCCTGGGTGGCCTGAGGGAGGCAGGAGCCGGATGGCTTCACACTGGCCGAGCCTGTTCTGGTCACAGCTCGCCCTCACCAACAGCCCTGCAGTCAGGGCCCGGCCTGTCCTTGAAGGTGGGGGTCAGCACTGCCCAGGCCGCCTGTTTGGCCCCAGGGAGCTCTCGGGTGGGTATCTGACCGTGTCCTGCCCTCCAACAACCACACNGGACGAGCACACCGGACTGTGTGTTCCTCTTGGGGCTGAGGGGAGGCGGAGGTGACGGGGCTGCGGCCGTCAGAGGAGGGTGGGGTGTGAGCAAACGCAGGGCCGGGGCTGGTGAGCAGCGGGCTCAGGCTGCCCACGTCCTTACAGACCTGGACAACGGCCGCCCATCGGTCGCCCGGAACAGGCTGTGAAGATGAAGCCGCGTCCCCACACTGCCCTGTCCCAGCTGTGGCCCAGTCCTGGTGGTGCTTCCACGCCTCGGTGGGTGGCCAAGGTGACAGGAGTGAGACAGCACTCTGAGACAGAGAGCAAGCCAGACACCTACACAGGGCTGCTTTCCTCAGAAGACGGAAGGGGATGAGTGGTTAAGCACGTCTCTCAGTGCTACTCGAGACCACGCGTTATCAGCATTAAAAAGAAGGCATATGAGAGAAATTCTTTTAAAAAGGTAAGGAAACTCACAGACTCTACGGGTGTGAGAGGAAGACCACGAGTGATGAAAAGCAGCTGGTAGCATTTATGATCGTTTGCAAGGGAAACAGACATAGTCTGCTTTTCTCACAGGTACGAGGCCTCGATGTCGGGCCGCCAGCAATGTGCCAGTGCTCAGGCCGGGGGCACTGCCAGGCGCAGGCTCGCTCACGCTGGGCTGGGCGGGGGGCAGGAGCAGCAGAGCGCCACGCTGCAGCGACCTGGGACTCCCAGGATGGGGGCGTGCTCATTTGAACCTGCTCACGGCCCGGAGCTCCCCCCCGCTCAGCCCTCTCACCGCTGTCGGGGGCGCCCCCCCCTAACACGGTCACCCAGGGAAAAGCAGCGAGTCCCCCTGAACACATACCAGCTCCCAGGGGACACTAGTGGAGGTGACGCTAGCAGGAGGACCCTGGTATGTGGGCTCCGAATTCAGCGTCACTCCTCCCCTGCTCTCTGTCTCAGGTCCGCGTAAAGCCGCAGCACCAGCCGCAGCGATCTGCCACACGGAGGAAGGAAGGCTTCCCACGGAGAGGGCACAGCTCGCCACAGCGTGTGCTGGGCTGAAGGCCTTCGGGGCTGGGGCCCCCTCACTGTGCGAGCCCCGTACTCAGGGTGGAAACGTGTGCGCACAGAGCCTGCACACCCCTTACAGCACCTTACTCAACCTGCCAGGACGGGAAGCTAAGAGATGTCTCCAGTGGGTGATAGGTAAGCAAAGGGTGGTCCATCCAGACAGAGGACATTATTCAGCGCTGGAGAGACAAGCCGTCAGCCATGAAAGACATGGAGGAGCCCTGGAAACATATCCCTAAGCGGAAGAAGCCATCTTAAAAGGCTACACGCTGAACCACTGCAACACTGTGACACTTGGGAGAAGAGTAAGCCCTGGCGACAGTGAAGCATCAGTGGTTGCAGGGGCTGGGAGAGGAGTGAGCAGGCAGAGCACAGGCGGGTCTGGGGCAGTGACACTGCTCCGTGTGACACAGTAACGGTCAGAGCCCACACACAGGCCAACAGAGTGAGGCCTTGTGTCAGTTCTTGACTTCAGTGAACAGCAACGCAGTCACAGCGGTTCACCAGCTGTCACGTGGACGGCACTGACGCAGGGCTCATGCGCTGCTGGGGGCAAACGGGTGGGCACGCTGGGAAAGTGTGGCCCCATGAAACCGAGTGGGCACATGCTCCGTGAGCCGGCACTCCACATGCCTGGCAAAAAGGAGGCCACGGTCATCCAGCCTGGCCCCCTCCCCACCACGGACCACCACCCAGCCTGCCTTTGCTTGGGGCACAAAGCCGTTAGGACACACTACCTGTTACCTGCCTACAGCTCTTCCAGAAAGTCCATCCTCTCCTGTCCAAGACAGCACGCAAGGAGACCAGCAGTCGCTGAAACCCAGGACTACCTGGGACCCCGACTCCCCGCTGCTTCTGACGCACAAGAAGGGACCTGTCACCTTCCCTGCAGGGGACCCGTCACTTGAGATCAGGAAGGAACGGGGGGGCCTCAGAGCAGTCTGTTCTCTTGTATTATAAACCAGAGTGATGTCCAGAAGGTGTCCCGCCGGCCGGCAGGCTCCGAACACCACTGGGGTCAGCAGAGAACAGCAGGAACATGCATGCCCTGCTCTTAGTCCAGCCTGGGCCGCCCTGCCGCTGAGACGCTGACCCCGAGCAAGCGGACGAGCCAGCACTAAAGGGGCCACACATGGGCAGCCCACCCTCACACAGTGGCTACATGATCACAGGTGATTTTCTAAAGCTCCCAGGTGAATGTGAGGAACACACACAAGTGCCCTCCAGAGCCCCTCCGCCAGGAAAGGATGGCGACTCCGGGACGCATGCTGGGCAGCAGGCCCCCAGCCTGGGGAGGGCTGCCTGGCGGGGCTCACAGGAGCCCACGGTCCTGGGGACAGCAGGCGGGCAGCGAGCGGCCTTCTCCCAGGACATCCTCTCCTGGAGACGGGGCAGGGAGAGCTCTGAAGTCCTCTGAGAAAGCCCCCGTGTCCTTCCTGCCTCCGTCTCCCCCAAGCTCGCCTTCTGCCATGTAGTTGATGGCTTCTCAAGCAGCTGCAGCCACTTCCGCTGACNAGGGGTGCGAGGGGGCGAGGGGGACATAGTGGAAACCCTGCTCGTGCTACTTTTGTATTTAAAACTTGTCTTAAATAAGTGTGCTCATGTTTCATCCTTGACCATGGGTCACCTGTGTGCGGATAACACGGATGCGCACATATCGGCACGCATGTCACATTTCACGTACAAGCGAATCTGGAGGACACGGCACGAAAGAGCGATGCCAGCCGGTGGCGGCCCGGCGCCTGGAGGGGAAGGCGACAGCTTGCGGAGGAGGCTGGCCTGCACGCGGCGCTCCAGGGCCGGGCACTGCCTTCTGGGGCTCTGGAGGGGCAGGAACAAACTCAGAGGCACACACACCTCTAGGGTCCTGAAGACAAGGAGCGCGCGCCTGCAGCCCTGCCCATCCCGGGGTGCAGCCCGTCCACCCTGTGCCCCTGCCCCCACCACACGCACCTTCCTGGCCTCTGCCACCCAGAGCTGCAATTCTTTTAACTTTCATTGTTTGGGGGAAAAGGCAACGAACCCCATTTCCAAGTTGCTAATTTTAAGTCAAAGCATCCAACATTGCCACACCCCCGTCTCTCCGTCTGCTATCTTGCCGCAGCCCCTCTGATGTCCCCCCCGCCCTGTGGCAGCCCAAAGGGTGGCAACAGGGCTGCCTGTTCCAGGGGCCAGGGCACCACACACACTACACTGCAGGAGGGGGGGGGGAGGCAGCAGGGTGCCGGACGGAAGACGGGCGAGTCACCTGCCGCTCTGGGCCTGATGAACGTGGGACAGACATTGCTGGAGCGCCTTCTATACGAAACGCCTACTTCATGTGAACTGGTGAACAACACAGAAAGGGCCCCTGCCCTCAGGAGACACGAAAGAGGACGACAGGGGAGCCAGAGGCTGGGTGGGGTGAGCGCAGAAGAACCGGGCAGGGAGGGGCATCTGCGAAGGCCCAGGGCATGCTCGGGCCCCTCCTGCCACCCCGCACAGCACCTCCCAGCTGGGGCATGAGACGTGCCAGGCCCCGTGCCCCGGGTTTGAGGCTGTGTGCTCCAGGTCCAACAGCAGGAGGAAGCCAGGGGCCTGTGGTGCGAGGCTGGCGGCTTGAGCATCGGGCGTGGTTAGTCGCCTCCGGTGAGCGTAGCTGGGCACGACCAGTTACGTCCTTCATAAGCCACTCAGATTTAATTCACTGTCATGAAACGGGGACACAGATGATCACTCGCGTTCAAACAGAGCCTCAGAGGGCACTTCACCGGAGCTCCTGTCTCCAATGCCCAGGCCCAGTGGGGACACTTCTACCAGGTGGGGACATGACACACCACAAAGGCCACCTGTGCCAGCTGCCAGGGCGCCCTGGGCTGTAAATACCTCCCACCCAGCTCCCCCAACTTGCTCTCGGTCTTCTGTGCGGGCCCTGCTCAACCCACCCAGCCTTCCCCGCACCCCCGAGGTTTCTGGGGCCCAGGAGGCCCTAGCGGATGGGGTGAGGGCTGGGCTCTCTTCCGAGAGTGCATAAAAATTAGTGGAGAATTAAGATGGCTCATCTGAANAGAAAATAACCTTCATTAGGGAACAATGAGCCCCCACCAACCACACAGGCCTGGCAGAGCAAGCGTGTGGGCAGTCGGACTCTCGTTTGGAGAACGCAGGCTCATGTGGTCACTGCTGATACACTAAGGGGTCAGCCACAGGATGCTGAGTGCCGGCAGTCAGTCCCCAGGTAAGGACCACCGCGCCAGGCGCGCACAGCAGACACACACGCCAGACACCCGGTGCCAGGCCCAGCCGCGTGGTGGGGGCGACGCCCAGGCACACCCGTGATGCCGACTCCCTCCAGGGTCAGGGGCCCTCCCCCCACAATGACTCGCAGGCTGCAGGCTTTCCAAGGCCCCCCGCCGCCCCACTCCACACGCAGCTTCAAGTCTTGACAAGGGAACGTGCTGTGCTGAGCATTTTCCTTCTCCTAACCAGCGGGCATGGCATCGCCGGGCTCCTGTTTTCATGAGGCTCCTATCTCATTGTCACTGTCCCTGAGGAAGTTTCTGAGTAGCTGCAGAGCAGGTGATTTTCAGGGACGCACATGCTGCGGTAGAGCAGATTTGACTATAAATGTTTGTTGAACTAAAATCACACTTATGTGAATGTCAGTTTACAATTTAAAAATGCTCCCCAACTACCTGCTCTTGTAATCAGCCCTGAGATGGGGCGGCCATCGCTTCCTTCTCCAGGGAGGGGTGAAGGCTGACAGAGGCCAGGAGTCTTGGCAGCAGACGCGGCGTAAGGAACGACAGGGTGCCAGTTGCCAGTCAGGGTTTCTGAGTCCCCATCCCAGGCACTGTCTCCCCCGAACAGAGAGGTGGAGCGGAGCCCAGGACCACCACCTCCCGGCCCAGGTGCTCACTCCGATCGTGCAGGGAGGCCCACGCTGACCTTTGGCTGTCAGCCCACCCAGGCAGCAAAAGGACCTGAGTCACTCATAGATCCCGAGGGCCTCGATGTCCCCAAGAAACCAGGTGGAGAAAACCAGGTCTGCAGAGAGGAAGGGCGGAGGGGCAGTCCGGCTGGCCAAGGGCCCCCTGTGGACAGTACGCGTGCCGCAGCCCAGGCAGTCAGAGCAGACCCAAGGGCACCGGGGACATNTGGGTGGGTGGGTGGTTAGATGGTGGATGGATGGATGGATGGACAGATGAAGGGTGGACAGACAGAAGGACGGATGGATGGATGGGTGGATGGATGCATGGAGGCATGGATGGGTAAGTGGGTGGGTGGGTGGTTAGATGGTGGATGGATGGATGGATGGACAGATGAAGGATGGATGGACGGACGGAAGGACGGATGGATGGTGATGGATGGACGGATGGTGATGGATGCATGGACGGACGGATGGGTGGGTGGCTGGGTAGGTGGGGGGAAGAAGGAAGGAGGCAGACATTAAGAAAATACATAAACATGATTTTAGTGCTATCTCTGGATGAAGGGATCAAGGTCTTTTAAATGCCTTTTTTATATTTTCAGCAGTTCCCAAACTCTCCACAATGTACAGTATTATATCAAGGAAAGAAAGAGGTGCTGTATGGTTTAAGTGAGTCAGAGATTATAAGGCACCTCAGGACACATCAGCCAACCCTGCCCACCGCTCCGCAGACGCCAAACCTGAGGCCCAGCGAGGAAGTGGACGGTCCTGACTCACCCAACACTGCAGCTGCTCAGGAGGGCACAGAAACTCTGTGGTTGAGCCAACAACCCATGCGATCATCCCAAAGGTGGAAACGCCCAGTGTGTAGGGGCTGGAGGGAGGTCAGTGGATCCGGCCAACTCTAACGCAGTGGCTGCACAGTGCTCAGCCGCGCCCCGCTGGAGGGCATGGCTCGCTCCCGTCTTGGCTGTTACACAGAAAGCTGCTAGAACAATCTTGTACAGATCTGTGTGTGCACGTAAGTTTTATTTCTTTGGGATGAACACCCAGCACGCAGCTTCTGGGCCACATGGTCACCTTCTCTGCGTCCTCGACAGCACTGGGTGCTGTCACTATTTCACAGCTGAGCCGTCCTGCGAGGTGTGTAGTGACACCTCTGGGTGGTTTTCTGTGCACCTCCCTAATGGCTAATGACACTCACGTCTCTTCACGTGCTGACCTCCCGTATCACGTGCTCTCCGTATGTATTTTTTGCTCATTTCCTAATTAGATTTTCCTTTTTTTACTACTGAGTATTAAGGGTTCTTTATATATTCCAGATAAGTCTTTTGTCAGATATGTGGTTTACAAAGATTCTTTCTCAGTCAGTCTGTACCTTGCCTTTTTATTATAGCTCTTACCAGGATCTTTCACAGAGCAAAGGTTGTTTGTTTTTATAAAGTTCAATTTATCAAGTTTTCTTTTTATAGATCATACTTTTGGCATCGCATCTAAGAAACTCTCTGCCTTAGATCTTGAAGATTTTCTTTTATTTTTAAGAAAGTGTTTTATACCCTTACGTTCTACATTTAAGCTTGTAAGTAATACTGAGTTAATTTTCATCTAAAGTGTGAGGTTTAGATCAAGGTTCACTTTTTTGCCTCAGGACGGCCAAGTGCTCCAGCACCATTTATTGAAACGATGACCTTTCTTCCACTGAATTGCTTTTGCATCTTTTTCAAATATCAGTTGACCCAAGGCAAGCAGGAAGAAAACACTACAGACTACAGCATAAAAAAACAGAAAGCATGGGNACAATTACGATCACCCCCAGTTTCCAGGGAAGGGGACGCAGGTCACTCTCCTCCGGCCCCAACACGCTCCTGGCACTCAGCACCCAGACCTCCTTCCCATGCTGTGCGCAGCACCACCACTCGTCCCCCCACGCAGGGACCCACCGAGGGCGGGTGTCACCGTGCGCTCTGACCCTCGCAGTAGGAAAGACCAGTGACCTGTGTCCTTCTCCAAGGCTCACTCCACTCTGGAATTGTGGGGGTTCTGGCCTAGAAGAGAGGGGCGGGGGAAGCTGCCTTTTTCATTACAAATGTTTTCACGCCCAAAGTTAGCTTTTACTGCTTAGGTTCTGTGAGTTACAAGATTCTGTAACCATACTGTGTGCTATTAGGGCGCACGGGGGCTAGCTCATTTCAAATAGGAAAATGGTTTGTGTTCACCCAGTTCTGGAAGCCAATTTTCAATCACTTAAAATAGTCCTGGTATTTTACCAAGGTAATTATACTCTTAACTATCAGTAACAATTAAACCCTTAGACTGGAGCCGCCCAATGTCTCAAAATAAAATTGCACGTTCCATGCACTGCACCGAAATGTCAAGCACACAAGCAGAGGCCTCAGGGGGCCCAACCAGGGCCTGCATGAGCCCGGCCCCCAGCCGCAGCACAGCTCTGAGGAGGCCTGGCAGCCGCCACCCTGGGGCGCCTGGAAGAGGAAGTGCTCCTCAGCCACGAGCAGGCGCTGTGGGCTCACGGGGTCACTAAGGAGCTGGCGGTGGCCGTACGTGTGGCACTGACCGTGACACAGCAGCTCGCCGCCCCTCCACAGCCCAGCCTGATGAAGAGCTTCGCCATCCGGCTGGCAAGATAGGCCCTGAATGCCAGACGGAGGCTGTGCGGGCGACTGGTATTGGTCCATCCCAGCACACCTTCACGCGATAGTCAGTGCCAGGCAGTCAATACCCACTGTCTGCCAAAGTCAGAGCACCGCCCTGAGCACGGCGGGGCGGGCTGAGGGCGGAATCAGGACAGAAAGCCAGCTGCTTCCAACCTGTTGGCCCTGGAAAACAAGAGTGGACATTTCCTGCTGGGGAGCCTGGAGCAGTGGGCCTCACGGACAGAAAACCCTTAAGAAGGAAGCCGGCAACACCTCGCAAATGTGACACAGTCTGGACCAGCTCCAGCTGGGAGGGATTTCTAACCAAGGTGGGGGTCTGAATGTCCATGTCATCCTGAACCGACGTCCTGGTAAAGCGGGTAGGAGTCCCAGCTGGCAGCTGCAGGCCAGTGCCGGCCCACAAGGACGCTGCAGAGAGCAGCACGGCTCAGCCGAAGGACCACAGCCAATGCACCAACGTGCCACGTTTCCTTACCTGTTCCGAGTCACGGGCCCAATTTTCCCACGGTTACTTACTCATCGTGAACACGAGGATGCATCTGAATTCCATAAAATAATTGCTTTTTTGAGCACTACGCTTAAGTAAAACTAAATCTCTGCCACTTCTAAAACAACAACAAAAAAAGAATACTTTGTTTGGTCTACGGGGTGGTTTATAAACAAGAACACTTCACATAAACATCCAAACTGAGGACTTCCCTTAAAAACTCAGAAGAGTCCTACGGGACCACAGCAGTGGAGCCAAGAGGGGCTGCCCCTTCTGGGTGGCACACACCCTTCAAGGCACCCAGGGCCCCTGGGGGAGGCCAGTGCCCGCACCCATGCTGCCGGCCCGGCCCTTGCTGGCAGCTGAGTCTTCCAATCTCGGCCCCCACACCGTTGCCCATCCTGACCACATGTGGCGGCCGTTAATGTGACAGGGGAAAGGGGTTTTGCAGATGAAAAGGAGGTTGCGCGCCTTAAAACAAGGTTATCCTGGGCTGTCTGGGCAGCCGGTGGACCCGCATAGCGGTGTGGAGCAGAGGACTTTCTCCAGCAGAGCCAGGTAGGGGGCAAAAGGAGAAGGTGGAGAGATTTGACGCGTGAGAGGGTCCTGATCCACTGCTGCTGGACAGGCCACATGGAAGGATGAAAAAGAACGCGGGAAGACTCCAGGAGCAAAGACGGCCAGCAAGACAAAGCAGCATTGGATTAAAACCAAAGGGTAAAATAAATACCCGTGAGTCCACTGATATAAATAAATGACTGAATAAATAAATGGGGGGAAGAGATAAATCTCCTGTTAGAAGAATGCCAAGCAGTAGATGCAGACACTCCCTAGGGTGGGCCTGCAGGTGACTGTCCTCCCAAGACTGGGCCTGCTCGGCTGGACGGCAGCTCTCTGTCCCGTGCTTGGAGGAGCCTCTATCTGTGCCCTCACTGGTTTTCCCGGAGCCTCATGACACTGTCCGGGTGGGAGCCCATCCGGCTCCTGCACTAAGTGACGTACGCATGGGATGCCACAGTACGCTCAGACGAGTCGCAGGGTCATCCGCTTTGAGCCATTTGTTCTCAGATGGAAAAGCAGAGACCCGGAGAGACCCAGCAACCTTTCTAAGGTCACGCAGAAAGGTCCTCATGCTTGTCACCCTGGGGAAGCTCTGCTTCCCACCTCAGGGACCACAGCACACCGTCCATCCCTCACCCACAGAGCTTCAAGTGCAGACACCCCACTGCCCTAGCCACAGGCAGCCTTGCCCCACCGGACCCATGGCCCTGAGCACCTCCGTCTGACCGGGAGTCCTTACCGAGGGGCACCCTGTGCCCTCTTGAGCCGCCTGGGAGCTGGGCCCCCAGCGACAGGCTGCTGAGCTGAAGTTGCCTCCCCTCTCCTGTCCGCATGTCCGCTCTGACCCTGGCAGCACCGTCAGCACCGTCTCGCCCGCTCTCTAGCCGTGGCTTTCCACCAGCACCTCCCGTAAACAGCGAGCCCGCAGGTCTCAGCTTGACTATCAGCCCCTCCAAACCTCCACGTAATGAGCGCTGTGTGCGCTGCTGTCACGCTGGCAAGCGTGCGTGTATCTGTCTCTCCTGCCTGCCGACCCGCTAGACTGTAAACTCTATCAGGGTGCAACACATCTGCATCACGGCCCCTCGCATCAAGCTGACGCGGCAGATACATAACAAGGTGGGGAGAAGGGAAGAGCGGGGAGTTCCCACAAAGGTAGGTCCGCACGACCCAGCAGAGCTGACCAGGCCGAGGACTGGGCCTCTTCTGTGCCGGGGGCAGCGGGGGACACTCCTGGGGTGTCTGCCATGTGGAGCCACCTGCCAGCGTCTCAGAGGCAGCACCAGAGGCCTGTGTGGACCGGGAGGCCCTGGGCCGCGGCCTGGTGATGCCCAGGCACACATGCGTGAGGTCTTGGTTGACGGAGGAGCCACATGACGGCTGCCTGAGTGGCTGAAACCTGACTCGTTTTCTAAAAGCTCCATCGTCAGGAGGTCCCAGCAGCAAAGAGCCTAAGTTTTCACCCAAAACGATCAAGAGCAGGCGAACACTTGTCAGACAGAATCCTTCTCTGGGGCGGGGGCGGCCCGCAGCCCACTCAGCATCTGCCGGGGCAGGCAGGGGGGCGCTCTGCCCAGCAAGCCGACACCCACCCTTCCCTAGGGGGCACCTGGAGACAGATTTGGGCTTTTTCCTTCGTTGTCGTCTGAAATCTCAGCGTCCAAGGCAGCATTTTAAATAACACCCTCTCACACAAAACCTGAATTCACGCCCCAGCGAACTCTGCTTATCGAGCCCGACATCAGAGCTCTTCAGGCACAGAACAATTAGCAAGACCCAGTCGCGCAGACCAGGCTGGAGCAAGACCGTGTCCGCCCAGCGCGTCTGGACACAGGCGACATCTCCATTCCAAGTCCAGCTGCACACCCGCTGCAGTTTACCTGCACCCCCTCGGTGCTGAAGAAAGAAAAGGCCGCCCCGGAGAAAGACCTGCGGGTGCTGTCTAGGAAGGTACGGCCCTCCGCCCAACAGGCACCCCAGGTTGGAGGCGTCTTTGGTGCAGGTCCGAGCCTTCCCAGCAGTCCATCCAGGAGAACACAGGCCTGACAGCCGCCACGACTGTCCTGGCGAGAAGCGTGCACGCTCATCTGCGCCGTGACTCACTCTGACCAAGAGGTGAGGGCCAGCTGGTGTGCTGGGCAAGTGCGCTTAGTTTGGTGGCAATCTGACAGGCGTGGGGGCCTTGAGAGAGAGGGCTAGGCGTGCACGCAGCAGGGTCGGTCTGGGCGCTGCTGACCTGGAGGGAGAGCACGCCGGCCGGCAGCCCGCCCCAAGCCCATACCTTCGTCAGCAGCAGGACCCGCTTCTGAAGCCTCCGGGCCAGCGCCTCATGCGTCTCGCGCTTCTTCCTCTCCTCCAGCAGCTGGGTGCCAACCTGGCGGACTTCCTCCTGGAGCTGCTGCCTGACCTTGTCCAGCTCCCGGGCACTGCGGAGACAGGCAACAGGACAGAGCGTGAGGCCTGGCCCACAGGACCGCACCCCCACGATGGGCCCACTCAGGTCCCAAAATAGAGCTGCACGTGCAGCCAGCTCGCTGTCATTTCCTCACTTCTGAATAGCTACTCAGAGCCTTTCAGGAGTCTGGGTTTCAAACAGACCCCAGGCCGACGGGAGCTGCAGGCGGCAGGGCGGGCGCACGGCTGGACACACAATGGGGAAGATTGTGGTGATGGTGCCGCTGAATGAGCTCTATTATCAGAGCCCACGCTCCCCCGTCGTCGGGCAGGTGTGCAGCTAGCTGTGGGAGGCGGAACCCCAGCCCCGCCCGTCCTGCCGACACCCTGCAGAGCCAGACCCCAGCCAGCGCTCCGACACCAACCCCGGGCCCACAGGCTCCTCCGAGAGGCCAGGCTCCATGAGGCTGCTCCGGCCGACGCCCAGCCGGCTGACCTTCCAGTGGAGTCTGCTCTCAAGCATCCTGCCTCTACGCTCGCGGCAGCCCCTCGATTCATTCACCGGCGTTAGCACATAGCCTCTGCTCGAGCCGTCCCTCCAGACCCCAGGTGAGGAGGGACACTTGATTTAGAGGCTTCAGCGCTCCTGCATCCACAGGCTAACCCCCAACCTCTGGGCGGGGCAGTGAAGTCAGGGCTTGGTCACTGACTCTCGCCCGAAATGCCATCGGCCCTTCGCAGCCCGGTCGTCCCAGGTCGTCCTCGGCGCCTGCTGGTTCCTACAATCTCCAGAGTCAGCCCAGAGCCACGGCGAACGGCAGCCAGCATGCAATTCTAATGGGGAGAACCAAGGACCCCCCCGACTCTCCGTGCCCACAATTCTGCCTCAGAACACGGGCACGCCGACCAGGAGAGCTCCCAGGAGGGATCTCGTAGACGGGGCAAGTGGAAAGCCATCCTGGGAGACGAGTGCCCTGCAGAGTGCGTGGGGCAGGGCGGCTCCGAGTGTGGGCAGAAAACACAGTGATCACACTATTTTTTTAAGTAGAGAAAACCTCTTCCCAAAGGAAATCTTTAAAAACTCAAAAAAAAAAACCAAAACAAAACCAAAAACAGAACCACAGTATTATTAGGACGGCGTTATAAGGTGATTTTGTAACGTTTACCCAAGGTGATGACCCATGAGAACAGTGACACTAATTGAACGTGCAGAAGTATGAGATGAGGGCTATGGATGACACCTGCAGTCTCGTGTCACACTCGGCATCCAATTATTCTTTTTTGCTTTGATTACACAATTTCAAGAGAAGTTTAATTCACAGGGATGGCAGGTAATGCTTTCTTTGGAGGTGGTCTCCACCGAGCTAATTTTTTCCATTTCATATCTGAGTATGAGGGGTTTTTTTATTATGACTGAGTATAATTCTTTAAATAGCTGAGTATAATTTGAAACTAAATGGGAATTACACATGTACAGAACTTTAAAAGCGACTGGGTGGAGAACGCCAGGTCTGGGCCACCCCAGCCGGTCCCACGGGAACAGAACCGACACTGTCACCTCCAGGGCCTGGCTGCTTTGTTTCAATCTTGGAAAGACGGCAGCCATCTTGGAAAGTCTCACATTAATATCAATCCAATGGTACAGCTGGCCAACCGCACCTGCCACCTCTAGGTACTTCGTAACCAAAACATAAAGTCAAATACTCATTTGAAACGGACATATTAAGAGGCTATCTGGAGTTGTAGTTCAATTCAAAACCATTCATAGGCCAATTTAATAACCAGGGACTGTGAAACAGAGCGTGGGGCCAGTGTGTTCAGGTGGGAGGTCCATGCGCGCTTTAAATCACTGCTCACTCGACACCTGAATGACCCCCCACACACACTCATGCACGCAGAGGCCAGGCGGTGGCCAGTGCTCCTTCGGATGGCGGCACAGCATCAGTCCTGGTTGGGCTCGGGGGTGAGGGCTGCTCTCAGCACAGGATGCTGGGTGGGGACAACCTTGGGGAGACTGACAAACCCGAGGCTCCACAGTCTGGGGAGCATGGTATCCCCATATCCACGTGGGATCACAGTGGAGACCTCCCCACCAGAGCAGGTACAAGCACACATGGTCACGGGTAACTGTGTCCACCTGTGATGAGCCGGACAGACCAAAGTCCTGGTGCCTGGGGCCAAGTCGGGGCAGGACGCTTGCACCCTCGTCTGCTGACGGCCAGTCCCTGCAGGCCCGGAAACAGGGGGGCTTCACCCCTCAGGGAGGGGGAGCCAGGTACCCGAGCGCCCAGCCCAGCCCTACGACGTCTTAAGAACAAACGTGTTCACTGCCGGGCGCACCACCGGTCACAGTCCAGTGGCGTCACAGGAAGAGGACTGACCGAGCCTGTCAGGACTCCAGGGCTGGGCCCAGCTGGGCAAGCGCCTGTGCCGGCTGGGAAGAAAACATGCCTCCCCAAAGGCACAGCGCTTTCCATGCAGTCTGGACGGCAGGAGCAGAGCCGGAGGACACGGGACCGAGGACCCGGGACCCTGGAGACGCTGGACACCAACAGGGCCAGCACGGGGAGGGCGGCCCCTGTTGCAGCCCCAGCCCGGCGTCACCTGCATTCCCAAGGCCTGCCACACAGCCTGATGTCATCAGCACTCTCTTTTTTAATAGGTGAAACGAGACTGAAAACTCCAACCTGAGC
>NW_017731383.1:1206636-1217683 GCF_001890085.2 Hipposideros armiger
GCAACCTCCAGATGGAGTCCCGTCAGGACCAAGAGCGGCCGAGGCCCCTGCGTTCAGCCGCCCATTTGTCCCCTCACATAATGCTCACTGAGTCCCAGCGGACCGTTCTCCAGGCCCCGGGAAAATGGCTGGGATCAACACCCCACAAGCCTGGCCTCACGGGGCATGTACCCCAGGCAAAGAAACCACACATACCATGTGAACAGAGGGAATCTAATAGGAAGTGTCGGAAACCAGGCACAAGCCGTAACGGGGGGCTGAACGGGAAGCGAGAACCCTGAGACATCAGGGAGGAGCCGCAACTGCTGGACTGTGGGAACCAGGAGGCTGAAATCACTGAATTGAGAAACTCAGAGAACCGAACTGAGATGGGAAAGCGGCGGACGGGTCAGCTGCTGTGGGCGAGGTGACGGGCGCCGCTCCAGCACCACCCCAGCTCCCAGGAAGAGGAAGCGGCAGGGCCCTTCCCGGCCCCCGCCTGGGGTCGCTCCGCACGCCCCCACTGGACAGGCCACGCAGGGCGCCAGCTGGGAACCACGTGGGAAGGGGGTGCTACAGAGGACCAGGCAGAAGACAGGCAGGCAGGGAACTGAATCACACTTGATCCCTGTGAGAGCAGGCGAGGGCCCCCAGGGCAGGGCGAGGGCTCCCCGATCTCACGTGAGTTCAGCTGGGATCACCAAGGAGCGCTGTCGCTGGGAGAAGGGCAGAGACGGTGCATCTCTTCGCTTGGGGAGACAGACCCTGCACGGGAGGCAGGCAGCCTGTAGAGCCGGGCCGAGCAGGAGGGGAAGGCGGGGGTCAGGAGAGGAGGCGGGTGAAGGGCAGACCGAGAAGGGCCCCATGTGAGGAAGCAGGAGACACAGAGGGACTAGGACGAGGTACAGACGATTTTCTCAAGAGGTCCATCGAGCCAAACAGAACCAGGAAAGCTGGCTGGTAGTTGGAAAGGAGAAGCAGTCAGGAGTCTGGCCTTCGTGTGTGAATTCTATGGGCAGCAGCTTCCCAGCACGCGGCTGTGAGGGGGTCATCCTGACCATGCTGGAGAGAAACTACAAGATGGCGCACAGGCCCGGCCTCCCCAGGAGCCAAGCTTTCTGAAGTTCCCAGAAACCCAAGCCAAAGTGCCCCCAGATTCGTTTTTCCCGCCACCTGGCATGTGGATGGGGAGCGCGCTGGACCTGGGGCCAGAAGGGACGTGTGCAGCTCTGCCCGCAGACCCTCGGGGGCGCTCTCTACAGCGAGGCAGCACGGGGGGCCATGAGCCCCAGCGCCCAGCCCACACCCCCTGTACCAACACAGATGCCTCTGTCACCGTGTTCACTCAGTTCAAGCTCAGCCTTTCTTGTGAAGTAAAGAAGAGAATACTCATAAAAAATTAAACCTCTAGTTCCATACTTACATTGGCCTCTGAGGTCACTGGCATTTCCGTGAACCTTTGGGAGTTCAAAGTGAAGTCCTGAGTTCTTAGAAGAGAAGTCGGCATGTTTATCGATCAGAGCCTTTCTGAGCTGGCACGTGCTGAAGGAAACAGTCTGAGCTGAGGAGCCATCGCTGTGCTGCGACGGCCACTGCAGCCACTCTAACGTACTCTTCCCCATAAAACTCCCAGCCCAAGAATGTCTACTTTCAAGGGACAATGAAAGGACACAACACACTCTGAAGCAGCAGCAGGCATTTTAATGACCTTCTTCAAGACACCGCTGACGCCAGCTATGCCCTCACACAACGTCTGTCTACCTTCTGCCAACCCAGCAGTCCTGACGCCCAGGGTGGGCCTGGGTACCGACAGCCATCACACTCGCCCGGTGGTGCAGGTGGCCCAGAGGGCAGGGCCAGGACAGGGTGGCGCTGTCCGGTCCAAGAAGGACAGTCACCCTCTGTGGAGCACTGGCTCGGGCTCTACACCAAGTCTCGTCACCACGGAGGGTGTCACCACACCCGGAGGCCAGAGCCAGGCCCAAACTCAGAAACAGAACAACTCTGAGCTGAGCAGACCTAATTGATAATGCCTGCACACCCGACTACGCAAGGAGCTTTACCAGAGCACAAGTTAACCCCTGGGGGTCTCCAACTGGTGAAGACGATGGCCCGTGCACACTGGTTTTTAGTAACTACACCTTTGTTTGGCGCTAGGAATATACTAATAAAATTTCATTCACACTTTTGCAAAACCCCTACAGCATCGTTATTTTAGGGCTCTGAGGAATACAGATCAAAACCCATGAACACGCATGGTCTTTAAGTTTCTCCATTTTATAGACGAGTAAATTCAGACCCAGAATGGCCAGGTCACTCACATGAGACCACTCTGCCCTGACCAGGACACAGGAACGCCTGACCTCCACTTTCTCCAGCACTGTGCCCTGTGCCACCACCGGAGCCCCGCTAGGCCCGGCCAGGCCACCATCACACAGGTGACAAGTGCGGCGTCTGTCTTCTGGCACAAAGGGCCTGGTGCTGTCAAGAAGGAAAGGGCACGCACGGGCCTGGCCCCTGGGCTGAGGGCCTGCTCCGTCCTGCCTCCTGCTGCGACATCGTCTCCTACACCTCCACCCCGGCTACACAGCCCCAGAGGAGCAGGAGGACCACACATCTTGGCTCCATCTCAGCTCACTAGGGAGCCTTGAGAAGCTGAAAATTCTAGAAGCCTGCCTGTCCAGTGACTGGAAGGGCAGGGCAGGGCTCCGTTCCGAGCAGTGGGTCGTGGGCAGGGGCGGCTGGTCCAACAGGAGTGCAACGGACTGCAGTGCAGATCAGGAGCTGCCTCCCGGCCCAGGACAGCCATCTGCGAGCTGTCAGGACTGGGGAGCATGGCAACCGCAGCACACGCTGAAAGGGTGGCAGGGTTTCCACCCTCAGCTCAAGCAGGCGAGCAGGGAGAGGCCGGCAGGATATAAGACCAGCCAGGGCAGCCGCTGAGGCGCCGAGGGAGTCCAGAGCCCTGGAAGAAACAAAGTGCAGCAACCAAAGGCACAGCAAGGGGCCCAGGAGGAAAGGGTGCCCGAAGCCGCACACCTGAGGGGGTGCTGGGACACGCAGCTGGCCTGAAAGCAACAAGGACGTGGCAGTGAGAGCCTAGTGACGAGACGTCCTCTCAGCCGCCCCAGGACAGAGAGGGCTGCTTGGGCCGTGGTCAGACTCCAGTCCGAGGGCTTTGGTTCCGGGCCGGCCTACTCCTGGGGAGGGAGCCAGCAGAGGGGTCGTGTCGCTGCCCCGTACCCCATGCACCGCGGTTTCCTCGTGGAACTGGGGTTTAATTCTGGAAGCCATGGCCTGCGGGTAACAGTGGATGGACAGGCCAATTAAAAGTCAACAGAACACTAAGCAGCAGGTCACAGGCTAACCAGGCGAGCTCGCCAACGTCCAGGCAGCAGGGAGAAGCCAGGCCACACGGACCTCCCTCCCGCCCATCCCAGCAGCCTACGGCCACAAGTCAGTTCCCAAAACCTTCTTCACCACCACCCTGAGCACAGAGAAGCACGGAGAGGGATTCTGGGCAGCTTTCTAAGAAAGGCCCCCTTTGGCGAGGGGCGGCGGCAGAGGGGCCAGGGCAGTCACGAGACATTGCCGCACGAAGCCCGCAGGCCCGGGCTCTGCCGTGTTCCAGTCCTAAAGGCAACCGCGGAAAGCTGTCCTGCACCCACGCGGCAGCAAAGGCAGGCTACACTCAAGGCCTTTATGCTCCCACATTTCTGCAGGGACGACGAGTGAGAAGCGAGTGGTGGCGTGGGCTGCAGACCAAGGGCCGGCAAGGCCGCCATTCACAAAAGAGCATTTCTGGAGAAAAGACCGTCTGACGGGTGTACTGGAGACACAGACAAGGAAGGACCAACATCTGGATGGGAATCTCGACACAACGAAAACCAGCCCACGTGACCAGGTGAGCATGAGGAACAGGCAGGGTGCCGGCGGGACCAGGAGCAGGCTCCACGTGAAGCAGCGAGGGGGGCCACCCCCGGGAGGGCTCCCTGTCCCCACTTACCTACTGGCTGCGCAGCCAGAACCCTGGAGGCCCCCTCAGCCCTCCCTACCCTTCCCCGACACCAGTCCTTGGCAGATCCGACAGTGCCACCACCACATGAACCCTGAGCCTGGACGCCCCCATCTGCACCGCCAGACCTGGTCCAGGGAGCCACGCAGCCACTCGGCAAGGCGGGACAGGCTTCCTGACGGAATGCAGGCTCTGCTCTCAGGAAGTCTCCGAGAAGGCAGGGTCCAGACGCCCCAGAGCCACCCTGCACCCGTCCAGACTCCTAGCCCACTTCCTGCCACTGCAGAGCGCGGTGTGCCCTGGGGGCCGGCACCGGGGAGGCGCGCTCACTGCCAATCCACCCAGGGCACTGGGGGGTGGGGGGAGGGTAAACTAACAGAGCCTCTGGAGACAGACCACGAACGTGGCCCTGGATCCCACTGGACGGCAGGTCCAACAAAGCCAGGTGCAAGCCCGTCCACGTCTCACTGGTCAGGGGCTTCGAGCAACTCTCTGAACCCCAATTTCCTCAGCTGTAAAGGGAACCTAAGCGACTGGCGGGGACTCTTAACAAGGCACACGTGCAAAGCACACCGTGAGCGTGCAACAGCGTGATCCTTCCGTGTCCCTGCCCCCATCCCCAACCCCCGCCATCTGTGTTCACCGGGCAGAGCAGCTGTCTGGCCCTCAAGTGCCTGACAAGACCTCCCTGACGGAGCGGGCTGGGCTCACCACACGATTCACTTTTCAGAAGCTTCACGTGGGACTAAAGGAGACGGCAGAAGCTGTCAGCAGCCAGGCTCTCGTGGGAGTCGGAACCCCAAGGTAGGCCTCCTGGGCACATAGGCTGCCCCACTGTGACCGAGCTCTGTGCTGACCAGGAGGCATGCCTGGTGTTGTTAGGGACCCCCAGGAACCTGAGAGGAAGGGCTGCCACTACCATGGCCCCCCGTTCCCTGGAGAAGGGGACAAGTCTTGCCGGGGTCCCGTGGCTGCGATTCAGACCCGGAGCCCTCGCACCACTTGGCCAGCCTGAACCAACATGCTGAAACAGGCCTGGAGTGCAGCAGTGGGACCATGGGCTCTGTCATCTTGCCATGTGGTCACTTTGGCATGTGTGAGGAGAAGGAAGGATAGAGACAGGCGGGCGGGAGGTGGGCGACCCTGCTCACCAGGTCCTGCGCAGGCCGAGAGCCCTGCCCTGTCACCCCACGACGCCTGGGCCCGGCGTGGCACGCAGCTGTCTTTATTTATGCCATCTAACTGCAATCTTAAATGCCTCCAAGTGTCACTACACAGTTCTCTGAAAAAAATAAAAATCCAAACAGTGGAAACAAAACCCAAGAATCAGTAAAGCAAAGGCTGAAATAATTACCAATCAAAGGGACGGCCGAGGGAGCAGCTGAGCAGCAGTCTGGCCTCCTGGCCATCTCTCCCAGAGCGCCTCTGACGAGCTCCACTCCCAACATCTCATCAATTCGAATCACCAAATTCAATTTGCATTCCCAGATAAACAGAGGCCACACAGTAAATACTCTCATCTGACCTTGAGATGTGAGAAGGAAAATTACCCTTTGCAATTTCAATTCAATCCCAACCATAATGAATAATCCAATTTAGCTGATCAGTTACCAACCTGTCATGCACGGTGGGGCTGTCTCCAAACCACAGGTGGGGGGCCCAAGTGAGGCTGGCTCTGCGTGCCCAGGGCTGGGTGCCAGGCACACAGCAGAACAAGCCCCCGCCGCTGGCCACTGAGACCCAGGAAACGAGCACACGGTGGAGGCCGGAGGGCAAGTCCTACTGGGCGACTGCCCTGTCCTCCAGGCTGCAGCTCTCAGGAGCCAGCAAACCCCCAAGCAAACGAGGGCAGATGGTCATGAAGGTAACCCTACGCTCAGGGCGGCGCACCCAGTGCCCCGGCGATGGCGGTGCTACCTCTCGGGGCAGGGGCGGGCTTTCACGTGGGTCTTCCATTTGTGCCTCACAGCAGCCCTGGGGATGAGGGTCTGTGCACACTGTCCCACGTCACATGCAGGAAACGAGGACCTCGAGGCAGTCACACAGCTGGCAGGCAGCAGAGCCAGGCCGGGAGCCCAGTGCAAGGTGCCGTGTTCCTGCTCCCAGGGCTGGACTCAGCCAATGGTCCACTGCCTGTTTCTGTAAAGACAGTTTTATTGAAACACAGCTCACCCACTCATTTATGTGGCATCTGTGGCTGCTTTCCTGTGGCAGAGATTGCGTGAACCAGAAAAGCAGAACCGTTTACTATCTGGCCCTTGGCAGAGACAGGCTGCAGTCACCGCCCTCTGGCAGAGCTGCCCGCCCTAAGGGTTAGGAAGGCCGAGCAGAGGTAGGTGAGACAGAGAGGGACTCCGGCTTGACCGATGCCCCGGCCCCGGGCGCTCACCCACCAGTGGGGCTGACAGGGCCACAGGGCACACAGACTGCTGCATTCTTGACCAGAAAGATGACCCCTTCTGGCTGCCCTGTCCCCTTACTCACGCCCATGCCTTCGTGTAGACCCTCAGGCTCCAGGGAGTCTCTGGTGTTTAGTTGGAATAGGACTCAAGCAGCTCAGAGACCAACGCCACACCCTCCATGCCCATGTGGCGTTGACCACTGTGCAGGGCTGGTGTGGCTAGAGCACCTATGTACCCGCCTTGGGCTCGGCACTACACAACACAGAGAAGTAAAAAAAAAAAAAGCCACTTTATAAGATCACAGCTCCTGCCTTCACGGGGGTCGCCGTCTCATGCAGGAGACCGACAGGGCGAGCCCCAGCGCGGACGACGGGTGAGAGGACGCGGCGGCAGGGACGGAGGGGCACGCCTGCCCGCTGGAGTCGGCCTGGGCGTCGCTGGGCTGAGGTGGGATGAGCGAGGCCCAGCCTGAGCAAAGCTGACAGGCGGGCAGATGCGAGGCGGCCTCACCACCTGCATCTCCATCTTCAGAGCCGCCCTCGGGTCCAATTAGCAACTCTGATGCTGAGGTGCCAGCGTCCCCACAATCGATGGCAGAGCCAGATCGCCTGGGGAGTGCACTCAGCGCCTCCGACCGACTCCTGCGCTCGGGTCCGGCCGCCCAGTTCCCTGGGTGCTGCTGACTAATGACTAATAAAGCCCATTCTGCCTGTGTATCTTCTCATTGATTGTGCTGTCCTCGACCCAAAGCACAAGTCAATACCCAGGTAAGTGCGGCACCTGCATGGGGACAGACGTCAGCTCTCTCCTGGAGTATCGCTGTCTCCCCACAGGGTCAGGAGCCCCCCGCCAGGTGTGCGGGACGTGGGGGCTCCGCTGGGCGGAGTGAGTTCTCCATCCACGCATGTGGCACCCCAGGTAACCATGGCCAACAAGCTCTCTAGACAACGTCACTCCACTAATAAACACCTCTAAAGCATTTGCCATGCTAGAGTAAGAAAATGGAAGGAGAAAATGGGATTCTGAAAAATTCTTAGTTTCTCTTCTATGATTTTTTAGTGAGAGCTGAGAGTGAGGGAAGCACCTGCTCACCTGTCACTCTGTCACACAGCAACTCACTGGTCAATCCCACCCCCTCCTCCCTCAGGCCTGGGGCGCGGAGGCTCCACACTGGACTTGAGAAATGCCAGCTCTAAGCAGTTTATTTCCTCTTGAACTTTAAGAATTGACTAAGACAGAAATGACCTTTAAAAGGCAGGGTGAGCGCGGGTCGAGTTGCTGGAGTGAACTCTTCTTACCAACAGGGGGTGCTCAGTAAGCCTGCCAGGCTCCTGACAGCACCTGTGCGGGCGACGCCGGTGCCAGGGGAGAGGTGGTCCCGAGGTGGGTATGGGCCGTGAAGGCGGCACGGGGCAGCCGTCTGGAGACTCCAAGCATCACAAGGCGTCCGCCTCAATGTGCTCCCTGTGGCAGGACTGAAGAGGCAGCAGCAGGGCACAGCCCCATCCGGCCCGCACCACGTACCAGCACACCTCCATTCTGCCGAGCCGTCTGTCTCCCCTGAGCCCGCCCCACGGGAGTGGGTGTGCCTCCCGCCTCCAGCCTCCCGGGGCCACTCCTCACAGCCTTCTAACCATGTCGCCTGGACACACGCGTCCACAGGGCCTGGTGCTGACAGCCAAGGCCACAGTGGGCATGCCCCGCCTGGCTGGCAAGGAGCCGCTAGAGGAGAAACATCAACTGTATCCACAGCCAGGAAGAGACAAGAGAGATCTGAGGGGCTGAAAGGACAGCAAAAGGGTCTGAAGTCCATGCTCACGCTCAGGGGTCCAGTCTCACTTTGCCCACAGACACTAGGACTCCAGTGGGCACCAAGCACTGAGACCTTCTACCAAAGCAGGGACACTGATGACCAGACAGAACAAACCCTGTGTTTGCTTCCCATGTGGCCGGAGTTCACCTTGAACATGACCCCACATACGAGGTCCCAGAAAAAGTGAACTCATCCTAGAAAAAGTGCCACATGCCTCATTGCTGAACATCACGACGGTCACCTTCCAAGTGCTCCCCTTGGGAAGCTGCACCGACGCCAGCGCCTAGTCCACCCTTCAGAGCAATTCTGGAACTCTTTTCCTGGAATGGCCATCAGAGCTGTGGTCATATTACCCTTGATGTCCTGAATGTCATCAAAATGTCTTCCTTTCAGTATTTCCTTTATCATCAGGTAAAGAAAGAAGTCACTGGGGGCCAGATCAGGTGAGTAGGGAGGGTGTTCCAATTCAGTTATTTGTTTACTGGCTAAAAACTCCCTCACAGACTGTGCCGTGTGAGCTGGTGCATTGTCGTGATGCAAGAGCCATGAATTGCTGGTGAAAAGTTCACGTCGTCTAACTTTTTCAGGCAGCCTCTTCAGCACTTCCAAATAGTAAACTTGGTTAACTGTTTGTCCAGTTGGTACAAATTCATAATGAATAATCCCTCTGATGTCAAAAAAGGTTAGCAACATCGTTGCAACGAGTTTGTGAACTTTATTGTCAGACCTTGTATCAGATACTAAAGCTTGTGATAGAAATGTTTTCTCTGAAATGACCCCTTTATAGCAAATCCCATAACTGGGAAATTCAAAGGAAAAATGAGGACTGACAGCGCCTGCCGGGACGCCCCGCTGGCACAGAGGGAGCGAGACTCCAGGAGCCTGAGCCACGATGGCCGTGTCCTCCCTGCACTGCGCCCCGCACTGAGCGCAGACCCTGCCCGACGTTGCACTGTTCTCTCATCTTCATTCCATTCCGGCACCAAGCTCGCACCCTCCACGTGCCTCATCTTGTCCCCCAACAGCCTGCTCGAGCCAGGGCGTCCCCCATCTACCCCATTTATAGGAAGGAAATGAGGTTACTGTGGGGCATCGCTCAGCGAGCCTCACCTGGTTCTCAGGTGTTAACTAATATCACAAAATCGTCTGTCAAATAACTAACTTCTTTTTACTGAGATAAAATTGACACGAAATAAAATTTGCCATTTTAACCATTTTAAAGTGAATAAGTCAGTGGTTTTTCATGTATTCGCAATGCCACCCAAACATCAACACTAACTGGAGATTTGCACCCCCCAGAGGGAACCCCACCCCCTCAGCAGTCACTCCCCACCTTCCGGCTCCAGCCACCACTAACCTGCTTCCTGCTCTGCGGCTGTGCCTGCTTTAAGCACCTCCTGTTAATGGAATATTGTGCTACCTGGCCACTCTGGCTGGCCCTTTCCACTTAGCACCACATTTTTGAGGTTCATCCTTACTGGGCCGGGGTCAGAGCTTCTCTCGTTGGACGCTTGCCTGCTCGTCAGTGACGGGCACTGGGCTCTCTCCACCTTTGGCTGTCGTGGGCCAACGCCGGTTTGCATGCGAGCATATGCTCCCTGTTCTCCTGGGTACACAACTAGGAGTGGACTTGCTTGGTCGGATGGCAATTGCTTAACCTGGCACCACCTTCTACTTCCTGTCTCGGGGAATCTGACTCCTCTGGGTTCTCATACAAGAGGAATCACACAGTGCATGTCCTTTTGTGACTTTCTTATGTCACTCAGCACAATGTCCTCAGGTCCATCCATGTTGAGCACGTCTCAGAATCTCCTTCCTTTTACGGCTGAGTAACAGGCCATTGTGTGGCCGGCTCACATTTTATCTGTCCGTTCGTCCACTGATGGACACTTGGGCTCCTCCACCTGACATGCGTGAACCATGCTGCCATTGGCCACGGTTGTTCATGTGCCCGCTTGAGGGTGCACAGTCTCCCACAGCACCCGCCAGCAGGGCGCAGGGTCCGCCATGTCTCTACTTCCTCGCCAGCACTGCTGTTCTCTGCTTTGCGAGAGTGGCCATCCTAGAGGTGAGGCGGTGTCTCATTGTGATTTGTCCTCACTTCCCTCATGATCAGTGATGTTGAGCTTTGAAAGTAATGCTGTCTTTTTGATGCTGAGTTGTGAGAATTCTCTACATATTCTGGACACTAGGTCCTTATCAGATACCTGATTTGCAAATATTTCCTGCCACTCTGTGGGCTGACTTTCCACTTTCTTGATAGCGTCTGTTGACATAGTTAAGTGTTTAATTTCAATGAAGCCCATTTTATCTTTTCTTTTGTTGCTTGTGCTTTTGGTATCATAGTTAAGAAATCATTACCTAATCCAAGGTGGCACAGATCTAACACCAATGTTTCCTCTAAGAGTTTTATAGTTTAGTTCCTGCACTTAAGTCTTTGATCCATCTGAGCGACTCTTTGTATCTGGTCCAAGGAAGAGGTCCAAATGTATTCTTTTGAAGTTGTCTCAGCACCACAAAATGAGTTAGAAAGTAATTCCTCTTCTATTTTCTGAATAGTTTGAGAAAGATTAGAGTTAATTTCTTCTTTAAGTGTAAGGTAGAATTCACCAGTGAAGCCATCTGATTCTGGGCTTTTCTTTATTGGAAATATTTTGGTGGCTGATGATTACTTACTAAAGGTCAGAGTTTCTATTTCTTTTGAGTCAGTTTAGGTACTCTGTGTATTTATTGAAATTTGTCCATTTCATCTACATTATCTAATTTGTTGTCATACTTCATAGTATTCCCATATACGTCAATAATAACGTCCCCACTTCATTCCTGAGACTTCTCTCA
>NW_017731383.1:1222331-1230380 GCF_001890085.2 Hipposideros armiger
ATAATCAGTGATGCAAAAAGATTTAGAGACACGTGTATTAACCAGAGTATTATATAGAATAATGGGAGAAAAAAAGCAATTAAATATCTAACAATAAGAGTTTAGCTAAATCAAGTATTCATAAAGAAAGTAGTTCACAGCCCAAAAGTTATGTTTTCAAAGACCATTTAATGTGGAAACTGTTCACAAAAGATTGAACAAAATAAGAAGACCCAAATCAAATAGTGCACACAGTATTACATTTTTCCTAAAAACTGCACCAGGAAAACACATATTTTATACATATACATAAATATCAGGAAGAATCTCAGCCAACACATTCACAGTGGTTTTCATTGGGCAGAAGGATTATGGGAAACCTTTTTCTCATCTGTTCTGTTTTTTTTTCCTCCTACATTGTCAAATGTTCTTAAATGAAAATATATTCCTTTTGTAATCAGAATTCTTAAAAAGTTATTCAAATAAAATGCTGACATCTCTTTTGCTTCCCTTCTTCCTTCCAGGTGTGGCAACCACTCCAGCACGTGGACCAGGCAGAGACAGCGAACTAGGAGGCAGATTCTCCTTATGTCAGCCCATAGCCTCCTACGCCCTCACCACCAGATGCGGGCCCCGCCCGCCACACAGGACACTCAGGAAATGCTCTTTACTGGCTCATCTAAACAAAACAAAACGAAGCTGCCAAGAGAAACTCAAGAATGCTGACCAACTCGCAGTGGGGGCTCGGGGTGGGGCCCCAGGGAGAGCTCAGTCAGCTGGAAAGGCACAGGATGAGAATGTCAGGTCGCCAGCTGGAATGTTTCGTGTCCCAAAGACACGAAAACGATTTGCAGAGACAGACAGTACAAATGGAACCACAGGAACCACTACAAAACGGAAAGTGCCACCTTGGAATAACAAGATGACCCCTAAATGCGTGGGACTCAGGCAAGTCTAATCGCAGGAGGGCAGCCCTGGGCAGGGCCAAGATTGCCAGGAGGTCACAAACACGCCAATCTAGGGGCAAATGTGCAGGTCACTGAACCCACTATCGTCCGGGCCACTCTGCAACTTCTGAGCCCTCAACCCACCGGAGCAACCTGCAGCGCCCTCACCATGGCCACTCCCACTCCGTGACACGCCGAGGACCTGCGGGCCAGAGCACCAGCCTGGCTGCCTTCCTCCTCACCAACACTCCAGCTCCATCTCTTTCGCTTGTTTCTCCTCCCGTCCAGCCTCAGAGCTAGGGCTGTCTTCCGCCTTTCTTGCCTCTGTTGACACTCATCAGAAGGAAATGGGGCTAAGGACAGGCTGATAAATTCAAGAAAGAGAAAAGAGACACAGACCTATATGTGTAGTTGACTAATTATAATAATGATTTGAAAAGGTGGTCTTTTCAAAAACAGACCAGGCCAACTGGTTGTCCATTTGGAAAAAGTATTATTCTTGAACCACACTTCACACCCTACCACAAATTTCAGATGAACTGGATGTAAATGTGGAAGGCAAGACAATAAAGTTTTTTGGAAACACACACACACACACACACACACACACACACACACGAACATTTTTCTGATATAAGCAACCAAGATTTCTTAAAGACAACACAAAAAGAAGTGACCATAGGAAAAAATGATAAAATTGGACTCAAAAGAACTTCTTTTCATCAAAAGACACTGATGAGAACGTTAAAAAGTAAGCCACCTAGACGGCATCTGAGGTGTGGGTGTGTGTTTCATAAAGAGCCTCGACAAACCCATTAGTATGAGGCAAACGATGCCACAGAGAAGTGGGCAGAAGACTGGACCACACACATCACAAAGGCTGTCCAGGTGGCCAAGGACATACAGAAAGGGGCCCACCTGCACCAGTCCCCAGAGAATTGCAAAGCAGAACCAGATGAGATACGGTTACCAGCCGGGCAGACGCTCCGAAGGGTCTGGAGAAACCTATGACAGTGGGGGCGCAGGGCAGCCAAGGCGCTCGCTCTGCTGTTGGGCCTGAGTGGACATCCCAGCTCGGAAAACTGCCCAGTTACTGAGTATCTGACTACCCAGTGAGGCCAGTCCTGAGCTACACTAACGCAAGCTCTGTCCAGCGAAACACGTACAGGAATGTTCACAGCAGCACCATTCCTAAGGCGCCCTGGCTGAAAGCAAACCAAGTGCCTGACAGTAGGATGGTTTTAAACACCTGTGGTGTCCTCACAAAATGGAAGATTCCAGAGCAGTGACGATGAGCAACAACCACTGCGCACCAGACACATCTACTTGGCGCTCGTCTACGCCAACAAAATCATGGTTCCACGGACATAAAGATCAAAACAGGGACTCCTCTCAGGCCGGCAGGTGGGCGGGTGGGTGACTCCCAGGACAGGAGGGGCTTCANTGAGGGTGCACAGTCTCCCACAGCACCCGCCAGCAGGGCGCAGGGTCCGCCATGTCTCTACTTCCTCGCCAGCACTGCTGTTCTCTGCTTTGCGAGAGTGGCCATCCTAGAGGTGAGGCGGTGTCTCATTGTGATTTGTCCCCACTTCCCTCATGATCAGTGATGTTGAGCTTTGAAAGTAATGCTGTCTTTTTGATGCTGAGTTGTGAGAATTTTCTACATATTCTGGACACTAGGTCCTTATCAGATACCTGATTTGCAAATATTTCCTGCCACTCTGTGGGCTGACTTTCCACTTTCTTGATAGCGTCTGTTGACATAGTTAAGTGTTTAATTTCAATGAAGCCCATTTTATCTTTTCTTTTGTTGCTTGTGCTTTTGGTATCATAGTTAAGAAATCATTACCTAATCCAAGGTGGCACAGATCTAACACCAATGTTTCCTCTAAGAGTTTTATAGTTTAGTTCCTGCACTTAAGTCTTTGATCCATCTGAGCGACTCTTTGTATCTGGTCCAAGGAAGAGGTCCAAATGTATTCTTTTGAAGTTGTCTCAGCACCACAAAATGAGTTAGAAAGTAATTCCTCTTCTATTTTCTGAATAGTTTGAGAAAGATTAGAGTTAATTTCTTCTTTAAGTGTAAGGTAGAATTCACCAGTGAAGCCATCTGATTCTGGGCTTTTCTTTATTGGAAATATTTTGGTGGCTGATGATTACTTACTAAAGGTCAGAGTTTCTATTTCTTTTGAGTCAGTTTAGGTACTCTGTGTATTTATTGAAATTTGTCCATTTCATCTACATTATCTAATTTGTTGTCATACTTCATAGTATTCCCATATACGTCAATAATAACGTCCCCACTTCATTCCTGAGACTTCTCTCACGTTTGCTCGGTCAGTCTAGCTAAATAAAGGTCTGTCAACTTTATTCATCTTTTCAAAGAACTAATGTTTTGCTTGCCATTTTTCTCTGTTGTTTCTCTATTTTGCTCGTCAGTGATCTTCATTATTTCCTTCTCCTTCATCTGCTTTGGGTTTAGTTGCCCTTTGCCAGCTTGCTAAGGTAGAAAATTGGGTGATTGGTTTGAGATCGTTCTTTGTGCACATCGGTGCTTGCCACTGTAAGTGGCGGCTTTTGCTGCATCCCACAGGTTTAGGTGTGTTGTGCTTTCATTTTCGTTCGTCCCAAAGCATTTTTCTCTAATTTCCCCGTGACTTCTTCAACTCGTTGGTGTTAAAAAGTATGTTGTTTAATTTCCACATATTTGTGCGTTTCCCAATTTCCTTCTGTTGCTAATTTCTGGTTTCGTTTCACTGTAGCAGAACTTACTTTGTATAACTTTGAGCCTTTGAAGTGGCACGTTCTGTGGCCTGGCACATGTTCTACCCCAAAGAGCGTTCCGTGTGCACTGGAGAAGACGGGCAGTCTGCTGGGGCGCGGGGTGCTCTGCAGATGTCCCCACACCTATACTCCCGCCTAAACTCCCTCGCCTGCGAATGGGAAAGAATCCTGAGCTCGCGAGCTTCTCACACAAACTCAAGGAGAAGAGGCGTGTGAAGTGTCCCCTGTGGCCCTGCATTCACATCAGGTGACCGAGCCTACAGCTGTGGGCATGGCAGAAACAAGGCGACATTCGAGACACACAAGGCACCACGGTGAGGCCTTCGGAGCCTGCGTGCTGGCTCGTCACTGAGCAGTGCTCACCACACTGATGCTGGCTGCACTGTGACTTACTAGAAAAGTCTGGCACAGAAAGGGGACCCAGCTGAGTGGCAGGTGGGAGAGAAAGATCCAGACGCACCAGCAGGTGCCAGGGCTTATGTCCCTGCACCCTTGGAGACGCAGCCTACAAAGCAAGGGGCAGGCCCCACGGGGCAGCCAAGGGCAGGGGATGGCGGCGGGCGCCTTCCTCCTATCCCGTGGGCGTCCCACAGACTCTGCAGAGGAGCCGCTGTGCGGAATGGAGAGCCGTGGGCATGTCTCAGCCGGTCACCTCCTCCCCCGAGTTCCTCCTGTGCTCACATCTCCTTTCAGAGGAAGCCGGCTCAGCAATCCCAAAGGCGGCTCAGCACCAGCAATAGGAGGAAACAGGCTGGGGACAAAGAAAAGCGCTTCTCTGCACACAAATTCTTCACAGGAAACGGATTTCAAAGTGGCCATCTGTCTGAGATTAGCATCCCAAAGCTTCCCATGCACAAGCAAGGAGCCAGGCTCTAGCGAGCCTAAACTTCAGCACAGTGGTAGAAAAAGCTTCATTTAAATGATAATAATAGGAAGTGCTTAGAAAGCATTTTACAGAAAGAAGATCCCAAAAGCACCCCACAGCTTCTGGGGGCTTCGGGGCAGCACAGTGACTACCAGGCAGGCAGGCCTGCCCACTTCTCTGCAGGCCACCTCTGGCCGTGAAGGAAGGGGAGCTGGAGTCCCTGAGGAGAAGAGGACAGGAGCAGGGGGCAGTCAGCAAGTGACCACTCGCTCCCTCACACGGAGCCAAGGCTCCAGGTCGGCAGCGGCCGGCGGCCGAGGGCACTGACCTGCCTGCAGCCCCTCCCGGTCCCTCCTCCAGCCCCGCTGTTTCAGAGGCGCCTGCCCTCCCCCGCTGGTTTCTCCCCCTCCCCCTTTTTTCCTCTGAGACACCTCCCCAGACTGGCCGCCAGCTCCCCTGGGCTGAATTCAGCTCGAAACGTTGTCGCAGCACCTCAGCTGCCCTCCTTCCACCACAGCACACCGTGACGTGTCACTAAGTCTGTCCCCATCAGACGGTGCCTTCCGGTGGACGACGGCCTTGCAAGGTCCCAGCCGAGAGTCTAACACCTGGGGGGTTCTGCAAAAACATTGTCAAGAAACGAATGGCAGGCAAAGAGGCCAGAGCCCCCAGGCTAAGAGGCCTGGGGTGGGCAGCATCAGGAGAGCGAGCGTGGTGGGCTGCCATGCCCGTCGGCTCAGGCCCGGGAGGGGGCTGGGCCCAGACCACGTAGATCGGTGGACCAGTGGGCCCTCAGCACCGGGAAGGGGGACAGAGGGCACCACTCAGAACACACACAGGAAGCCATGGCCATCAGCAGGCTGCCTGGGGTACGGAGGGTGCTCCTGGCAGGGGCACTGGGACGCCACGAGCCTCGTCCAGCACGCTGATGAGGCACTGCCGAGCCGGCCCAGCACCTAGGTCACATCCAGGACAGACAGTGTCCCCACACACACGCCCTGTCCACTGGAACGTCCACTGAGAGAATGGAGCCGCCCTGTGGGGGTCTCCCACTCACTGACCACGTGCCTGCCATGTGAGCAGGGGTCAGCACTCTTGCCAGCACGGCTGCCCACTCCTGTTCTCTCTCCTACCTCACACCACCCTTGGGAGGGGGCTCCATGTATGCCCGCCTGCAGACGAGGAACTGGAACTGCACAAGCATTGACAGAGCTCACCGACCAACCACCCAGACAATCAATGCAGAAGCAGCAGGCAAACCCTGAGGCCTGGCCCCGGCCTGGGCCATGGATGATGTCTTACTGACTGCTCAGGAGAAAGCACACACACAGCCGCAACAAAGTGTGTGAGCACAGAAAAATGAATTCCATGTCACGCTGTTGGGCTCCACCACACTAAGCGACAACCAACAGAGCTGCCCACTTCTGCTTGTCCCACGCGTGGTCTGGTTCCTAGGCCACGTGGGCAGGTCTGCGGTCAAGGCTCGAGAGTGAGTTTGAGAAGAGGGAGGAAACTGGAGCAACGCAATGACAGTTTAGAAATGTAACTTCACACTGCATTCAAGTTCTTCCCTTTAAAAATCTGTATATATGGGACGATATGGATGGACTTAGAGACTATTATGTTAAATGAAATAAGTCAGTTGGAGAAAGACAAATACTATATGATTTCACTTATATGTGGAATCTAAAGAACTGAATAAATGAACAAAGTAAACAGAAAAAAAAATAAAATAAAAAATAAAAATCTGTATATAGGGCCGGCTGAGTGGCTCAGTTGGTTAGGAGCTTGCTCAAGAGTGCGAGCTCTGAGCAACAGCGGTTCGAGTCCCAGCCTGAGCTGAGCAGCCGCTGAGCTGCCAACAGGTGGCAGGATGGCTCAGCTATAGAAAGGAAAAAAAAAACAACAAAAAAAATCCATATATAAAACCAACAACAGTGTTGGGGAGAACACGGGGAACCGTGTCATGCTGGTGGGGTGTCAGTGGTGCAGTGGCTGCGCAGACAGCACGGTGGGGCCTGGCCGGCGGCACGGTGGGCTGCGGACACATATCGTGCCCTGATCTCACCCGACAGGGCTGCCCGCTGCTGTGAGAGGCCATCCACTCGCCAGGCTCCACTCGGTCTGCTTCCTGGCTCCCGCAGAAGCCTCACGCCCCACCCTCATTCACGAAGTCCTAGCCTCTTCTACTTTCTACCGAGCTGTTCCCTCTCACACTGCAGGTCTTGGCACAACTCAAACCTCCACAACGAGGCCTTCCCTTACCCCCCCCACCCCCCTCCCCCTCAGTCACTTTCTATGACAATTCTAGAATTTCAGCTACATGTCTGCATGTCAATCTCTGGTTAGGTTTGGGAGGCAACGAATCGAGTGATGCACTGGCAAAGCCCCAGGCAAAAGCAGGTGAAGGAAGGTGGCTTCTGTATGTCACATATGGACAGAGTCTGCACACAGATGCAGTCGGGCTCAGGGCCAGAAGCAGCACTCCAGGCCCTGACACCTGCCCCAGGAGCCCACGTCGCACACCCCAACCCCCCGACTGAGGCTTACCCTCATTAAGCTTTGAAGCACACACCTTCTAAAGTAGCAGGTTTCGAAAACAAGCTGTCAAAACATAACACTATTATAACATCTGTTTCAAAAATCAAGTTCAACTCTAGACTTACACACAGCTGCCATAAAATCAAAACTTTTTAAGGCTCTGCATTCCCCCTAAACCATTCAAAGCTACCTTACAGAAAGAACCCTGGTCTGAACCAGTGACCGTCCCAAAGGGACAAGTGAGATGACCCCCCGTTATCTCTGCAGCCTATCAGCTGGTGGACAAGGGGAGCAGTGACAGGACACTGGGCTCTTCCCCTCTTCTGGGATGGCCGGCCATTTTGTTTTCATTTCATTTCTAGCCAGCTGTTCTGCAAATGCAGTGGTCACCAAGGTCTCCATGCCGGCTAATGTCACGGAGGGTCCTTCCCATGGGGCTCTTGTGGGAGGGCAGGGTAAACGACGGAGGAGAAAGCCAGACGGCAGCGAGTAGGGCCCAGGGCGAGGTGCTCGGGCCCCCTGGCGGGCAGGCCTGGTCCGCACATCACTGGGAGAGCTCAGGCGAGGGTCTCAAACCCGTACGCCCTCCGCACCCTCATCTGTAAAGTGCTCTCAATGATCCCGGTCCTGGGGCTTTTATCTTTTAGTACCCTTCAGTTTTGGAAGAACTTTAGATGGACAGGGAGTTCCCCACACCTTCAGCCAGCGTGCCCACCTTACAGCACACCTGTCTGGATGGTGCTACGACGCTGGCCGGTGCCGTCACCTAAGCCCAGGCTCAGCTTTCCTGAGCGTGGCTGAGCTGTCCCAGGCCCACCGGGACACCACTGGTCGTCACATGTCCTTGCTCTCCTGTCGTCTATGACAGTGTCTCAGTCTTTCCTTGTTTTTCACGACCTTGACGGTTCTGAGGACCGGTCAACAGAGTGTCCT
>NW_017731383.1:1233560-1239056 GCF_001890085.2 Hipposideros armiger
ATTAATACCTCAAACTGAAAAATCATTAAATAGCAAAAATTACTGTAAAATAAAATGTAAACTAAAAGTTTTTAAAAATCTTTTGAAGTTGTTTTTTAAAACAAAAAGCACACGTTCCTTCTCCTACATCCCCTCTTCCTTGAACTGCAAAGCACAGAGAAGCAAGGCCAGCCACGCTGGACAGTGTGCTCAGGGACACACGGAGATCAGCTGTGGCCTCAGGCCGCTGTTGCTGTGCGAGTGAAGGCAACAGAACGATAATTTACTGACTGGGGAGCTATGAACGGCACTGGCTGTCACTAAGAAAGAAAACGGAGACAGCAGCATCACGGGCCCGGCCCTCATAAGCCTCCTTCATGACCGGCCTGCGGGGCGAAGGCAGAGACACGCACACACGTACACACACATGCACACAAGCACAGGCGGGTGAGCGTGGCCAGGACTCCAGGAGGCGCTCAGGAGACGGGAGCAGGAGGAGACAGTGTGCCGGAGAGCAGGTATTTACAGCGCGCTTGGTGGCAGCGCATAGTGCGAATCAGGGCACTAGAGAAAGAGGTGAGGTGAGGTGAGGCTCTGTGAGGAGAAGGACCCCACGTCGGTGGGAAGGGTCTGGAGGAGGGGGCAGGTGACCCTCTGAGGGTCTCAGGGGCACGCCAATCTAATTCCTCCATCAGTTGGGATCTGACTATGTAACGTTGTCTTGGAAATCACACAAAAAAGCAAGTACCACAATCAAGCTAGCACATGGATAAAGCTTTGCACCACAGGCAGCCATCAGGCTGCAGGCCCAGCTCAGAAAAGGGCGTGGCCGAGACCCGGCCAGGGAGGCCCACGGACCAGGCTCCAAGACCTGCCAATCGCCAGGTCGTCCTAGTTGCCAAACCAAGGGCTCCCAGAGCGAGGAAGGGCGGCCTCCTTGGGCATCAGGTACAAAGTCTGCCCTCCTGGGAACGTGACTTGTCTGTCCGCTCCCCAGAGCTCGGCCATCTGTGGACTAACACCTGAGATCCAGCCCCCGGGCACATACGACCCCATGGCTGAGCATGAACCTGGACGCTGGCTCTCACGCTCTCCAGAGCCCATGTCTTTTTCCACGCTGCTTTTTTACAGGGTTTTGCACTTTGCATTTTCCAGGGCCCTCCTGGGATTCCAATGGTGTTAATACCATAGCCAGCTTCTGCTCCTTTGTAGTGCAGGAGGTGAGGAGGTGCGGCATGTGAGCAGCTCCCAGAGGGTCGACCCCACTGAAGATGCCTCCCAGGACAGCATCCCGTGCTGTAGTGACGTCACGGAGTTCCTCAGCAGACGACAGGCCCAAGGACGCGGTCACTTAACCTGGACTCAACTACAGAGGCCATGACTGCCAGGAGGCTTTCCAGGGCTGACCAACGAACCCACAGACAGACGCCAGGGGCCCACTGCTGTGCCCAGGGCCGGGCGGGTCACAACACGGCTCCAACCCCCTCCCCAACCCTGCCTGGCTGTGCGGCTCTGGGCAAGGGGCTGTGCGCCCAGCCGCAATTTCCTTGTCCACAATCAGGGTTTCTCTACGATACGGGGAATAAGACGCATGTGCGTGAAGTCCACTCGCATGGAGATGGTCCAGTCGACCTCAGCAGTTATCCCTGGTATGATAAAACCTGTCACTAAATCCCCACTCTGTATGACTGCAAGGGAAAGGGCTGGAAGGGGCCGGGGCCACACGCCCGGTCTCATTTCTACAGGCCATCAGGTGACATCTGACATCTCCTTCAGCTGCCACAAGCTTCTGCTGATAGGCATCCCAAGCCCACGGCAGGCCACGCTCAACACATAATGGCTTTTTAGATGGAAGTAAGAGAACTGAATGGAAGTCTCATCTGTGACAATAGGGGCACAGTGGCATCGCAGTGCAGTGGACCCCGTTCTACACAGCTCCACCTTCCTGGGGTCCAGAAGGCAAGTTCGTAACATTGCCTCCTTAATCTGAAGACACACTTAAAATAGCTTCAACTCAGAAGACTTTAGAATGACCTCACTAGGTCTACGGTGACCGTCTGACATGTGTGGCGCTGGCCCTTGTAGGAAGCCCCCGCGAGTGCGGCCTCATCAGTCAGGCTCCACATACAGAAGTACATGCTGGCCCTACCACAGAGGAGGCAGTGACGACACACCGCTGTCTCAGCCCAGAGGAACAAGAAAGCTCAGAGCCTCCTGGACCCATGTGACAAACCATGCTGAGGACAGGGAAGAGACGCCACGAGTGACAGGGCTGCAGGGAGGGAGACGGCGGCCATGGCAACACACCCCAGGGTCGCTGCCCTGCCTCCCGGAGCCTGACAGAAGTGGACGGTGTACAGCTGCAGTGACCCAAGTACAGGATGAGAAGACTGGGTCACGTGGCAGCATGCCACTGTGTGTGTGTCCTGCCAGGTTAAAGGCTAGGAAAGTAAGCTACACTGGAGAACCACCCTCAAAAGGAGGCACAAGTTATGTGGTGCCCAGCACAGCTCCAGGCACTAAAAATAAAGGTGACCACGCCCAGCCACCAAGGAGCTGTCACTGTGGCTGGAAGATAGGCAGACCCACAAAGCCTGCCACCTTACCAAGTGGGACCTCAGTAAGCAGCTACCGAGGACAGAGAGAGAAGGGGTGGGCTGCCAGCTCAGGGGAAAGAAACCCAAGATCAACAGGTCATGTGTGTTGCCTGAGGAGGCCAGCAGTCACCTCAGCCCAGTGTGCTGCTGTCATCCCAGAGACAGGCCCCGGAGGGCCAGAGGAGTCAGAAAAGGCATCGTTTGTACTGGACCTCAAGGGCCGAGCGGGAGCTCCGAAACCAAGCAGGTGGGCACAGGGCTTCCAGGGAGGGAGAAAACAGGAAGGAAACGGAAGGTTCTGGGAAAGGCGGGCAGCCTCATGGGGCTGGGGAACGTGGCTGTGACAGCGACAGGCTGCAGACCTGGAGACCTGCATGGCACTGGGCTTTGCCTCCCAGGCACTCAGGAGCCGTCGCTTTTTCGTGTATGCTCTCTAATGAGCACCGGCCACGAGCTATTACAAGTTCAAGGCCAGCAGCCTGGGTCACTCTGCCGTCCTAGGCTGAGACGCATGCCCTCCGCACTGCACTCTGCAGCCGCTGGCCAGTGGCTGGAACGCTGGCCCAGTCCTCGCCCAGTGCGTGGACGGAGCGATCCTCCCCGTGCTCCTGCAGCCGGCATTTCATCCGCATTCAACAGCAACCCATGCCCCTCTCTGCCTTCGTCTGTGCTATCGAGATAAGTAACGTTTCCCATCTCCGCTACCTCCCAGCTGCAATTGTTCAAGCATTTTCTTTCTTTTATTTAAAATATAAAATCTCATTTTAGATTTGCAAGAGAGACAGCTACTCATCTTCACCGCACTAGCAATCTGCCACCCAGAGGCCAGGCAGGCACTGTGACGGAAGAGGACGCGTGAGATTGGGAGGCGGCGAGCCCCAGAAAGCTGGGCTGGGAGATGCAACTCCCCTCCAAGAGCCTCCGGACACTGTTCAGAGATGCCTCCCACCTGCATGCTTCCTGGTAACAGGCCTGGGGCATGAGTTACAGGTTCTCAGGGAAGCAGCCCCTGGAGGCCACACTGGCCACGTAACACCCCCAAAGCCAGCTGCTAACCGGGAGGAACCGCCAGCAAGCCACCCGGCGTGAGGACCGTGCACTCAGGGCACCGATGCTCCTGGTGTTGCTGGGAGTGGACAGGCCACGCGAAGGTTCAGCCCTCATTAACTTTCCACGCATCTTTCTCCACTGGCTGTGGGCTCTGGCAGGGAGGGGTTCCCCACACTTCACTTCCAGCCCCCAAAGCCCAGTATAGTTTGGGGAACGCAGATGTTCAATAATTACCTGTTGACAGATTGGGAGGAAAAGTAAAGCAAACCCCATGTAACAGCTGAGGTGTTAGAGACGCACGCACACAGCTTCCCCAAGGTCAGAGAGGTGACCCCAATGCCTGCTGCTCAGGACTGGAGGGGGCAGGGAGCGCAGCTGACAAAGCCCACATGACTGATGTCTGGGCTGTCGTTTATTCCTGAAACCCTGTGAGAGAAACAAGCAGCTTTTTGGATTCTAGCTTTTTGGCAGGAATAAGAGATTTAAAAGAATGTCACAGCCAGGCACTTCTGAGAATGAAAAACCTATTTCCTGGAGGGTGATGATAAATGTCACCTGGCCTTGACAGTGCCACCTGCCTCACTCTGACCTGCCCAGCAGACAGCATGGCTTGGCTGCTCCAGCTTGTCCCTCCCGCCCACATCTGCCATCACTCCCCGCCTCCCCCTCCAGGGGTCTCCCCCTCCAGGGGCCTGCACTGGCCTGCAACACCCAGCACCTGGCCTGAGTCCTGGCCTGGTGCTGTCCATGGTCCTCCACTCTGTGCCCACAGGGAAGGTCCTCAGAAACACTGGCCCTGACCCGAGCACAGGAAGCAGGTGAGAAACTAAGAAACAGCTGCCGAGAGTGCCTGTACCCCAGGTCCTGGCTGGCTGCACAGCTTAACTTCTTGGCAACTTGTTCTGATTTCATCATCATCTTAAGTAAATATTCTGGCCTGGGAGGGACTGGAGGTGCGGAGGGGGGGGGGGTGAATGCCTCCTCCACCCCCCACCCACAGCAAAGCCCCAGGGATTTCTGGAGGGTCGGGCCCCTGTCTGGGCTGAGCAGCAGGAGTCCACAGGCATCTCGCCCTCAAGCTCACCTTCCTTCTCCAGACACCCCTGAAAAGTTGACATTGGCGTTAAAATTTTATCATTTATGTAACAGCTCAGTTAGTAACAAAGTCTCATTTGCACGTGTCACAGGAAGAGAAAAATCACCTAATTAACCACTCTCCCCATCAGCAAAAGGAGGGGCGTGCTGCCAATTTTTCAACTCCTTCCTCTGACCCTCTGATATTCGCTCCTTTATTCAGGAGAGACTTATAATTCTTTGTCATAAGGGACTAGAACTTCTTCTGACTGCAGGGGTTTGGAACGCTGCCCTTTTCACTACGGGAGCCCGCCACCAAGGAGAGACCCCACAGCCACTGTGTCTGGCACGAGACAGGCTGCTCTGCTCCTAAAGAAGTCTCCATCCTGGAGGCTGTTCAGACGCAAAGCAGCACCCAGACACTGAAAGGCCAGAAGGAAAAAGCTGCCTTCCATCAACTCACCAAGGTGAGCAGCCTCCACTGTGCTTGCCCGCAGGGCTATGTGCTCTGCGTGGACAGGCACCACTGTGGCCCGAGCCAGCACAGTGCCTGACACACGCTCAATGAACATGCATCAGATGGAAGAAGGAAGCCATGTGGCCCAGTGCAGAGAGCAGAGGCCCAGGAGCCAGGAAGGCCTCGCTTGCCTGGAGCCTTAAAGCTGCTGGGTGTGGGAGGGTAAACCATGCCATACAGGAGTAAGATGGTGCCTGCAGTGTAGCACATGAGAGGCTCTCAACAGATACCAAGTCCTACTGTTGTACCCACCACCACCACTATCACCACCATCATCAC
>NW_017731383.1:1239351-1304896 GCF_001890085.2 Hipposideros armiger
CAACTCCCAGCTAACCACCACCATCACAATCACCACCACCATCACCACCACCACCATCACCATCACCACCACCACCACCACCACCACCATCACCACCACCACCACTATCACCACCACCACTATCACCATCACCATCACCACCACCACCACCACCATCACCACCACCATCACCATCACCATCACCACCACCATCACCATCATCATCACCACCACCATCACCAGCAAACACACTTTCACTCCAGACACCATCCCCAGGTCCACCACCAAAGATGGCATTTCCCTTGGTCCTTCAGGAATGTAAGACTGACATCTAGAACAGGCTTTGCAGATGTCCCACTGTCCCTCTTAGGACATCAGCCACATAAGCTGAGGGAGAGTCTTGCATCTCTAGACCCAGTCGCACAGGTCTACCCTTGGCTGTGCACACTCTCTCTGCCTGTGTGCTCCTTCTGCCTGGAGACCTCCACAAATGGATAACTCTTACTTGTGTTTCACTGTCCCACTCTTCCTAGGGGACGTCCCTGAAAACCCCTGCAGGCTAAGGAGGTTGGTTCCTCCACAGGCACATGATCCTCGCCTGTGCTGCCTCAGCATGTGATCCTGAGCTGAATTACAAACTCAGCAGGGGCCAGCCATGTTGGTCCCATTGCCTGAGTAGACGGCATATGGTACATAGTAATGCTCAATGGATCTGTGCCTGTGTGAAAGACTAAACGGAGGAGGAGATGAGACGAGGGAGGGAAGGAAGAAATCACGCTATAGCGAGACCCTGCCTTCCCTGGGTTCGTGTTACAAAGGTGAGGCTCTCAGCCGCCTAGGCTCTGTCATCAGGCAGCAGCAGCTGGCGGGCACCAGGCAGAGCCCACCACCTGTGGGTCTGCAAGGCCCAGCTGAGCTTGGTGGCGTCAGTCCTCTTTCAGGAGCTGTAAACCACGGGCAGCAGAAAACGTAGACTCGGTCCCAAACGGGCCTGTCGGTAGGAAAGCAGGAATGAGAGTGGGAGGAGAAGGAACGGGGTGGCACACCCCCACCCAGAGAGCCCTGTAGCGTGGCGCCACAGCTTGCACTACTGAACAAGGAGCCCCCGGCATCCCCAGGCAGACTGACAGTCACAGAAGGCACCTCAGACTCTGGGAATACAGTGGGGAGAGCACAGGGTTGGGGGGGAACCACATGCACCGAGTCCTGGTCACAAGCTATAAAGCACCCCCCGCCCCAGAAGTGAGAGAGAGAGGCCCCCAAGAACCAAGCAGAAAATTAAATATGTAGCCAGTGTCTGCAAACCACTCATGAAGACAAGAAGTGTGCTTGCTCCTCAGCTGCCTTGAGCGAAAGTGGCTCCAGTCAGATGACTAATGACCGGAGCTGTCCAGCCAGACTGCTCAACAGGCAAGAGCTGTTCTTAAAGTCCCTGGGGTTTGATTTCCAAACCTGGCCCGAAGCCAGGCAGGCCCGGATGAAGGCAAGGGTGACAGCAAGCTCCCCAGGCACCTGCTAGGCCTCACCTAGCTCATCACAGATGGCTGGAGACAGGTCGGGGCGGGGCAGGGGGAGTGGTGGCCCAGGAGGCCATCTGCTTTAGGTCCTGGACCCACATGCCACGCCCCCACACAGAGACAGCACGCACTCCGCTCTCCGGGGAGAATGCAATGCCAGCCACCAGAAGTCACACAATGTGTTTCTATGGAGGAAGTGCCCCTGAAGCCAGCTCTTTGGTTTAAACGAATTTACTCCTCATTTAATTCTTAACCTGAAAACATAACTGCTTTGTACTTACATGCCTCATTCTGACAACCCCTAATGCCTTTTCTGTGGAAGACGACACAGCCAAGTCCCACTTTAATTATCCCACACAGGTGAGCCCAGTTTGCACTGGGCACATAAATCACCCCAGTTCTCACTGTGGGGCTACCTGCAGCTGCCTCCCCTCCCCACTCCCCTTCCCCCCACGTGGTGCATGCACACGGCAAGATCCTACTCCTCCCAAGCCCTGGGGCGCGGGGCGGTCATCAAACCCCAACCCGGGGTTTTGGAACGTGGGCCACAACTCAGAGAAAGAGCCTCATTTCAGCCGCCCTTTGCGTTATCACGGGGCTGTTGGGCGACCTTCCCGCACTGTCAGGACGTACTTGCACCAGGAGTCCCCTAAGCCAAGGCCTGGCTGATTCAGCTGGGGAGGCACCCCCCAGCCCACAAGGGGGTCCTGCTGTGGTGTTCTCCCTCCTTCACCAGCAGACCCACCGGGTTCTGGATGGAGACACGGCACCAGCCGTGTGCCAGACCCTGGGGACGCCAGGATGAGGCTGCCCCATCCTTCCTTTGAGTGACGCAAGCCAGCGGAGGACTGGCGCATCCTCACAGGGTGTGTGTGTGTGCGCGCGTGGGGCCTGGGGAGCGCCTGCGGAAGGCGGGTTGCGCAGCCTGGCTCCCGGAGGGTGAGCATGGCTCTCCACACACACACCATCACGGCCCGGCACCCGGCAACCCAGGAAGCCTGCTCCCCTGGTGGCCTGGAGGAAGGGACAGGGACAGTGGGCTCCAGGAACCTGTCTACTCACCGCAGTCAGCTCGGAGTTAGTAAGACCCCACTGTGCACTGAGCGGGGGCGGCCAGGAGTCCAGGAGACACGCAGGCCTGAGTAGCAGAGGGGGGACCAACTGGAGAGGTCTGGGAGTGGAGCGGGCACGGGTCTGAGGGTTCGCTGGTCACTACCAGGGGTCCTGGCTACCACCTCCCACCTGAGCTCCCCCAACAGGCCTCGTCTGTTACTGGGTCCACGCCAGCCAACAAGCGTCCTGCTCCCAATCCCGAAAAACTATCTCCAGGTTGATCTTCGTATGTAAATTAAATCATGCCGCTCTGTACTTTTAATCTTTAAGTGGCCGAACACTGCTGTGGACAACCCCAGCCCTTCCGTCTGGCCAGCAGTGCAGCACCGGGCCCTGGCGGCTCTGGCGTCGCTCCCACCTCTCCCCCAAGCCTCTCTCACTTCCTCCTGCTCGGGCTACAGCTGCTCTTTCACCCGGAAGGGCCCTGCTGCCAGGACTGGGTGCTCCATCCACCTTCCAGGCCTTTCCACACAAGGAGCACCTTGTGCCCTGCCTCCTCCTCTCCCATCAGACTGCAGGCCCACGTCAGGCCCCAGGCCTGCCAGCGCGCGGACACCTCAGCGCCTGTAGGGCCAGGCACTCGATAAACACGTTGAAGACTCATCCGCGGAAAGAATTTAAACAGAGCTTATTCAGCTTCAGACTCAGAAAAACTCAGAAAGGGAGGGTTCCCCAAGGCACAGATTTCAGCATCAGAAAGCGTGCCCCATTCCAGTCTTGCTCCCCTTCCCTCAAAGCCACCACAGACGGCACCAACATCCGCGCTTGACAGACGAGGACACTGACGCGAAGCTGCAGGGACCCTGAGGATCTGTCAGAACTACCCCAGAGGTGTACCCAAGATGTCTGGGGTTGGGTAGAAATACAGACACCTCAGCTGCCACCCCAGACCTGGGGTGGTATCTGGGTGTCGGTCACTGGTCACTGCTGTCCCTGGACTGCATCCACCTGGAAACACCCAGAGCCCTGCACCACAGAGCGCCCAGGCCCATGGCAAGCAGGGACACCGGTGACCTCTGAGGTGCCCTGTCCAGCTCACCTGGCACACAGGGGACAACGCGCCCATCCAGGTGTTCAGAAGTATATATTTTAAAACTTGCTGACCAAAAAAAATCCCCAAAATGGATCATTATAAAATGAAAGCAAATGCTGGGGACTTTAATTATGTATAACATTTCTGTTAAAACCGAGCAAACTTGGGGGCTCCATCAAGCCAGTTCCGGTGGGACTTGTGTCCGCTGTAATCCCCTATTCAGGCTCCGTCTCATTCACATCGCGGGCGTAATTGGCGCTTCGCGGACACGGGCAAGGTGTAATTATGGTAAAAAGAGCGCTCCAGCAGTTTTAGTCTGATTCGTGTCATTCATCGCTCAGAATAAGCACAGATGTTCCCTTGGAGGATAGAGGAAGATGAGCGGCATTCAAATGACACTTTTTTAGTTTAAAACTTTATCTAAAAGTTATGTAAGTGAAATTTACAACACAGTGTTTCTCTCCCTTTGTCTTACTTGCTATAGCGCATTAACTTTCAAAAGCTGGTTCTGCTTAATTTGATTTTTCATTTTCAAATGAACATCTGTGTTTAGGCCCTAAAAGCTGTTTGTTTAGACACAAGAGCCCCAGAACGGGTCTAAACAAAGCCCCCTCTGCCAACACTTGACCCCCAGGCAGGCCTGCCTTTCAGAAGGACCCAGAAGCCGGCAGGTGGGGGCGGCTCTCTCTGGCTCTCCTGAGCTGGTGAGAAGCCTCCCCATTTGCAGAGTGGGAACAGCCACGAGGCCCCCACTGAGGACCTGCGTAGGCGCTGCGCTTCCTCTCTGTCTGGGCAGAGATACAGCCAGGAGTCACGGCCAGAAGGGGGTGTGCGTGGTCTGCAGGACGGCGGCCCAATCACATTCCACCCTCCCTCAAAGGCCTGTGTCTGTGCCAGCTGCTGGGGACATGACATGCAGGGTCATCGGCATCACCCAGTGGGGGCTTCAGCCCAGCCACCCTGAGGCTCCCTGGACACCCCCTCCACCCGCCCGCCAGCCCCTCGGCTCAGAGGCCCCACGCACAGCTGGACCAGTCCGAGTCCCACAGAGGGCGGGCCTGCCTCTGGAACCATCACCTCCCGTTTCACCTTGGCAGAACTCTGGAAGGCGGTGCCCCAAGCTCTGTGCCTGGACTGCGGCAGGCCCTCGCGGCAGGCCCGCCCCACGCCCCGTCTCCTCCTCTGTCAGTGTGCATGGCACCGGAGCTAAGCTGCCCACAAGGCCGCTGGAGGCACAGCCAGACCAGGTGCAGAAAGGATCGTACAAACGGCAACAAGAGCAAAACGTGAACTCAGCCCCACCAGGGCCCCACGTCGGTCAACCCCAGCAAGGACGATCAGAAATGGGGGTCCCAGGGGCTGTGTCAGCATTCGTGAGCCCAGGGAGCATGCGGCAGCCCCCGCTGTGGTGTCCCCGTCCCTGCACATGAGGAAACCCAGCTTGCTCCAAAGTCATCCTCCCGGTTGACACAGGGAGTTCACACAGCTCAGTGCGGCAGTGGGCTGGAATAGTCTGAAACGCTTCTCTGTTTTTATAGCACTATATTTAGAAACCTCTAAATAAAACCCATGGAGAGTGTGGCAATAATATACATTTTTAAACTCACTAATTGAATGTTGCCACTACAAGTGTTATTTTGGACCATCTGCTAAATATGTAATTTAGGAATTAAGATTCCTATCTTACAGGATACGCTCATTATTCCTGTGAATCCGTTTGGGTCCTTTCTGAACACACACGAGTCCTGCAGTTAGGACAGCCATCACTGCTGTTCCACAGTGCAGCGCCAGGGCAGTGACGAGGGGACATCAGGGGTCACTGGTGCCCAGGTGGAATGGTGAGGGTCACGAGGCCACACACCTTTCCCAGTCCAAGAGACGGTGCAGTCGGGGCTTGAAAGCAGCAGGAACACCTGCAGGTGAAACCAAAGCCTTTCTCTCAAGGCTGCCGCTCGCTGAGCCTGCACGGCTTACCCAGGCCCCACACCCACCGCCATCCCCAGAAAAATCGTGCCTCAAATATTCTTAAAGCCTCCTGCAGGCGCCACTGCAAGTCAGAGATCATGCTGCATCCCCATGCGCACTGGGGCACACCGATGGCGCACGACTGAGAGACTGTCCCCATCCCCACGGTCCAGTGTCCTGCTGTCCCTGGTCAGGAGCCATGCCCCAAATGTGAGTCACAACTCATGGGGCTTTGTGGGTCAGGGAACAGCGGTACTATCACCTCCTTTCATGTGACACTCTGCTCCTGTTAATGCCGTCCAAGAAAGAGTTTACTCCTGACGTCCCAACCCAGTGACGCCACTCTGAACTCTACTGACTGGGGCAGGAACCCCGAGTCGGCCAGCCATGCATCACATGAAGCTTCTTCTCCATCCTCAACATAGGCCATGGGCTTTGCTCTCAATGTCTCTTTTCTCCCAAGTGACATTCATCTTGCTGAAGGCACCACCTCAAATTTCCACACATTCAGGGCCAGCCAAGTGGCGCGCTGCTTAAGAGTTAGCTTGGGACACCAGCTCCGAGCAGCAGGGCCCCAGGATCCCACATGAGCCAGTGACGCTGCGTCCTCTACAGCTAAGATGGTGAACAGCAGCTCCACCTGGGGCTGGGCTGCCGTGAGTCACCGGCGTTGGCGTAGGCTGCAGCCCCTGCTGCAGTGGGCTGCCATGTGCTACTGTGAGCGACCGGCAGCCGGCATGAGCTGCCAAGAGCTGCCGTGAGCGGCCGTCCAGTGGCCGGCGACTGATCTCCCTCACCCGGGAAGAGCGCAATGATAATACCAACATGGGCCAGTGAAGCAGCGTCCTCCACAACTAGACTGAATAACAAAAGGACAGCAACTTGTCTGTTCCCCTTCCCCAATTCCCCAACGCTGTTCCCCTCCCCCAATTCCCAATAAAATCTTAAAAAAATAAAAAAATTCCACACATCTAATCAAGCCCAAGGCCTTGGGCAATCCCGTCCCTCCTCCTGCGTCCTCTAGATTAAGGTTCAAAACACAGGTTCCAAAGCCGGACGTCCAAGGACTGGCCCTGCTCTCTGCCGCCGCCCCCCTCCAAGGGCAGCCACGGCCAGCCCTGTCCCAGCGCCAAGCTCCCGCCCATCACAGGACCCCCGGACTGTTTGCTGAGAGCCTCTGTGGCCCCACAACAACCTTCTACCAGCCTGATGTCACCCCAACAAGCCATCCCATACGTTACAGAAAATAACATCGTGTTATAAAGTGGAGTTCTGATCACATCACAGACCCTGAAAAATCCTCCGTAACTTCCTCGTAGGCTGAGAACAAAGTCAGAACTCCCAGCGGGCAGCCCTCCCATCCTAGCCACAAGCTGTCTCCGCTCGGAGGGTGAGGCTGTGCCAGCACTGACGCTCTGCCCGGGTCTGACCCAAGGACAAGCTGCGTGCAGGGCCCACAGGCCTGAGGCTGGCAGGGGAGGCCTGAGGCCGGGCAGGGCTTCCAGACGCCAGCCCGAGTCCTCCTCCGCGTGGCGGGGTCTGCAGCCCGCCGGGGCCAGGCCCTCTGCATGAGTCCAGTTCGCAGAAGCCGCCCCAACGCTGGGAGCTGTCCCCCAGCGCTTGCTTCTCCCCAACACCCAGCCAAGGCTTTTGTAAAACAAACATGATAATTATCTTGGTGTGTCATTTCAGGGGCGATGTGCCAACAGGAGCACGTGTTGGGAAAGGGGAGGGTGGTGGGGGACACGGCCTTAAACCACGTCGCACGGATGTGCCGGGGTGTGTGACCCAAACAGAAGATGTGGGGGTCTCAGAGAGCTGCCCTCCAGCTCCTCGGGGCTGGGGCTGGACAAGGGTCACCTGGTCTGTGTAGCCTCTGGGGCAGAGCAGTACCTCGGCACGCCTGCTACGTGGCGACGCAGAGAGCAGTGACAGGCACAGAGAAGGGACCAGAGCCGCCTCTGCACAAAGCCCACGGTCTAGCAACGCGACGACCATGAAGTACAGCCCCCATTGGACGCGCTCACAGAAGCATGCAGCCCGGGACATGGTGCGGAGACAGGTGCTAACATTCCACCTCTGGGGGCTTTACAAGGAGACTGGGCAAGGGGGCCGGCCGCAGGGCAACCCCAGACCACTAGCTCCCTGAGGCCGGCGCCTCATCCAGGACGGCTCTGAAGCCACTTCCCGCTCTGAGGGTTCATGGTGACTGTCCCACCAAATCTATTAGCGACCAGTATTCACACTGAGTGCAGGCGCTGGGGACAGTGAGAGGACGTGCCCCAGAGGAGTGGTTTACTGTGTCTGCTCCCCCCACCCCAGTGGCAGCGAGGGAGAGGGCGGGGCGCGATTACGTCCCCTCCCGCCTGGGGCCCCGATGTGGGGCTGGTGGCTCCAGGGCATCACCTGGGAATCTCTAGCAGATTTCTTTCTCTTCTTTCCAGGGTGAGCATCTCTGACTGCAGCATGGAGGGACCAGGCACAGGGTTACACTGCGGATCAGGGCAGCCCTAGAACTGCAACCATGTGGCCGCTGGCACCAGAGTCCCAGGACCTCCATGGGACTCGCGTGGGGGAGAGCATCTCTGTGGAGCACACCGCCTCCTCCCTGGTTGGCTTATGAGCCGCAGGCAGCCGGGGACCCTCCTGCTAGACCCCCAGCATGAGCCAACTGCCTGCCACTGGCGGTGCCACCGGGACACACAATCCACACAGGCAGGTGGATAGACGCTCGGACGCTCAGGGAGAATCACAGATACACACAAATAAAAGCTGAGGGGACAGTCTGGGGGAACGTCCCTGTTGTTAGAAGTGGCTGCCCCAGGGAGTGAGACTGAAGGGATGGAACTGCCACTGCTGATGTCACACGTCAACTAAAATGGGGGGTGGGGTACTTTCTACTTTTCCGTTTTTAATTAAATGAGAAATAGGAAATACACAAATATTTCACTGCAACTGAACGGCCTTGGCCCAGACAAGATGGGGGCTGGGGAGCATCACAGGACGCGGTTTCATGTGACTGCGGTGACGGCTTTGGCTCCTGGGGCCGAAGGCACGCGTGTCCCTGCCAGCTCCGAGCTGTCGGGGTGAGGTGGGAGTCCCAGGCCATGCAGGGGGCTTCTCTGCCCACCTCGTCCACAGGAGGAACCTCCAGGAGAAGGCCGGGCAGTGGTCATCTCTGCACCTGGCAGGCGCGTGCGGCACGACGGGACTTTCAGGGGCGGGAATGCTGTGTCTTGACAGGGTGCAGGTTACAGCCCTGTGCACCCCAGTAAAAGATCCAAGCTGTCCAAGGAAGACCTGTCCACTTAGGCACTTCCTGCACCTTATACCTCAAAACAGTTTAAGTAATATTTTCTAGCTACTGACCACTGTCACTTAACCATCGAATCAGCGAGTCCTGGAACCACAAAGCAGGGGCTACGTCACGTCAAGACAGAGGCCAGCTGCTGAAGAAGGCATGTCCCCAACGCACTGAGAGCAGCACCCCATCCCTGAGCCTCTGGGGGAGGCCTGGCAGGTCAGAGTGGGTGTCGTGAGGCCCACTCGCACAGGAAGAGGCTGAATGTCACCAGCAGTCACAGCTGGTAACAGACGGGACAAAACGTCACTTGGATACACAGACCCCAGCGTCTCGGGTCCATCCACCAAAAGACCGGTACGGTGGAGGGTCACTGTCCTGTCTGCAGCTCTCCTCTCCCGTGGGGGACTGGCCACTGGCCGTCCCCTCCCATTCTTGTGACACTGTCCATCGCGCCCTGGCCGCAGGGGTCAGCACATCAAGCAGGATGATGGTCGTGGCGCCCCATCCTCGTCTGCTGAAACTGCGTCCACTCAGAGGCTGAAATGAAATTCTGTAATAAACCCCAGGCTCCGGCTCCGGGCCGGCTGGCCAGTTCAAGAAAAGCCTGATAGCAGGTGAAACGGGCGAGGGGCCGAGCGGAGAGGCAGAGGGATGCTGGAGCCGGCCTGGTTCTGTCTGTGACTGAGGCAGACGCCAAGTCCCCAGCCACGGCAGAGGTGACACACTTAGGCACGACTGTTTGCTTACGTCGGTTGTAATGGGCTCCCTTCTCCGCTAGCTGACCCAGCCAGCGGTCCTGCATGTTTTCTGGGCCACAGATGAAGCGGGGGCCAGCAGGAGCCTGGCTCCTTCAAGGACACACACTGGGAGAGGCTTCAATCTCGGGGGCTGTGGCAGCCTGAGCTGAGTGACGACGGCAAGCCAACGCGTGGTGCTAGGAAGCTAGTCTCGTGGCAATTAAGCCTATTTCAGAGTGGGTTTGGCAGGAGGTGCAAAATCGATACATCCCTCCAGTGGTGCATCCCGCAGGTAAGGAATCAATCGGGCAAATGCTCCCAATCTGTTCCTGCTGAGCCGAGAAGCAAAGCTGTTTACCATTGATGCCGAGAAATAAATAAATGAAGGCACCAATTAGTCAGCACCCTGTTACTCCAGCAAAAGCTTTTTAGTTACTTCGAGAAAGCCCGTGCTCCTCATGGCGCCCCATAAAGGCACAGATGGACGCAGAGAGCCTGATGGATGGTCACGACGGGCGGGCAGCAGCGGCCCGGCCTGGAGACTGGAGGCATTCCACGGCCAGCAGGCCACCTTCTCTGAGCTGGGAACACAGGCGTTCAGCCCCAGAGGCCCCGGTGAAGGCTCCACGCTGCCCAGACACGTGCTGCAGGAGCGCCTGGCTCTCGCAGGGAACCCCAGGTCCTGGGGCGAACGTGCCACCAGCTGGGCTGGCTCTGGGACAGGCTCCTTGCCTCTAGGCTGAGTGTTCACCACCTCACTCGTGGGTCCTGCGGTGCCAGCTGGAGGGAGCCGTGTCCCCGAGTACACGCTCCGCCACCTTCTCCTGCAGCCTACTCTGCGAGGTGTGGAGCCAGCTCTCAGACGAAAGGGCACCAGGTGGGCTACCAGCCACTCACACACCCGTCCCCAGCAGGTGGTCACTCAGGGGGGCCCTGTCCCAGTACACCTCACCCAAAAAGCCATCAGAAACTGGACAAAGCTCCTCAACTGGGGTCAGTGAGGAATTGGCAGGGAAAAGGCGGATGACCGTACCAGCAAGATGACCTGGGCCACACCCCCACAGGCTCATGGTGACACGCCCTATGACGTCCTGCTATGAAGCAGCCACGAAGGCCAGCCCATGGCTCCAACCCAGAGCCCCAGCCCGCAGCAGCGTGGTGGGGGACAGCTCAGGGCAGACGCGGCCTCAGGGCCACGGACAGTGACGCCAGGACACCCTCCTGGAAGCAGAACTACAGGCAAGACAGAGGGACAGCCCAACCACACGGGCCTTCCGCCTGGTCCAAACCTCTCCATGGATAAGCGCCCTGAAGACCCTCTTGTGTACAGAGAACTGGGGGGTGGGGGTGGGGGCCGTGCTGTGTGCTCAGGACTTGGACTCCATGAGACCACACCTACCGTGCTGGGAGGCCCCAGTGCAGTCAGGGCATGAGGGCCTCTGGAGAAGGGCTTCTGGAAGGTCTGCCTGCCCTGAGGGTGGAGGCCAGGGCCTGGCCGGCCAACTGGACCAGACTGCCTAGGTGGGGAGGGCAGAACTGAGAGCCCTGACAGGGATGAGGTCATGGAAGTCCCCTCATCGGCTGGGTCTAGAAGGTCTGGACAGAGCCGGCAGAATGGAGCCCCACCCCCTCACACAGACACATCATGTGAGTGGCGCACAGAGGGGGTCGGCACCCAGCACCACCATGAAAGAACAAGAGCGCCGCCTGTCCCGGGCCACAGGCTGGACACCAGGGCAAGGCTGGCGACGCAGCAGCCCTCGGCTGTGGAGGCCCCAACCAGGGCAGCGTGCCACTGACGTGATGGTGACCACAAGGATGACGCTGGGCAGCTCACTGAGCACCTCACTGACTCAGCCTATGAGCCCTGAGCCCTCCAACCCTAGGAGTGCCACGAACGCCCGACCCTCCAGAAAGCAGGGAGGGAGCTGTCACAGAGAGGCCAAGCACCACACAAAGGTGTCACGGTCGGCAGGCGCCTAAGCCGGGCTACAGCGCCAGGTCTCAGACGCAGAGGCCTTTCCAGCCCCGGAAGGCAGGGGCAAGCCCCCTTCTTCAGAACACCCCCAGTGGCTGCATGCAGAGCGGGGAGGGCAGAGCCCCCACCGAGGCGGGAGTGCAGGCAGAGGCTCAGAGCGAGGAGAAGAGAGAGCTGGCAAGGCTGAGAGGGACAGAAACAGCGTCACACCTCGGGAAAGGACAGGGCGCCATGTTCCAGGGAACGAGGCAGCAAGGTCACAGCTGTCCGTGCCCCTCTGCACTCATGCAAGCCCTGGGCGTGCACAGCAGGAGAGACCCAACGCCGTGCTCTGTGGGCTGGGAGCACCCCACCATTACTCCGACAATGGGGCACAAAGCGGGTGGCAGGGGTGACACCGGCCACAGCCCAGCTGGGCCCAGCAGTAGCAGCCATGCCTGGGCCGCCCTGTGGGTTTCCTTCATGTCATCCACCAGCACCAGGTGGCTACCTGGGGACATGACAGAAAACCAGGCAACAATGCCTCCCCAAGTCTTTGACTGAGACCCCCTGTATCTTCAGGATAAGAGTTCAGACATGGAATTAAAACATCCCCTGCATAGATATGAGGTCCCATTGTCCAGGTGAGCCAGCCGAGGGGCCAGTCTAGCGAACTTGACCCCGTGACAAATCCCCACCAGGGTGAGTGAGCAGCTCCTACCTGGCGAGGAGATGGTGTGAGGTTTCCAAAGTCCTGCACAGGACATGGTTCCCTGCTGACTGGCCCACGGTCCACACACACGGAAGAGACGGCATCTTCAGAAGCCCAGGGAATGAGCAACGCATGGAGTGCCCGTAAGGTGGGGTTGGGGGCCTGCCGTGGTGTCTGCCCAGTGGTTTCCTGGGGTCTTCTATGGGCAGCTCTTAAAATAAACTATAGGAGATAATGTGAAGAAAGGGTCCTGGCATTTGTCCAGCCTTAGACTCTCAGGAAAACGCACTACCTGAAAAGTTGGCTCCAAGCAGCATTTAAAAGCAAGCCAGCCCTCAGCTGCTATCACACAGCCTGCGGTCCCTCTGCCTGCCAACATCAGTGGTTCTGCAGATGAGAAAAGCCAGGGGCAGTTGGCCAGGCCCTTAAAAAGGGTGCTCCTGTGCCACTTCCCTGGAGATGGAGCCCCACCTGGGCAGAAAGAGCAGTGGGCGAGAGTAGAAGATGGGGTACAGTCCTGTCTGCCACTTCCACGGGGACTGTGAGTAGTCACTGCGCTACTGGCGCCAGGCACAGTCCTGGGCGCTGAGACAGACGCAGGGGCAGGCCGGGCTCTGCCCTGAGAGCCCCTGCATGGGTGACAGGAGTTGTCAGCATCAGACGCCTGGGACAGGTCCCTCTGGCTCCCATGTGGAGGCAGATGGCTCAAGGAGGACAGTGACGGGCAGCCAGGCAGGGGTGCACAGGCCAGGAGGGGGGACCAAGGATGGAGGGGAGCAGCAAGCAGCACCACTGCAGTGGGGGTGGGGGGACACACCCTAAGGGGTCTAGTGAGGGAAAGAGCTGGCAACAGCACTGCTGCCCCAAGAGGACCCTCGGGAGGAAAACGGGGTACAGTTTGGGAGGGGAGCTCTGCAGCCCTCGATTACGAGTCTGGAGCTGACGAGGGCCATCTCAATGGCGCAGCCACCCGAGCCCGCTCCACTCGGGAGGGTGCCCGATTCCCACAACAGGCGGGTGCCCGATTCCCACAGAGCTGGGACGAGGAGAAGACCCAGTGGGGGCAGCACAGTCTGGAGGGCGCTGGGTCTCCATGAGTCCCACTGCCCTGGAGGACACAGCTGGCGCTGGGCACCACGGACCCGCTCTGCACGGGTGGAGAGCACTGGGTGCACAACCGTGAATGAGAGCCCTCAGTCCTGCCTCCACCTGAAGAGCAAGGACAAGGCGACCTCCCTCCTGGCACTGAAGCCTGTCAACTTCCTGACTCGATAGGCACGCCATCAAGAAAATGCATTTTCATCAGACTCATCAGTAACGAGAATGTACTGAGGCTGCTGCAGCTCACCACAGACTCGGTATCTGGTTGGTGGCTGGAGGCAGAAGAGGCCGTGCCATCATCGAGGAACACGGCAGTCCAACTGTCATACGACAATCCACTCATCAGAAAAGGACTCACCAAAAGCAAAAACTGTGAAGGGTGTTTGAAGAAAATGCCGGTGGAGAGCAGCTCTGGATGACCTGCTGGGATGCTAGAGAGACCTCTCCCGAGGGAGCCATTTGATCAAGAGTCCTTAGCAGAGAGCCCAGCCTGGAGGCCGCTCAGGTCACCTCTGCTTTGCAGACAGCTGGAGACAATACAACACAATTAACCTCTGTCACAGAGAGGGCTGAGGGTTTGGCCTGGAGCCTCGACCATCACGAGGTTGGTGGCCAACAGGAGCCCGGCATGGTTCCTCCACTCAACTCCCGAAGCCACCAGCTGGGCTGCCTGCCTGGTACTAAAGCCCCTCTGTCCCCTCAACTCCAGGGACCAGCTCAGGCAGCTGCTGGGACCCAGCCAGCACCCCCTGGGTCCCCGCACCCTCAGGCCCTGGAGCAGGAGCACCAATCGCTCTGCCCTCCACGAGCTGTAACCCGCTCCCCTTCCCCATCTGCACTCCATCGCAGGCTGGTCAGGGTATGTTTACTCTGGGGCGCGAGGAGGGAAACAGGACGCCAGCGGGAGGGTAGCACAAGCACTCCCTCTCAGCCTCGCCTCCAAAGCGCGGGGGTTCAGAGGTGTCAGGGTCTCAGCGAGAGAGAGCAGTGCCGCCTGGCGCCGAGCTAGGCCTGGGCAGAGGCGACATATGAGCCCATCTCTGCCAGCTCTCAGGGGAGGCCCCTGCAGAGGACGGAACAGGATCTGTGGGCGGGCGGCACTGTGATCTTCTTTCTAGGCCCAGGGCCAGTGGGAAGCCTGCCGGACAGCTGCGGAAAGCAGGGCTGCACGGCGGCGGCATCGCCGTGACAGGCCTGGCAGGACCCGTGCAGAAGTGGCAGAGCTGGCAGACTCGCCACACTTCCAGGGCCGGGCCAGAGGCAGAGAGAGGCAGGCAGGCAGGGAGGGAGGCATGGGGCCCAACAGCAGGGGTCGCCTGCCCCCGGAGGAGGGCCAGATCTGACTGGAAACCTGCATGTGTTTTTAACAGGGATGGAAAATGAAAGGTTTCTCTCCACAGGACATCTGTGTGCTATTTCCAAGGGCTCCGTGAGACTCCCGTCGATACCCACTCACTGCCTGCTGATGACAGGATGCCAAGGAAACTTCTGTTTCTCAAGGTCAAGTGGTAAACAAACTCCGGAACACGAAACCCTTCGCACTTCCTCTCAGGCGGGGAGGAAAACAGACAAGGCAATCCATGCCTCCAGAGGTCTGCGGAGACGGCCAAGCAGACGCACTCGTCTCCCTGATGAGAGGAAGACAAGCAGAGCGGACACACAGCAGGCCACGCCGCTCACTCTGCCGACCATCAGAGAAATAGACAGTTACTGTGGCACACACGGACGAGGCGGTCCACGGAAAGGCTGCAGCCCCCGGCCCGGCTGACAGTGCCCCCTCCCCCCACGGGGCCCTGTCTGCAGCCACCACTGTCAGCGGTGCGACGGGCAGGCAGCGCATCAGCGGGCACAGGGTTCCCAACGCTCCTACGTCCCCAACCCGTCCCCTCAGAGCATCTGGACCCACAGAGGGAAGAAGCCTCTCCCCAACACGGGACGGTGAGCCCAGGGCGTCTGACAGAAGAGGAGGTGCCGTGAGGGTCAAGGACGCTGGCACCCCTAGTGACCTTCCATGTCATCAGGCTCCCTCGTTAGTGCGTGACCTCCATGGGGTGCAACGGGCCCGCGCCCAGGGACAGCGTGCCAGTTCTGCCAACGCCCTCTCCCATCACTGCTCAGCCTCCGAGGCCCAGGCCAGGCCCGGCGGTGAGACCCCCACCACAGGCCTCAGCCCACCACCCGGGCACACCGCCTTCTCCTGACTCCTGCTGCTGCCGGAGCTGTGACCCTCTTCCCACAGTGGGCATCTGGGTACGTCCAACTGGATCACACGCTCTACTGGGCTGACCGCGTCGAGGCCAGCTGGTGTCCATGCCGCCCAGAGGCCAGCATGCGAGGGCACGGCGGGCGCAACATGCTGCATGCACATCTGGGACCATCGGCCTGGCTGCTTCCCGTTCTCCCTCCTGACACCTGAGGACATGGGCTCCCAACGCTGCCCGCAAAGCCCAGGACCTTAGACTGGACATGGTCAGGAGCACTGGCCAGCAGGGGTTCAGGCCTTCAGGTGGCCTGAGCTGTGACTTCGAGGCCCCATGAAGGGCCCTGGCACGCTGGAGGCAGCGCAGTCCTGGGGGGGCCACACTTTCTCGCCATCAACTAACTCCTGAGAGGAATTTGTGATTGACACTAAAGACAGATCATGGAGCAAGTTACAACAAGTGGACTTAAGTAAATCATGCAACTGCCACAAAACGTCCCTGTGGGCAGCTCTCCTGGGTGGCACGCCCCTGGGGCAGCCATCGGTGCCGACCTGAGGAGGCGGCATCGGAGCCGACGACTGCGCCGTGCAGGCGGCATCGGGCGCGTCCCACACTGGAGCCACCACCTTCTGGGGCCGGAGGGGGTGCGAGGCTTGCCAGGACGCTGCAAAGGGGGCCCTGAGCTCCCTCCTCTCCTCCAGCCTCCTGCAGGGGCTGCTGCCCCAGACACGGTCCACGCACAGGCGACGGAGGGAACAGAGTTGGCAACGCTTGAGTCTAACCAGGAGCATCTGGAACTAAGAGGCGATTCTCAGCACGTGAACGGGACAATCGGAAGGGAACCTGGGAACCCTGAGGCCTGGGGCCACAAGGCCTGACCCACAGCAGTCGCCCCTCCCGGGACGTGGCATTTTCCAAACATAAGCTCGTCTAGATGTGCCTCATCTCTCCTGTGCAGTGTGAACTTCCGCTGTGTCCCCCACAGCCAGCCACGTCACACAGCAGCTCATCTGGGCCAGCAGGTGGGGCACGTCAGGCAGGCCCCACGGCAGTCCCAAATGCTTAAAAATGGAAGGGACAAGTGTGTGAGGGCTGGCGAGGCAAAATCCCCGTTGTTTCTCTGGCTTTTATGAGACTATATTAAAAAATGGTTTAAACATAATAAAATCTGTTACATTTATGGCAGGAAAATATGAAAAGTCAATAAAATTAGCAGAGCACAGAAACAAGAGGATGCTAAACACCCTTGGTTCTCCAGTGGGAGCAGACAAGGAACAGACGAGACTGCTAAATTGAAAGGAATCTAAACCAATTTCAAATTCAAAGTTCCACTTCTCCTTCCTGCTGAGCCCTGTCCCTGGGGACCCCGCACAGGGCAGAGCTGCTCCCAGCTCACCCAACTCACGCTCACGCGTGGGGGCCTGATGTTCCCTCCTTAAGGGGCTTCCTCTACTGTGCACCTCAAGCCCCCTCCCCACTTCAGCACTCGCCTCCCAGAGCTGACATGGCACATCCCATGGAAACGGTCACGGGCAGTCACAGAAGGCCTATGATCCCCACGCACACCGGCCTGATACCCCACCTGCAACCAGTGTCCATGACGTCAGGGCAAGTCAGGTGCTGTGATGGACGCCGGTGAAGTCACGTGCCCACATTAACACAGCCGGTATGCACGTCTCCTGGCTCTCATCACAGTCCGCTCACGTCTCCACGCTGCCAGGAAAAGCAGACACGCGAAGAAAGGACAAAACCATTTGCATTTGCCTCAAGAGTGTGACCGCTGGAAGAGCGTTAGCTCCTTCTCTAGGCCCATCTTGCTTGCTTTCTGCTTGCTTTGTTTTAAATTAATAAACATTTCTTTTTTAAGATTTTACTGGGGAATTGGGGGAAGGGAACAGTGCTGGGGAATCGGGGAAGGGGAACAGACAAGTTGCAGTCCTTTCGTTCTCCAGTCTAGCTGTGGAGGACATCGCTTCACTGGCCCATGTTGGCATCATTACTGCGCTTTTCCTTGGTTAGGCAGTTGGCTCATGCCAGCTGCCGGGCAGCCCCACTGCAGCCTATGCCGTCGCCGGCGACTCATGGCAGCCCAGCTCCAGGTCGAGCTGTTGTTCACCATCTTAGCTGTGGAGGGCGCAGCATCACCAGACCTCATGTGGGTTCCGAACTGAGACCCTGCTGCTCAGAGCTGGCGTCCCAAGCCAACTCTTAACCAACGCGTCACTTGGCCAGCCCAATAAACATTATTTTTAACTACAGTCCACAGTTTACGAGATCAAGGTTCACTTTTTGCCTCTGTGCATTCTACTGGTTTTAACATATGTGTATCATTATGTATCTACCATTACTGTGCCATATAGAATGGTGTCACTGCCCTAAAAATCCCCAGTGCTTCACCTGTTCATCCTTTGCCCCAAAACCCTTGGTAATCCCTGATCTTTTACTGTCCCCAGAGTTTTGCCTTTTCCGGAATGTCTCCGAGTTGGAGCCACCGGGGTAGCTTTCTCAGATTGCCTTCTATCGCTAACATGCGTTGGAGGCGCCTCCGTTCTTTCCACGGCTGACGGCATGTCTCCTTTGAGTGCTGAGCACCGGCCCACTGTCTGGAGGGAACAGCTGGTCCTACAGCAGCCTATTCACTGCTAAAGGACATCTGCACTGCTTCCAAGTTTTGACAATCACGAATAAAGCTGACAGACACATCCATACACAGGCTTCTGTGTAGACATAAGTTTTCACATCTTTGGGGTAAATATCAAGGAATGTGATTACGGGATCGTATGGTAAGAGTGTATTTAGTTTTGTCAGTAACCGTCAAACTGTCACCCAAAGTGGCCGCACCATTTGCATCCCCACCAGCCGTGACTGCCCCACGTGCTGCCAGCATTTGATGATGTCAGCGTGCTGGGCTGTGGCTGGTCTGGCAGGCGTGTGGAGGAGTCGTCATGTCATCTCCCTGATGACATGACGTGGGGCATCTTCTCATGTGCTTACTGCCATCTGTGTGTCTTCCTTGCTGAGGGGTCTGTTCAGATCTTTTGCCCAGTTTTTAAATGGGTGGTTTTCTTACTGTTGAATTTTAAGAGTTCTTTGTATATTTCAGATACAAGTCCTTTACCAGATACATGTTTTGCAAATATTTTCTCCCACCCCATCTGTCTTTTCCTTCTCTCAACAGCATCTTTCACGGAGCAGAAGTTTGCCCTTTTTTTTTAAATTTTATTGGGGAATTGGGGAAGGGGAACAGTGTTGGGGAATTGAGGGAAGGGGAACAGCCAAGTTGTTGTTCTTCAATCTTAGCTGTGGAGGGCGCACCTAGCTCAGCTCCAAGTCCAGTCGCCATCTAGCCGCCCGTCGGCAGCTCGCAGCCGCTCAGCTCAAGGTGCCTTGTTCAATCTTAGTTGTGGGTGGGCATAGCCCACCATCCCATGCGGGAGTTGTTAGGAGCATGTGCTCTCACCAGCTAAGCCATCCTGCCACCTGTTGGCAGCTCAGCGGCAACTCAGCTCGGGTGCAGTTCACTGGCCCATGTGGGAATCAAACCAACAACCCTGATGCTCAGAGCTCACGCTCTTAACCAACTGAGCCACTTGGCTGGCCCCGAAGTTTGCCTTTTTAATGAAGCCCAGCTTACCAACTTCCTCTTTCACAGATCGTGCTTCTGAAGTTGTGTCCAAGGTCACTGCCAAACTGAAGGTCAGCTGGATTTGCCCCTGCTGCCTTCTATGACTTCTGCAGTTTTGCATTTTACATTTAGGTCTATGATCCGTTTTGAATTAATTTTTGTGGAAAGTATAATATGTCTAGATACATTTTCTGTTTGCTTGTTGAACACGTGGATGTCCAGTTATCCAGCACCGTTTGCTGAACAGACCATCTCTGCTCCTTGGTGTCACCTTTGCTCCTTTGTCAAATAGCAGGTGGCCATATTTATGGGGGTCTGTTTCTGGGCTCCCAGCTCCGTCCCATTGATCTGCTTGTCTATTCTGACTGTAGCTTTCAAGTAAGTTCCAGAGTATGGTAATGTCATCTCTCCAACTTTGTTCTCCCCTTTCAGTGTCGCACTGGCTGTCCTGGGTCTCGGGCTTCTCACAGAAGCTGCAGCATCAGTCTGTCGACAGCCACACAGTAACTTACCGGGACTTTGGCTGGAACGGCACAAAGTCTATATGTCAAAATCAGAAGAGCTGACATGTTGGCAGTTCTGAGTCTTCCTACGGATGAACACGGAACGTCTCTGCATTTACTTAGATCTCCTCTGATTTCTTTCATCAGAGTTTTATAATTTCCCTCATATAAATCTTGAGCATATTTTTTTAGATTAATACCTAAGTATTTCTTTTTGTTTGGGTTTGGGTTTTGGTTATTTTGGTTTTAGGGGTTGGTGTGTGTGTGTGTGTGCGTGTGTGCGTGCGTGTGCGCGCATGCGTTTTTGTAAATGGTATTATGTTTTTAATTTTAAATTCCAATTGTTCATTGCTGATACATATGTTCATATTGTACATATGAACCACTTACTAGTTCTAAGAGTTTTTTGGTTAATTCTCTGGGACTTACATGTAGACAATCATGTCATCTGCAAACAAAGACAGCACTATTTCTTCCTTCCCACTGTGTACGCTTTATTGGGTTGTCAGAAAAGTCATGATGCATTTTTGTAACAAAAAACAGGAAAAAATACGTCATGACTTTTCCGACAACCCAATATTTCCTTTTCTTGTCTTACTACATTAGCTAAAACTTCCAAGATAAAGTTAAACTAAACATCCTTGACTTGTTCCTGATCTTGGCAGGAAAGCATCTAAGTTTCTTATTTGGGTAAAAGATGGAAATATGTGACAACAAGACATCAGCTTCTCTACCACAATGGAAGATCTGCCCATTGAACCATCACCAGTCACCACAGAGCCCGCAGGCGTCTGGCACTCGTAAATGTCCCTGGGGAGGCCCCATCCTCTCCCATTAAAGACCTTTCTTGGACCCGAGACCTGACACTCGCAGAGCAAAGGGCAGCCCCACTGCACTCCAGAAAGCATCTTAAGGCTGCCCGAGCTCAAGCCCAGTGGGTCTCCCGCACTCATCACCTAGAACAGAACACCTTCAAGGAAAACCAGCTCTGATGAAAACGGGGACGTCCCCCTTGGCCACCCCAACATGTGGTAAGAAGGGCATTTTCCCTGAGACATGAGTAACCCCTTCCCAAGAAAAACTGGAACTCAGGAAGTCTTCCCAGATGTTTAATGGCTGGTGTTCCTGAATTTCAAATGGAGAAACACCACAAGGCGCCCTCTAAACTCAAGTCAGGATTTCAAATAGACACCGCACGGCAGGGTGAGAGCAGCTACAGAAGGTGGGTGCACTCCTTACAGCCTACATCCCTGCAGAGCTCTGGGCACCAACCATGCCGTGAGGCTGCTGGTGCTGTAGGTCAAGGTCCTTTGGGGATCTGCCAGGTCCTCCTCTTTCCATCGACAGCTGTGTGTGGGGCCAGATTGTCTCCATGTACTTCAACCCAAACAGTGCCTCACAAGTGACTGCAGAAGCAGATGTGAGACTCAGCTACCTTCTATTTAACAGGCATTAAAGAGATATGCAAAAATGTAAAACAAGGTCATTCTTTTCATTAAATCTTGCTGTTTTGGAAAGCATACGTTTCATAAATATCTTCTCTATTAAGTCAGGAGTTCTTTTTAGTGAAATTATAAATATAATTTTAAATGATTTTAAAAATTGTTTTAATTTTCAAAAATGGTGAGTATTGATATGAGCCCTATAAACAAAAATGCTGTTTCCAGTGCTTTTTCAGCATAAAGGGGTCCTGAGGATGTTGACCACGTTTCAGTGGTCAGGAGCCCAAACTCCAGAAGACACTGTGCTGAGCTTGCAGCTGTCGTCTCATGATGACAGCGTGAGTGTCGAGTAGGAACACGAGTGACAAGTGTGCTAGTGGAGAGTCCTGTATCCATGTCTCTGAACATGCGTCCCAGGACGGTCTCTTCCACGGAGCTCTTACGCAGCTGACCGGGAACCTGTGGCATTTGGGAAGCACGGCCAAGCCAACCCCCCCACCCCGTTCTCTGGCTGAGTCACGTGATTTTATCTTCCCAGGCGGGAGGGAAGCTCCTCCTGGGCAGGGACCAGCCTCCTGCTTCCTGCGGGATGCGTGTGGCACCAGGGCAGTGCGGTGTCCGGTGTCCGGGGCCTGCCAGGGGCCTGCCCAAACCTGCCCAGTCATAGTACCGTATTTCCCCGTGTATAAGAAGCTCCCATGTATGAGACACACCTTAATTTTGGGGCCCGAAATTTGAAAAAAAATGTATTACATAAAGTTATTGAACTCAAGTTTCATTCATCATAAAATTCATACAACTCCTCGTCACTGTCAAAACTCCCGACCATTAGCTTGTCCTCATCTGTGTCTGATGACGAATCACTGTCTTCATATACTGCCTCGTCCTCAGTGGGAAATGCAAGTAAAAAAATCTACAACCACTGTATAAGACGCACCCAGTTTTTAGACCCCAAATTTTTCGAAAAAGGGTGCGTCTTATACCTGGGGACATATGGTAAGTCACACTTCTTCCTGCTGAGTCAGCTGGGCTGTGTTTCTCGGCCTGGGCACCAGGAAGGGTCAGGAAGAGGGGTTGCACAGCCCTAAGGAGCAGCCGCTGGTTAACCAAGTGTAAAAGGGCACTGCCCGAGGAGGGCAACGTGCGTGTGGGGGCCGGTGAGGGGGGCGAAGAGAGAGACAGAGAGGGGAGAGGAATGAGAGAGCATGGGTTTTGGAAACAGATAAACCTGAGTTCATGTCCAGACGCCAACCTAAGTACCCACGTGACTGTGGGAAACTGCTGTAACATGTCTAGCGTGCAGGACTGGTGTGGGGGTCCAGGCAGACGATGCACTAAAGGCTCTGGCACCACAGGTGCTTAGGAAATGCAGGTTCCCTTGTCCCTGCTCTGCCTCATCCAGCTTTTAACAGGCTCTAGAGAGACCCCTCAGAAGCACCACCAACCCCACAGCCGAAAGATGCCTTCTGGAGGCCCGTGTTCTCAACGAGCTGACCTGAGCTACGTGTGCTCAGCAGACACCGAGGCCCCCAGGCTGTGTCCTTAGAGGGCGCCTCGTCTCTGTCCCATGTCCCCACCCGCCTCTGGGCTTGTGTAGCAGACTGTTTCAATGCTTTGACAAACGAGGCCAGAGAGTGTGCTGAGACTGGCTATGGCACTAGACAACTGCCATCCGACACTGTACATCGAGAATCAATATATGTGTTTTCCTGGGCTTGTCCGTTCAAATGAGCCGGCAGCACGGGGCTTCACGGCTGAGAAGGAAGTTCTCTGGCTCAGGGCTTCTCAAGTTCACACAAGTCATCAGGGAACTTGAGAGACGCATCAAGAAGAGGCCTGAGTCATCCCGCACGGAGGCCGGCGCATGAGCACTGGGCTGTGGTAGCTGAGAGCCCATCTTCGGTCTCAGCAGTGACCTGGCCGCCTTCTCAGGCTCTTGCTGCCCAGGTGGACTGGCCTCCATGGACACCTCAACACAGACAAGAAAACAGATGCTTCCCAGCACCAACGATGCAGAGCCTGCCCAAGGGCTCTTTCACTGCGTCCTTCAATCAACAGGAAGCGTTCAGCTCTGGCTCACTTCCCGTTTGGTCAAACGTGTGAGGAGGTCTAGATTCTCAGACCACCTTCCGGAGCCAATAAAGAAGAGTCTGCCTCTTCCAGAGGATGGAGGTGACGGGTGTCTCTTCAACCTACTGGCTCCCTAGATGGCGTTTCCTCACTTGGAGCGCTGACACTGGGCGTGCTCGGCTCGCTAAAGGAAACCCCACGAAATAGACTAAGGACCTGACCTAACTCTACAAACTTCCTGTACCCTCCCTTCTGCACCCTGTACAAATCACCCCTTGCTCTACCCACCCAGCTCCCGGAACCGCAGCAGCAGCTTATCAACACCATCTCTCCTCCCCCAGGTGAAGACGGGCATGCGATGTGGCGACACTAAAACCTCCGCCGGGAGAGACGAGCTGTCCCCACACTTTCTGGGTCACGCTGACATGCCATGGTGGGCTCCGACACACAAAGCCGCCCCTGGCCCCTGCAATCCGAAACAGGAGCCTCCTCGGGGACAGCCCCCTTGGGCCAGTGCTTTTCCAGCTGTGCCCCACCAGCCCCTGAAGCTTCCACAGAGGGAAAGCAACGCAGGCAGCGTGCTGGGGGCAGTGTCGTCTCAGCGTAGTGACAGGACGACAGCAGCCACCGTTACGAGATTCCCATGTGCACCATGTCCCTGATCACACACAGGGCAGGGCAGGCAGAAGCCGCTGTCCCACAGCCGGCAAGAGGGCAGCCAGGACTTGGGCCAGGCCTCAGCCCCGCTGTGCTGTCACACCCACACCACGCTGCCTCCTGAAGAGGCTCCACTGTGAGATTTCCAGGGATGAGAGGAAACGTGCCGCAGAGGGTTGAGAGAGTGGGACAGTTTAGCACAGGTCCCGCGGGAAGAACAGGAAATGGGAAACTCCCCTAGAGGGACGCCCTGTCCTTCACACACGCACGCGCGCTCGACGTCCACAGGCTCCCTGCTCACCGTCTCGGCCCACGCCTGCCCCTCCCGGCTCCTGCTCGCAGGCCAGCAGCGTTTTCAGCAGACTCGAGGCAGAGACTGTCCACAGGCCATACGCCAGAACCCCCTTGGGCCTCATGAAGTGAGAGGGGCGGCGGCAACCACGTGGCCGGCGGAGATAAGCACTGCAGCACGGAGAGGTTCAAAGAAGATTTCATTGCAAAATGGAAGGAAAGCCCACTGTAAGGCAGGGACATGGGGCACGAACACCAGCCTCAAGCTCACAGGCCCCCCCACAGTCCCATGCTGTCACCTCATCTGTCTCTGTCCATCCTGGCAATCGCCGGAGCCCTGGGGCTGCATCAGGGCTGAGGTGACAACAACATGCCGCTGCTCACTGGACACCTATTACATATGGGGTTGTGCCTGGCCTCCCAAGATGCCCCAGGAAAGTTGGCCTAAACCTTTGCAGCAGGTGAGGAAACGGCCGAGAGATAAGTGAAGGGCGGATAAGTGAAGGTCTCCAGACGGGCTGCAGACAGCACCCCCAGCCCAGTGGTCCCCACACCGAGGGACAGCTATGCGAACCCTCGGACACACGGGCTTCCAGAGTAATTTTCCTACAGCAACTGCTGCAGAACTAACCACTCAGGAATTGATTTCATTTTGGGGATGAACTTTTTTTTCCCCCAGTGCTTGAATGCAAGGGGGAGTTTCACATTTTATCCACTTCCACATCCCTTAACAATAAAAACTTATTTAAAAGGCCCATGAATATGTAAATGCCGTTTTAAATATGGAAATGCAAAACATGCAAGAAAACAGTCTGGGTGTGAAATATTAATGGCATCTCATCTTGCTGAAAGGAGACGACAGGAGCTGGCTGCAGAGGCAGGCTGGGCGGAGTCAGGAGAAGCAGGGCGCCACCCAGCCCAGGTCCTGTCCGGTCCCTGCCCTGCCCTGCCCTGCCCTGTGGAGGCTGGCCCAGGGAGCTGCAGCCTGCCACCGCCTCTCGGCCACTCTGCTCTGACGCTCGCCCCTCCGAGCCACAGGGGTCAAATCTAGTGTCCTCCCCAGTGCCACCTCAGACACGGGGCCAGTAGCCCACCCCTGAGTAGAGTGGGGGAGGGGCCCCAGGGAGCGTCTCCAGAGCCCCGACCAGGAGGGCCCAGCGAGGATGGGACTGTGTCTGCAGATTCTGATGCGCCCTGGGCCCTAGGGCAGCGAGCACAGCGACACCTCGTGGGTCAGAGGCCAAGCGGGGCAGGAGCTCACGCAAACTGGTCCCATCCGGAGGCTCGCAAACTCCTGGTCTGCATGTGGAGGGAAGGGCCCAGAGGTCAGCCAAAGACCTCCGCTGGACGGCCCTGTGGGGGGCCACACACATGCCACTTCCAGGGGCCAGCATCCCTGAACACGTCCACCAGAAGCGAGGCCCAAAGGCATGAGGCCGATGAGCCCAGCACAACACAGCCCGTCTTCTGACAGCAAGTTCTGCCACCTTCCCTCCAGGGAGCTCACAAGGCTGTAGGGACCTTCTTGCAAGACACTGACGGGAAAGGAGTGACCAGGCCTCCCTCCATCTGCCAGAACAAGACGTTGAGGCCCACGGCGTGTTAAGTGCTTGCTCCTCAATCCACGGCCCCTGAACCGGCAGCACCACCTGGGAGCTTGTTGGAAATGCAGAGCGGGACCAGAGCACGCACTGCAGGTCCAACAGGTGCTTCTCTGCGCTGACCGAGCGGGACAAGGGTTGGGCTGGGTGACCGCGCAGAGATCACCGTGTAGAAATCACACAGCGAGAGGAGCCAGCAAAGTCCCCGCTCCACGAAGGGAGCTGCGCTCGAGGTCACCTTTGGGAAATTAAAACCTCCCGTGCCATCTGTGGCCACCACGTCCACACGCACCTCCTCTCAACACTAGCCCAGGGGGAGTGCCGCTGTCCTCCGCGGGGCGCAGGCCAGCTGTCCAGCCTTCTGAAGCCGCAGTCGCCACAGGCCACATCCCAAGACCCAGGTCCAGGCTCTCTGACCGGAGCCACTCATTTACACCAGGCTCTGCCAGGGGGTGAACCTGACCCAGACTTCCCGCTGAGCCCCAGGGTCGACAGCATTCTTGCTTAGGGATGACGGGGGCTCGCAGACAGAAGCCGGGGGTTCAGTGTCTGGAAAATGAGTGGCTCAAAAGGCCCCAGGGTCACACTGGGGAGGCCGTCAGCGCCGTATGGCGGCCCTGTCTGCAGGGTCGCAGCAGCACCGGTCAGGAAGCAACTGGGAGACCCAAAACCAGCTGCTTAAGGAGAGGAGGGGGACAGCGATTCCCAGGGAAGCACCTGGGAGAGAGCCACTCACCCCAGTCCCATCCGTCGCTGCCCCCCTGCTCTCCTCCCTTGCCCACGCTTCCTAATTGGCCACCAGATTTACAGGCTTGGTAAACGCTGTCCCCTGGGGAGGCTGCTGAGCAGGTTCCAAGCACTGAGCAGGAGGAAGTGGCTTCAAGTGCTGCCGGCACCACCTCACGTCCAAACGCGGGCACTGCAGGCAGGGGCAGCGCCCTTCAGGCCTGACAGCCAGAGGCGGCCTGGGGTCCCTCCATTCTGTCACAGGGGTTGCTGGGTTCTCTCTCTCCTGCCCCAAGTGCTAGGCAGGAGGAAAGAGGTTGAGAAGTGGAGCGAAGGGCAGGCTGGAGCAGACGGCCAGGAGCCCCGGGCGCCCCAGAGGCTGTGCCCACACTCAGTACGTCAGGACAGCCGCTCTGTGTGAGCGCAGACAGGACAACACCGGCGTGAGTGCTCAGCCACAGGTCCTCCCACGTCACCCGTGAGGGAGACGAGCCCTGGCTTCCCGAGAGGCCCGTGTCAGCACACGGTGCCTGACAATGGACATAGGCAGCGAGCCCACTGGGCCCTGGGCAGCTTCCTGAAGGTTCTACAGAACAGAAAACCCGCTCAGCTAGGAAAGCTGACAGAGGCCGTGGCCGCTGGGCCGGGCATGGTGCTCAGAGCTGGCATGATCACCACCAGCCTAGAAAGTGGGCACTTATGACGCCCACTGTGGAGATGAAGAAAAGGATGCCCGGAGAGAGCCCGGCCCCAGGCAGAGGCTGCCATCGTGGGCACAGACGTGCATCCCGTCCCCTGGTCATCAACCTGCCTGGGGCGACGAGGTGCCCCCTTGTTCCCCAGCTGACATAAGACACGGCCACCACGGGGCAGACAGGCTGCTGGGCGACAACCCAGGATCAGCCCAGGTGTGAGTGTGAGGGGTGGTAGGGGACAGGAGGCACAGGACCGAGGGGACGGCCAGGAGCCTCCGGGAAGCTTCACCCGCATTCACCGCACAGCTCTGTGCACCAAGTGACATTATCTGACACGCGTTTCAAAAGGATTCCTCCTGCCACTGTGGGACCCAGGTGCAGGCAATCACACACTCCCCCTGCACTGACACCCTCACACACTCACACAGCCTGCACTCAGTGCCTGCTATGGGCCATGGGTCCACGCGCTGGCCAGAATCACAGGGGTGAATTATTAGCCCAGATACAGCCTCCCATTCTAATGAGACAAGTTGAACAAATTAGCATAAAATGAAGATAAACTTAATTACATAACACAAAATCTAAGGGGAAGCCTAATTTAGACAGAAGTCAGCAAGGTCATCTGAAAAATTTAAACTCAGCCAAGAATTGAACAGAGCCAGTGCTAACAGGGCAGACGTGCCAAGGAAGGTGTGTGCAACGTCAGGACGGGGACGGGCATCCAGAAGTAGAGGCCAATTCGGCAGAAGCAGGAGAAACTGGAGGCGGCTGGAAGGGCGGGGGGGCCGGAACTCCCGGGGCTCTGCAGACTCAGGTAAGGGGTCCACATTCACTCTGAGAGGCCGGAAGTCACAAAAGGGCTTGGGTGAAGAGCACTACAACTGGGTTACATTTTAACAAGAATCCCTCAGACAGCTTAGAGGAAGGTAGGTGGAAAACAATGACCAATTCTGGGCATCTGAAGGAAAAAGTGTGAGTGACAGAAGAGGGGTGCAGGTTTATGAGTACGTGGGGAGCAGAGGGCTTCACAGTCGTGAAGGAGGCGCACACGCTGCCCGGGCCCTGGGGGATGGGACTCGGGCGTCGGGGCTCGGGCCTGCGCACAGGTGGCTGACGCCATCCATCTGGGGCGTGGGGCCTGGGTCTGACGCCTCGTTCACTAAACACACACCAAGCCAGGGCCTCTGCTGGACACGGGAAGTAGGCCGTGAACGTCCACAGTCCGGACCTCCAGCGGCTCTGTCCCCTGAGGAGAGGGACAGGGTACGGCACGATGGCAGGAGAGAACCAAGGCAAGATGAGATCACTTCTACCCGTGATCGGGGCGATAGGGGTCTTCACACTCAACGGCGTCCTTCCAGCTCCAGCCAGGGCTCCCAAAGGCATCACCTTCCTCTCCAAAGAGGAGGGCAGGGGAGCAGGAGCGCCGGATCCCGGAGCAGAGCTGGGAGCCAGGCCGCACGGCTCCCCACACCCAGGGCACTGGCGGGCTCGCCCTCAGAGAGCATCTCACACCAGCCGCTGGGCGCCAGGCTGAAACGCCACATGGGGTGGAGGGCAGGGTGACAGACAGCCCAGAGTCCCGCCAGGAAGTGGCCAGACCCGGAGCTATCATCCACAGCACAGACCAGCCAGGCCAAGTCACCGAGCGGCCCCAGCAAGGACGGGAGTCCGTCCCCAGGCCCTGTGCCCCGTGTATCCAGCTGCGCTGGGTCCCTGGACAGCCTGGGGATGGCGGCTGGATGCCAAAGAAGGCTAGAGGCTGAGTTTCGCACCGAGCGCAGTCGCACCACACCTCACCTTCTGAGAGCCGTCAGGCAGGCACCTTCTGCAGAAGAGGTGAAGCACAGCGCTCTTTCGGGGGTACCTAAGTTTCGCCCCTGCTCCCAGGGCAGCGGCACCAGCACTCAGAGGGAAACCAGGGAGACAAGAGGCCCCGAGTCACACAGAAAGACCGCCGGCCTACTGCGGGCCGCGAGGACTACTTCCTGAGGCAGTCAGTCCATTCTTAAGCCAATCCCAAAAAAGAGATGGGACGGCTGACCCCACATCCATGGCCAAAGTGACAGTGTGGTCGGGGACCTCAGACGGGAGCTGTTTTTTGCTCATGGATCTCTGGATACAGAGGCGGATATTCCTGCTTCTGGTCAGAGTGGATAATTTGAGAAAGTACCTCACAGTTTGGCGGGACAAAAATGTAGACAAGTTTCCTTGCCCCTAATAGTTCATTCTGTTTCAAATTCAAAGTAAAATGAAGAAGACAGCCTGGAAAAATGTTAAAGCTTTCATTTTAAATCACTTTTAATGCCCGTTTCATCTGACAGAAGCTTTGAAAGCAAAAGGCAATCTTTATCATTTGAGGTTTTTAAACTAAATTGATGATTATGTCCAACATAACCAGACGTTTCTAAAAGCCAATTTTCAAAGTGACACGAGCCCCCCAAATGAGAAAACCCTCCTCCTGGCTACTAATCAGTTACTAACACGCTGTCTGCAGGGGATGTGGCTGCAGTGGGTAAGCAGAAAGCCACACGGCCCCTGGCAGGTCAGGACGTGCACAGCGCCCAGGGGCTCCCGCCGCTGTCACCTGCCTCTCAGCCTGTCCCTAAGCCCTTGCTCACTGGAGAAGCCGCCCTCACGCAGCTGTCCGCCATCCTAGAGTGATTCAAGTGGAAGTGGGACGAGCTTAAACCCGTCGTGGTAACCCCTCCCTCTGTCGGCATATGACCCCGCTTGGGCCAGTGAGGCGAGGGGGACTCTGCTGGCAGTGGGGTCCTCAGAGGATTCCTTGTTCCAAAAAGGAGACCCAAGACGGCAGCCTCCCCTGCCTGCAGATGTGACTCCCAGAACCCAGGCAGCTGCCCTGCCTGAGAACCAGAGAATGGCAGAAGATGACACGAAAAAGCCCAGGTGCGGTTTTATAAGAAGTACCCGTTTCACTTTCCATAGTTTCAGTTACTCATGGTCAATGGCAGTCTGAAAATATTAAATGGAAAATTCCAGAAATAAACAATTCCTAAGGTTTAAATGTCATGCCGTTCTGATATCTTGCACCCGCCCGCTCTGTGCTGCACAAGACGTGAATCGTCCCGCGTCCACCGTCTCCACGCTGTAGACACTCCCGCCCGTTAGTCACTTAGTCCTCGTCAGTTATCAGATCTGCTGTCCCTGATCTCACAGGGCTTGTGCTCAAGTCACCCTGATTTCGTTCATAATGGCCCCAGAGCCATTCACATAACTCTCATTACAGGGCGTGGTTATACTGATCCTATTTTGTTGTTATTGTTACTCTCTCACTGTGCCTGGTTTATAAATTAAACTTTATCAAAGGTGTGCACATGTAGGAAAACACACAGTATATATAGGGTTTGGTGCCACCCATGGTTTCAGGCATCTGCTGGGGGTCTTGGAATGTCTCCCCCAAGGATAAGGGGGACCACTGTATTTGGTCTTTGTCCCATTCCTGGACCAGGACTCCTAAAGCCCTTGGGGTACCCTAGTGGAGAGGAGCTTCTCTTGCTGTTCATTACAAGCCCCTTCCCAGCACACCTGCGTTTGTGCTCACGAGATAACTCCTGGTAGGTCACCAGGCAGCTTCGGGATGGGGGCTGGATGCCAGAGGAACCAACCATGTGATGAGAGGGTTGGGGTTTTCAGCTCCACCCCAACCTCCAGGGAGGGGACACAGGCTAGAGGTTGAGTTAATCACCAATAGCCAATGAGTTAATCAAGCATGGGACCTCCATGAAAAGCCCTAATCAGGTGCAGTGGGCTTCCCAGCTGATGGGGACACCTGGAGGTGCTAGGAAGGCGGTGTGCCCACAGGGCACGGGGAAGCTCTGCCCGCCACCCCTCACCGAGAGCCTCTCCCATCTGCTGCACGGATCGCATTCTTTATAATAAATCCATAATCCTAAGTAAAGCACTTTCCTGAGTTCTGTGAGTCATTGTAGCAAATATTCAAACAGGGGTGGGGGAGTGAGGGAACCCCTGAACGTGTGGTCTGTCAGAAGTGCGGGTAACCTGAGGACCCGACACGTGCGACTGGAGTTCACGCGGTGCTGGCCGTAGGGACTGGGCCATCCACCTGTGGGGCCTGTGTGGACTCGGGCAGTTAGTGTCAGAACTGAACTGAGGTGCAGGACCCCGGCTGGTGTTGGAGGCTGGAGAGGCAATGCTGGAGCGCCGGGCACACTCGGTGTCCGAGCAGAAAGGCGCCAGCGGGCCCCGGAAGAAGCCAGCAGCTGCCTGCCTCTGGACCTCCCGCTCGGGAGGGAAACAGCCTCCTCACTGCTGAAGCCAAGCGCGGTTCTGCCCGTCTCTGCGCACCTTCCCTGAGTGCACAGTCCACATACACAACACAGACACTTGGCCCAGGCCAGCTTCCCACGCCCTCCCAGGGTCACTGGGGCCCACACCACTGACAGGACGCAATGCTCCTGATGCGGGCACACGTCCTCTCAGGCCCCGCGCACCAGGAAGTCGGCCATCTGGGATCCAGCAGTTACTTGGAACGCTGCTGGGATAACAGCATCAGGCCGCCTCGACTGAGTCTCACAGCCATGGGGCAGAAACAGGGGGCACCATGGCTGAGGCTGACTGGGTGGGAAGCACAGCTGTTCCTGACCCCAGCAGGGGGCACACACTCACCGACCCCAGCTTTCCAAGAAGACGCGTCCCCATGCCACATGGGACCCGGGCCTACCTGCTGGCAAGGGAGCTGTTCCTGTCCTTCAGGGCCAGTTCTCGCTGCTGCAGCTCAACAATGAACCTGGAGAGGTCTTCTGGGGTCCTGTGGGACAAGAACACACACTCAGCACCAGTGGTTTCCTGGAGGGGGACCTGGATGTACACACTGGGGGGGGGGGCACCAAAAGCCAGGCCGGCAGCTGATGACTCACAGACCCGGGCCAGGTGCCAGGGCCCTGTCCCGCAGCGCAGGGTCAAGCCTCAGCCCGCCACCAGCTACGTCACACTGGGGAAACGGCTTCTACAAGCCTTGGTCTTATTTCTCCTATAAAAATCGGGCGGATACATGACAGTGCCTGTCACTATGCAGACGCTATGGAAGGTCGTTTGAAAGCACCTGCCAGGCAGCTGGCGTCGAGGTGCTCGGTGCACGTCAGCTTCCTTCACAGCCCACGTAAACAACAGCACAAACAGTCCCAGTGACCATAACAGGTGCCCATATGTATAACGCTTTGTAACTTTTAAAACTGTTTTAGATGATCTCAGTTCACGCTCAGAGCAGCCCTGTTATCCACAGTTTCCATTTCACAAATGAGGGAACTGAGACTCAGTGGCTGGCTCGAGGTCCACTCTGCCTTGAGCAGCGCTGATCCGTAATTTCAAGCCCACCTTCTGACTCGACACCGTAGCTTGAGAGAACATGCATCAGGACAGCGCTCAGCGGAGAGAACATTCCCAGACGCACAGCATTGGGAGGGCAATCAAATGGCTCCCCGGCACGGTGGCCAGGTGGGCGAGCTCGAGGCCTGAGGCCCAGCCCCAAGGACTGAGGCCAGCGCCGTGCAGGGGCAACTCCTATTCAGCCACTCCATCACCGAACCAGAGATTTCTACCCAAACTCCTCCCTAAATACAAGCCAGCTCTGCTGATGAGAAAATGGCTACGCTGAAAGATGCTCATCAGTAAGAGGCTTTTTGAGAAGCTCAGCTGCAGCTGGGGGTTGAACCAGCCTTGAATGCCAGTTCCCATTCTTTTCAGAGCCCCCCAAAGTTTCAACATCAGGGAGTTAAAACTACTAGTAGAGGGCCGGCCGAGTGGCGCGATGGTTAAGAACTCGCTTAGGATGCCAGAGGGCCCCGGTTCGGATCCCACATATGAGGGCCAGTGACACTGCCCTCCGCAGCTAAGATGCTGAACAACAGCTCAACCTGGAGCTGGGCTGCCATGAGTCGCCGGCGACGGCGTGGGCTGCAGTCCCTGTGGCAGTGGATTGCCATGGGCTACCGTGTGTGGCCAGCAGCCAGCGTGAGCGGCCAGCAGCCGCAGTGAGCGGCCGTCCAGAAGCCGGCGACTGATCTGCCTCGCCAGAGAAGAGCGCAATGATGGTGCCAACTTGGGCCAGTGAAGCAACATCCTCCACAACTAGATTGAAGAACAAAACGACAGCAACTTGTCTGTTCCCCTTTCCCCAATTCCCCAGCACTGTTCCCATCCCCCCAATTCCCCAATAAAAATCTTAAAAAAAAAAAAAACTACTAGTAGAAAAATTAACTAAGCAAAATAAGTAAATCCTTCCAAGACAAGACATTATTTTCTTCAGAAACATTTTAAAGAGATACTTAAGTTGCTTTGCATTCTTCTTAGTCAAAGGGGTACATAAACTATTAGTAAAGCAATGGGAAGAGTTCATTTCAAACAAATACACAAAGCGTCTCGCATGCCCACATCTGCAAGGCCCCCCAGCTCCCGTGGGCACACGACCAGCCAAAGTTGTGATGGGAAAGTGTGACCATGACCGCCCCCTTCCTCGTGGCGAGGCCGCATCTGCGCAGACTTGAAACAGTGGGAAGGGCCCACGGGGGCACCTGTCAGACAGGCAACCACAAGATCTCTAGGGGGTTCGCACCAGCTGAGATGGTGGCTTTCCCTCCTGGAACCCTCCTGGAATCTGGAGAGCAGTCAGCAGAGTCAGGAGCACGTGGTACCAATTTAAAAACAAGAGTCTTGCCCTGAGGTACAAATTAGGCCTACAAAGCTGGGAGCCAGACTCACTGTAAACCACAGCTCTCCAATTTCCTTTGAAGTAAAGATCATTTGAAATGCAACAATTTAATAATGAGGGGGAAATTGGGAACTGTTCAAATGAAGAAAAAAATGAACTAATATGCTATGCTTCCGAAATGCTCTCCTCCCTAATGGCTCGGGGCGCCTGCATCTTCTCGTGACGCCTGCCCAGGTCAGTGCACACAGGAGGCCGCGGCGCTGCCCGCCTTCAGCACCGCCGGGTCTCTCACACCCTTCAGCTTAATGCTTCACACAGAGGCCAGCTGACGCCTGAACACTCTGGAACTCTGAGTGGCCACAGCGGAATAAAGCAAGCCGGAAACCAGCTTCCCATGCTCCCCCGGACCAGCCCTGAGCAGAGAACTGCAGACACACACACAGACCCGTGGTTTCACAGCGTGTGACTAAGGGGATGGGGTGGGGGCGTGACTAGAACAGTGGAAGTGACCTACAGACACTTTGCAGCAGAACCCTCTGGAATAACACAGCCGCCCATCCACCCACCTCTCAACCTGCTGAATCTAAACCACTGCGGTGTGCTCGGGACCTGCCAACAGGTGACTCCTAGGCACCACTCAGAGTCACTGATCATTTGCAGAAAAAACAAGGGAGCTCTAAGCAGTAAATACCACACAACATGCAGGGAAGATCACCCAAAAACGTCTCTGTGCCATCAAGAACACCACCTACTGTATGTGTGACAAAGAAAACATTCTCTGAGGTTCTGTCAATTCAGCAGACAAATATTAGGTTTCAGAATTTGGTCCAGATCTAAAAGAATCCCAGAAGACAGAGCAGGGTGATTTGATTTGCCTACAGACGTCATGGCAAGAACTCTGCAAACTAACACTTAACATCAAGTAACTGCTTTGGCTACTATGCAAGAAAAGCTAGGGCCAGCAGAGTGGATCAGCTGGTCAAGAGCGTGAGCTCTGAGCAACAGGGTCGCCAGTACGATTCCCACATGGGCCAGTGAGCTGCACCCGAGCTGAGCTGCTGCTGAGCTGCCAACAGGTGGCAGGACATGCTCCTAACAACAAGGTTGCCGGTTTGACTCCCACATGGGATGGTGGGCTATGCCCAACCGCAACTAAGATTGAACTTGGCACCTTGAGCTGAGCGGCCGCGAGCTAACGACGGGCAGCTGGATGGTGACTGAACTTGGAGCTGAGCTAGCTGCGCCCTCCACAACTAAGATTGAAGGACAGCAACTTGGCTGTTCCCCTTCCCCAACTCCACAACACTGTCCCCCTCCCCCAATTCCCCAATTAAAAAAATTTAAAAAAGAAATCTAAACAACAAAAGAAAAGAGAGGTTACCAGACTTTTTGCCAATTTGCTAAGTAATGGAACATCTTCCGAAGACAATAAATAATACAACACAAAATGCAATACAAAGAATACAAATAAATAATGAAAACGGCATGGCCAGGCTGCTGCGCTGCACGGCCCAGTGGGTGCACTTCCACTGTTCACAAAGGTCATTCCTCAGAGATGGAGTCACCATGTGACAAAGTCACTGCACCCTGGAGATGGGCGCTACTCCCAGCACTTGACACGGATTACGCAGTTTAACCTTTTCACCTGCCTTATGAGGTAGAAAGTGTTAGGGCCCCAACTTACAGACGGGGAAGTTGAGGCACAGAAGGGTCAGGCAGCGTGCCCAGTGTGCAGTGAGCAGCTGGGAGAGCCAGGACCCAAACCCAGATGGCCAGGCTCTGAGGCCATGCTGTCATGTCCAACAAGCTCAAACCCATGTCAAACTATGCCAGCCACACAATGCCATTAAAATGTAAGTGACATGAAAAAATATTTCTAAATGCTAACACATTTGGCTCTTTTTAACAACACACACACACACACACACACACACACGCTGATTAAAGCAAAATCAGCAAAAATGGTTAAGTGAAACTAGATTAAAAATATATCTGCATAGAAATAAGAACTGGAAGAAAATGTTTACTAACAAACAAGAGTCACATTACAGTTACAGAACTTCTGGTATTTTTTCAGTTTTTAAAAAGTCTATAATTTTGTTGTGAGAACTTTTTTCAACAACAGTTTCCTGAAAACTGTATTTTCTAGGTGTGGAAACTGGGGGCCACAGCGACCAATTCTGACAGGGTGACACCACATCATGCTATGTGGCTGACAGAGGAGCTTTGCAGGCTGTTCCAACAAGGAGCCCCCAACTGCCAAGGCCCGCAGCCGCAGGGAGACCAGCTCAGGGACACCCTGGGACCGACGGGCCTGCTCTGGCCTCGTTCTGTTCAGGCAGCACAAGTGTGGGGAGCTACTCATGGCCTCCCTGGCTTGAGGACAAAGGTCACCGGCGCCCAGGCCATTCCAGGGGCCCTGCCCTAGGCGGGGATGAGGCAGACGTGTGCGCATGTGTACGGATGTTGTACGTCACGTGCTGTGTGCTTCTCAATGCCACGCTCTCCAAGTCACACAGGCTGAGGCTGACACGGGAGGGGAGAGCATCCCCAGAGGCACAGCGAGATGGCCGCTCTTCAGATCAAGGTCAGTGCGAGGTTCCGAGCGGGACAGGCGACCACATATGGGCAAGGGGAGGCCCGAGGGAGCCAAAAAGCCGGGTGCTGATTTCTGGGCCACAAGTAGGGAGTTCACTTACTCAGACCTCAGGGAGCACCTGGCCCCGTAGGCAGGGCCTCGGCCAGCATGACGAGTGCCCAAGTCCTGTTCTCCAAAGCTCACCTCCCCACCCCACCCCCGGAAGAGAGGGTGAGCTGGGCTGTCCCATGGGCGCTTGGGAAGGGTTCAGGTACAACCACCCGCTTCCATCTACGTACCCAAAGCTGCACCTACGACTTCTCACTTCTAGGTACAAAGAAGATAAGTCAAAGATACGTAAGTGTAAAGAACAATCTAGAAAGATTTACCCCAAATTGATACCGACAAGCACCTCCAGGTCAAGGCTCAGACTGAGGGCGACAATCAAAAGGATCTTTAATTTCATGGGCAACATTTGAACTGGTTACGATGCGCAGTCATGTACTACATGTGCAAGTACAAATGACAGCTATGAACCCGCACAGCATGCTAACCGTGGGGAAACACCCAGCTGGGAGGAACGGGCTGCTGACAGAGGACGGGGCGCAGCACGAGCCCAGGCGCATCTGGAAAAGGAGGCGGCACAAAGCAGGAGCGCTGGAGCTCTGGACTCAAGCTTTATCCTGGGGAAAGCGAGCCGCAGCCCCACCTCCACCCGCCTGTCACGAGTCCAAGTGCAAATGGAGGAAAGTTCCTCAAGAGCTGTTGAATCATGAGAGTTATTAAACAATTGCAGCCTTCCCCACACATCAAATCAGCGACCAGAGGCCAGAGTACCTCCAACTGGCAGGAAGAGTGTTTATTTTCCAGAAACCTCTCGACCTGTTGTATGGTTAGAGCTACTCAGAGATGTTTACCAAGGTACTCTGGGGATTAGCGAAATGCTCACAGCTAGCAGGAGCCGGGCCAAGTGTCAGGACAGCCCAAAATAGCACAGGCCTCTCGGACGGGAAGATAACTCATTCTTAACTTCCACTCCTCACGAATGGAAGGCCTTCAGAGGGCCGAGGGCCGGCCAACTCGGCGATGACACGAAGGGGACAGTTCCAACCGCAGCCCAAGCTGTGACGTCTGCTGTTTAAAGCTCAGGCTTCAGCTGCGAAGCCTTTGAACTCTAACTGGGCGGCTTTAAAGCGGGGAAGTCTTTGTGTTCCGTCTGCAGCTGAATTTTGACTCAGTCTCAGCTGCGTGCAGAACAGCAAGGCCCGGGGGAGCTGAGCCCACGGGGCTATTTCGAAGCAAAGGCAGCCCCAGCCCAGCAGCAGCGGCTATTTCGAGGCTCCTAACAGCAGGTGCCAGGCTCTCGCGAAGCCCAGAGTGCCCGTGCCGATGGGTCTGAACGACGAGACGCAGAGGGCTCCGATCTCTAAAATGAGTGAAACAGCCACAGCCACAGCCACAAACTAACTAGCAACCAAGAAACCTCAAGGTCTCTTCTGCAGGGCTATTTCCCCAAAGAACAGAAGTCCACAGGGCTCAGGCCACCATCCCAAGTATGGTCTTCAGTCGAAGACCCTGAGAGAGGGGTCATGACCCAAGCAAGGAGGGCTCCCTTGGAGGAGGGCTCACACCTGCGAAAAGTGTGCAGAACCAGGAACAGAAAACATCAGATGGCAAACCTCAGGGCTGAAGGCCAAGAGGAGGGCGGCCTCCCCATGCAGTCGCAGGGGCGACAGCTGTCGCTTTAACCAGGTCTTTCTTGATCACATGACACAGCTGCACGGGGAGGTGCAGCTGGGGTCAGCAGGGACCCAGGTCACCAAGGACTGCCTTCAGATAAAAGCTGGTATGCGCCCCAGCACAAGGAAGGGCAGCTGCTGGTTTCTTGAGGAAGGGACAAATTCCATGTAGTCCAGACCCGAGCCAGGTCCTGACGGGGCCGCCTTCCGTTGGCTGTGCCTGCTGCACTCAGCCTGGGCCCCAGTGAGCTGGAGGTCAGACACTCCGGAGGAAGGCAGGCTGGTGGCCACTGACTAGTTCTGAGGCCTCAGGCACCCAAGCGTCATGGTCCCTTAGGAAAGGCACCCGTCCCTCGGGCTACCCGCGGCTGGGCCACTCCATGACATCTTGCAGTGGATAGCAGCCGCTCACAGGGCTTCCAAAACCGCCCGTTTCCCGGGTGGACAGGGAACAGGTCACTGAGTGCCCACTCTGAGGTGACAGTCACAGCTGCAGCCTCGGGGACAAGCCGCCCTCCCACCTTCTGTCCAGCCCACGGCACAGGCCCAGCGGGCCCTCCCCTCACCGGGCGGCTTCCCACCATCAGCAACGGTTTCATTTGGAAGCAAAGGTCCACCTTGTGCCGATCATGCTGACTGCTGACCAGAAGGGAGGCACAAAAGGCATGTGCTTCTCGAATTCAGGCCCATAAACAAAACCCCTGCCTGTCAGCAGACCTCCCGCCCTGTGGAGACACCCCTGCTCCCGGTCCACAGGCTGAACGGCCCTGGAGACGGTGGCCTGCAGTGCCACTCCACAGGCACCTCAGCACTCCCCTCCACTGGACCCCAGCCCCGAGGCCACTGCCTCACCCCTCACAGGGCCTGTCCGTCCCCAGCCCGTCCACCCAGTCCTCTCCAGCCCTCCCCAGTCAGGACTGGCCTCCGAACCTCTGCGACCTCACTCAGAAGGTCAGCTCTCATGCCCAGGCTCAGCCCTCACCCGATGGCCTCCTCCTACGCTGTTCTGACCCCCAGGCCGCCCCACGCCTGTCCTCATCCTCCTGCTCAGGCCCCTTCACCCGCCTCCTTGTACTGAAGTGCCTCCTGTCCCAGCCCCCGGCCACCGCCTCCCGGGACTGCACTCAACCGTACGATCCCACAGCTTCAAAAGCAAGCTAAATGCCACAGGACTCCAGACCCTGAACCCGAGTCACCCATCTGCCTGCTTGACAGCTCCTCGAAGAAGTACCTGGACCTTAGCACGTCCAAACCCCAACCCGACCTTCCTCTCCCAAACTCCGTTCCTCCCATATCTCTCCATCCCAGGAAAGGGGGTCTCCATCCTGTCAGCTACCTGACCAGACACAAACTGCCGTTCCTGAGCTTCCTCCCACCCGCTTTAATCTGCCAGCCGTCCTGTCGGCTGTCTTCAAAACAGATCCAAATTCAACTACTCTACCAGCTCTCCCGGACGTGCGACCCAGGCCACCGTCCTTCCCCAGGCCCAGCACAGCGGCCGCAGGACCAGGCCTCTGCCTTTGGACTTGCCCTTCGCGCATCTGATCACAGCCCAGCGATGACTCTCCAGCATAAGTCAGAGCACATGCCTCTTCTGCAGAACTCTCCAACACATCTCCATTACTGCACCAAGTAAGAGCCAAAGTGCCCGCAGAGGCCACGAGGCTGGAGGCCGGCCGGCTGCAGGTGCCTCTCTGGCTCCAGCTCTGGACTCGAGCCACAAGCCCAGCTCAGGGCCTTTGACTGCCCCTTCTACAATAGAAGACTCTTCCCAAGGTGTCTACACGGCCTGTCCCCTTACCAGCTCTTGCAGGTCTTGGCTCAAATGTCACCCGAGAGCTCAGTGGGTCTGCCCCAACCATCCTATTTAAAACTGTAAGCCCCGCTCCTCACCCAAACCCTCTGCCACTCTTTCCTGAACCACTTTCCTTCACAGAACGTATCATCTCTCAGATGCTATGTGTATATATTGGGTTGTCAGAAAAGTCATGACGTATTTTTTCTGTTTTTTATTGCAAAAATGCATCATGACTTTTCCAACAACCCAATATTTTACCTATTTATTTATTGTCTTTCTGCCTCAACTAGAATGCAAGCTCCCTAAAAACAAGATATTGTTTTTATTTTGTTCTGTGTTTTCACTGGCCGTGAACCTAGAATGTTGCCTGGCACAACAGTAGGCTTTCAATAACTATATTAATTGAGTGAACAGAATATCATGACACCTTTCCAGAGCAATACCTATGCCACTAAATTCTACCGAAATCTGAACTCCAACCATCAGATTCCAAGTTTAGCATTACTGGTTATATAAGTCACGGTCCGTGCAGAGAATGGAATCTGTTTAAAGTAAAGGGGAAAGCATGAAGAATCTTTTTATGTTTATATGGGAGGATCTGCAAAATACATTGCTAAATAAAAAAGAAACATGAGTATACTGTGCCACCATTTGTATAAAAGAAATGAAAAATAAGTAAGCATAGCTACACTAGTTTCTGTACGCATAAAAATGTCTAGATGGATGAACAAACACAGGCTTCCTGTGGGAGGGCAGGAGATTTGTCACTATACACCTTTTTTAAAAGCTATAATATTTGCACCAAGGAAATATAATACCTCTTCAGAAAACGATTTTTTAAAGCTTAGCATTATAAATTTATAGAGCAGAATCAGCTATTACAGAAAAAAATTTTTTAAAAGAAAACTATTGCATGAGTTCATGCATACAAGTCTAATTATAACCACTTATAATAAAACAATCATATATCATTCCTAAATAATGTTTAGTATGCATTACAATAAGAGTAATTTACATTATAAATGGAACAAAAATATACCAGTAGAAGGCTTCCTATGTGAAAGAATCAAGACTGGCAACTGACCCCAAAAGGTGGCTAAAGTGAGGAATGAAATGTTTACATATCAAACATTTTAACTTAAAATATTACAAACACACAATCATTCTCCACGCTGCAAACTTTCTTCAAATCTGAGTCCACTAACTTGAGCTCCATCTTATATCTTTTTGCATAAACCACAAAACATAATCCACGATTTTAGCTTTTGTTTCTTTAAAACGGATACCTTCAATCCTCCTAAATGTTACAATTTTTCCTCTTAATCTTTTACAGTCAATAGCTTTATTCAAAAGCAAATTTTTTAAACAATTTTCCTTTGAGACTTTCCAAAGCATTGACTTTGTTCTCTCAGAAACATTACTTTCTTCATACATTTATTTTTCATCAGCCTCTAAAATATTTAATTAAATTATGTAATTACAGTGACATGTGCAACTAGCAGAAACAGGCGCGTTTTGGATGGGTCTACACCACCTCTTGGGAGTGGCTGAGTGAGCAAATTCCAAAAAGATTACCACAAACTGCAGAGCTGGTTTGGGGGGTGGGAGGAGTAATGGGACGGAGGTGAGGAAGGCCCACAGGTTTTCAAAGGAGCCGAGCAGCTCTTCTCAGCTTGAGGGTGGGACATGGGGCTGTGTGTATTCTGTAGACGTTCTCTGCTATGTTGAATGCATTTCAAATTGTAAAAGATCAGGAGAGCCGACAAGCCAAGCACCGCATCTCAAAGTCTCTGGAGGAGAGTGAGGCGTGAGGCAGTCTGGGAGGCAGGACCAGGTTCCCTGCAGGGCAGTGAAGTCCATCCCCAACACAGAGAGGACAGGCTGGGGGCCAGGCTGCTGGAGGCCTGTGCGGTCAGGCGAGGACCTGCAGTTACCAGCACCGGGCTCACTGGCTGGCATGCACGCCCACAGGTCAGCTGATAAAAGACGAGCCTGTGACCATGACCCGTTCGGTCCCCAGACAGTGAGGCCTGAGGCTGGAGAACTCTGCACTCCTCTGTGGAAGAGGAGGTCCTGGAGTCCACACCGTGATGGCCTCAGTCAGGGCTGCTGGGGTCATGAGGTCACCCTTAAGTGACTCCGGCACAACCACAAGCTCTCTCACGTGTGGAATCTCCACCAACGGCCACCCCAGTGAAGCATGCCCTGGCGGTGGTCAGCAGCGCCGGCCCCCGACCGTGCTGTCCAGGTGCCAGCAGCTGCTGCAGCCCCGACGCAAGCCCGGCCTGTGGCTCTCTCGCCAGGGACTGGCACCCACTCCAGCCTCACAAAGTCCAGATCTCAGCCGGCTGTCCACCAGCCAACAACTCGGCTTAACTGTCTCAGGGAAACGAACTGCACGGGTCCCCAGACACATATAAATAAAATGGAGAAACTTCAAACTTACAGTTGCTGCCTTCAAATTCTCTCTCCCAGCTCAGGCAGGATTAAAAGGACTTCAAAGCAGCCTGGGTTCCAATTAAGCCGTGTGACCACCCCAGGGATGCTAGAATATTCTTCTGATTAACAAGAGGCGCTCTTTGAACCGTTTGAGCTAAAAAAAAGCTCAGAACGTTTCAAACAAACGCCGTAATTTTCTCTCCCTGTTCGCTCACTCTTTGGAACAGTTGATCTTGTGAACGCTTTCGACATTCAAAATGACGGCTGGATCATGGCCCCAAACACAACTTCAGCTGGGAGTTCAGAACAGGCCAGTGAGCAGAGGGCCTGGGATGCAAGTGGACACTGAGTCGCCTTTCTGGAAAGGAGGGGCGATGCGGCCTGGGTCCACGAGAAGCATGTCCACACCAGAAGTGGGATGAAAGCAGCTGAGCCGGGGGGGGGGGGTGTCTAAACAGACCGGCTAGGCAGGGCTGAGGGCCTCCACTAGGTTCGTGTGTCCACCAAGACCCAGGTGGCCCTGGGAGGACCTCCAGCAGGAAGAGGTCAGGACTCGGAGCACCACGGGCAGGTCTGCTGGCCCTTGGGAACAGCCATCGTCTGCAGCGACGTGCACTTCCGAGCACACATCCAGACAGCAGCCCAGGGCTGTGGGGGCTGGGCGCACATCTGTGGAATAGGCAGCACCTAATTACCCAAGAGCAACTGCGGCTTGCACAGCCAGTGACACGGGAAATGCCCCCATGAGCACAGAACACGGAACAGCCACAGCGCCGCAGGCTGAAGGTACCTAGGAGTGAACACAGGCATCTCACCTGGCGACAGGTGTGCTAGAAGCAGGTGTGCGAACCCTGGGGCCAATCAGGGCTTACTCCCAGCAGTTGCAGGGTGACCTCAGAGGTGCTCCTGACACCTACGCTCAGTATGCAAGAACTAGAAAAGCCCTCGGGTGATCATCTAGCCCCTTCCAACTGTCCCACGTCGCCCACCTCCAAGGATCCCTTTCAGGAGAGAACGCGGGTTACAGATCCGGCTTCCAGGAAACAGCAAAGACGGCGCAGAAACAAAGGGTTGTTGGGGTACAGACTCCAGGAGAAGGCAGCCCTCGCTAGGGAGATGCTCTCACACCGGAAAGAACAGGTCTCAGAACCTGGGAAACAGCGGGCAGGCAGGAGACCAGGCTATGCGGCCCTCTACACGGGCCACCCCTCCCTGAACTTGGGCTCCTCCATCCTTAAGTGAGAGGAAGTGACTCGGGGAACTGGCACTCTCATCCTGAGCTAGCACTGTCTCCAAAAGCACAAGTTCCCTAACAACATGTTCCCTGTGATGACGAGAACGGTGTGGGAGAAGCCGAGTGATGAGTGACAGATGCAAAACTGCAAGGCAGTCCCTGAGGCTCACACTCACCAAGGGGCTCGAGGAACATCAAGACACTGCAAGTCTCAGCGGGGAGGCAGAGCGCAGCCCCGGGCCGGGCCCAGGCTGGCTGGGTTTATTCTAAGTCTGATAAGAGGCTACTGCAGGGCTTATGCAGCACAGGGCACGGTCGCATTTGCTGATTTGTTTTAAAACTGTGTTTCACAAAGAGATGTGTCCCAAATGTTCACCCTGGTGTTGTTTATAACAGAAAGGACTGGAAACAACCTAAATATCCCAACAGTAGGGCAATGGTGACAGCCCACCCAGCAGCCACGCACGTTTGTCTAGGGAAAGATGCTAAGATTTATGACACAAGGGACAAGACTACACATCCACTCGCAAGGAGCCATTTTTTAAAGTCCACATATCAACGCTGAAAATCTAGAAAGATAAGAGCAGTCTCTTAAGAGTGGTTACCTCTCAGTGGTGGGACTGTGAGAAAGTGTGTTCTCTTTTTTATCTGAATCTTACTACTTTGTAAAGAACATCACTTGTGAAATAAAATTAGGATCAAAATTCCACAGCCACTTTGTTGTCAAGAAAAACAAATGTTTCGGAACATAAACTGTATTTCCTTGGGAAACACCTCTTCTCCTGTGCGACAAGGCGGAGGGCGCGCAGGCTGGAGGACGCACCCACAACCATAGGGCGGGAGACGGGGCCGACCGCACCGGGAAAAGGACCCAGAACAACCAGCCCTGGCACAAGTGCCATCATGGGGCCTCGGGGCCGCTGGGTGTTTACAGCCGAGGCAGGTAATGCAGCTTGGGGCGGGGAGGGGCTGGGGAAGGCTCCGGGAAGGAGAGCGGTCTAAACATGGGACTCCACGCTTCCTCTCCCACCTCGCCCACCAGACACCTTCAGGTGCGGGGTCCAAGGAACCGCTGGGGTCTGAAACCACACCACTCCATCCCAAATTACAGCATGAGAGCTTAGATCTCACGGGGACCAAGAACCACTGTGTCTCAAGCAGGGACATATGACAGATGAGAGCACTGAGTCTCTGGGCAGCCATGTGACCAGTAGCTGCTAAGCAGGCTCTCACCACACCCCCCTCCGCCCAGCTGTCCTCTGTGCAGGGAACAGACACTGACGTTCCGTCTCTTAACAAGTTCTTCCAAGACAGAGCCAAACCGCCAGTCAACTCGCCCAGCTCCATGGGGTGACGAGGGAAGGAAGAAAGGGGCTAGAGGAAGGTGACCCGGGCCCTGGTCTGCGTTTCTCCACAGGCCCGAAAGCAGTGGATGACAATGTTCTCTTCCTTGTGAGAGTGACGGGGGTAAGTCCCACAGCTCAGGGTGGGACGCAGGGCGGCACAGAAAGGCGCGCACTCAGTCCGTCCCAAGTGAACTGGTGAGTGAGGACACGGCCACCTCCCCGAACCCTGCGCCCCAGGACATGCACGCAGGCCCAGCGAGCCTAGTCGGCTCAGGCTGCGGTACAGCTGTGCTTCGCTCTGCTGTTCCCACCGCCCAGCCCCAGGCCTGGCTCCATGCTCTCACCTCCCACACACCCAGCCTTCCGCAAACAAGCAAATCAGGCCTTCGGGAGGCCCTGAGCGGCAGAGGTGGTGGCCTCCCCAGGCCAGTGAATCGCTAGGATCTGTCTGCACTCTGCCACCTGGCCAAAGTCAGGGCCCGATGGGCCACGGAATGCCCTTTTGTCTCCTCAAGATACAGATGTGAAGGAAGGCTGCAGACAGCATTGCTATACTCCACCTGCTGAGCGGCCAGCTGGTGCCAGGCCCTGGGGCCCTGTAAGCCCTGGCCCTGTTAACTCCCTCCTGCAGCCCAGGTCGGGGTACTAAGGCACCAAGTGTGTCAAGGGCACTGCAAGCACAGCTCGTAACTAGGAATCACAGTGACTTCTGGCTCTGGGGCCGGCACAGGGCCAGGTGCACTACACAGCCACGCAGCCCCGGTTCAAGCCCCGCCTCGGCCACTGACTGGCTGTGTCCCCAAGCCGGCTGGCTGCTAACCTCTCCCGCCTTCACACCTCGTTCATAGAGTGGGCTGACACCAGCACCCACCGCCTGGGAGGTTGTAGGGAGGGGCCAACGAGCTAACACACAGGAAGTACTCAGAGCAGCAACTACACAGAAGGGGCCTGGGGGTGCTCCCCGGGTCGGGACTTCCACACAGCCCTGTGACAGGGTCAGGAGTGACACAGCGTGCCCGAGGCCACACCACTAGGAACTGCACAGCCCTGTCTGAACTCTGACGTGGTGTCAGTCTAACCCCCACCCCTGCACGACTGACTCTGCGAGGGGCCCCCATGGGAAGCTGTCTCCACAGAACACTCACGCCTCCTGGGGCAAGAGAATCTCTCTGGGGAAAGCCACAAACACTGTGAATCATGTGCTTCCCAAAAGAGAAAATGAGAGGGCATGGCCGCCCGCCAGGCAGGATGGCTGCAGCTTGGGCACCAGCACAGGGTGGCTGTCCCCGACATCGGCCGCTCCATCTGCCCGCACGGCAAGGGGAAGCCTTCATCTGCACCTACGAGGGCCTACCTGGGGACCCAGCAACGAGCAGACGGGCGGCCCAAGAGGTGAGACCCACCTGGGCAACCACAGTCCCATCTCAGCCCTGCCTGCTGCATGGACGCGGCTGGGCCACGGGGGAGGTCAGGGGCCAGCCGCGCACAAGGCCGCCCTGTGGGGCCCTGGGGTCTGCGTGCCCCGAGTACCCCCAGGAGCTGGGCTGGCACACTCGCCTGTAGTGGAGCCACAGCGCCTGCCAGCAAGCCCCAACGCTCTCGGGACACTGTCCTTTCCTCCCGTTTACAAAGCCCCTTCATCGGTCAGCCTAGAGGGCCTGCCACGGGAATCAGCAGCCCTCGGCCGTGCAGTCTCCTGCCCCACTTTCCTTGGCCCAGAGCTGAACACTGAGTTATTTGAGCCAATTATTTCAAAATGACCTCTAGATAACAGGCCTATATTGCTGGCTGTCATGATTCCTTCCCTTTGGGGCGTTACCTATGACTCCCCACCGCCCCTCAACCTCTGGCACGCCCTCTCCCGTGGCTCCAGTCTGGCTAGTCCAACCGCCAGCAGTCAGGCTCCGGGCAGGTCAGCAGCGCAGGAAACCTCTGCTCCCGTGGACTGCACTGCTGTCCCCTGAGGCCCGTGAGCTTGGTGTTCAGCGCACGCAGCAGCTCTCCTCTGCAGTGGCCCGTGCGCACCGGGCCGCCCATCAATCCCTCTCCCGGACGGACTCCCAGGGCCCTCCTTCTTGCTGCAGGACGGAGGACCCTCCGCCCTCGTGCACAATGTCACTCACCTCAGGCTCTCGTGCCTCCTGTTAACGATACCCCCGGTGCCCTACATCCCAATTCTTCCTCTTTCCGCAGATGCTGTCTCTGTCTTAGTCAAATGCATCCCCCAGTAGCTTTCTAGGAAAAGGAGATGAGGAAGCTACATCTTGAGACTCTGTATTGGGTTGTCGGAAAAGTCATGACGTATTTTTCTATGTTCTTTGTTGCAAAAATGCGTCATGACTTTTCTAACAACCCAATAAATCCCCAAACGCCCTTAGTCCGCCCTCCTATGGGACTGTCAGTTTGGGTATAGAATTCTAGGTTGAAAATTATTTTCCCCAAAACTCTGGAAAGCTCTGCTCTCTGCTAGATTCCAATGCTGCTATTAACAGGTTCAAAACCTTTCTGATTCCTGATTGGTCCGTAAATCTAGTTTCATCCTCTGAAAACCTGCAGGATCCTAGCTTTGCCCTAACAGTCTAACATTCTACAGCCACGTGCCCTAGTGAGCACCGTTCATGCGCTGGACAGATCACTTTCAGTCTCGGGAAATGTGTGAACTATTTGACAACCTCCTTCCCTCCACTTTGGCTGTCCTCTTAGCAAGTCCTCTTACTCGACAACGGTCCGCGTGGACCAATCTACTGACTTTATGATGCTTTCTTGTTTGCTTTTCCAGGAGAGCGCCTCAGCCTCCCCGGCCTCACAGGCTGTCCTGTGTCTGCTCAGCCTCACCTCCCAGCGCGTCTTCTGTGCACTGCATGAGCTTCCTACACAATCCTGCTCTTGCTACAGGTCGAAATATCTACTCCTACCTGAGGATGCTTCTGAGAGCTTTTATCCCTGCACCATTTGCACCTCCTCAAGCTGCTTCTATCCTTGTGTTTGTTTTGGTCTCTCCCTGTTAGAGACTTTCTTCTGACATCTGGTGAGCTCTGGACAAATGACTGGGCCTTGTCCACCACAAGCTCCCCACAGCAGGAGCTGGGAAGAGCAGATCTCAGTGGCTTTGTGTCCCTTCCTGAGCAGGCCCGAGGCTCCAGGGGAGGCTTTCTCACCTCTAGCGTAGAGGACAATGGTCAGACTGCCAGGATTCAGAGCCAAGTGGGGCACAAAGACTGGTACCACCTTGGCAGCAGTTGTGCATAAGCTCATTTAATCACTATTTTCGGCAAGGTACCCCCCACCACCACCACCAAAAGCAGGCCACTGGCTTTACCCTCTGCTTGAGGAAGCATCAGTTTTCTGCTGTGGGGGCAGGTAGCTGACCAGCCACCTGAGTGAGGAGGGGCCTGGGCTCTGCCTGTCCTGTAGGTCGAGCTCCAACCAAGCCTTCTCTGCCTCATCCGCTGCCACTCTGGGTACATGACATCGCAGTGCCTGGGCTTTCTGGGAACTCTGCAGTACAAATCGAGTTGGTTCATGGCTTTCACCTCCCCAAAATTAGCACTCGGTTCTCTCAGGTCAGCCAAATCCATGAGCAACCCTGCAATACACGTCCAGCTTCCAAGGGTCAAGCTGCGTCTTCCTTTCACTTCCTCCCTGCTCACAGGAGCTTCGCCTGCAAAGCCCTCCTCACTGTGCCTACAGCAGGTCTTGGCGTGTGTGTGCGATGCACCTTCTTTACCTGGCAAGCTTTACTTCACCTTTCCCACTTCCCACGCCCCCAAACTGGCCCTGGAAAACCACCTGGCAACACGGGTCCCGCTTTGCCACTCAGCCGTGTGCCTGGGGCGTGTTTAAGCAAGCGCCTGCACCGAGCCGAAGTCCCAGCGAGGAGCTGGTCGTCCGCATCTGCTGCTGTCAGTCATGGCTGTACCCCACGATCACCCAGAAAGCTGGTTAAGCATGCAAAATAAACCAAAGACAGGAAACAAAGGGGGAAAGAGGTGAAGCAGAAGAAAACACAACACAATCAACAAAGTCAAAATTAGTTATTTGAAAAGTTTGATAAAGTTGATAGACAGCTGGAGATACTGATTTTAAAAAAAGAAGGCACAAAGAACCAATATCAAGAAAAAAAGGATTATGACTACAGACCCTGCATACATTGTAAAATTTTAAAGTTAAATAGAAGTCTAAGGATGTAAAAGACACTGCTTACGACTGGTTACTTTGACAAGAAAGACTGGAAGTTGGGGGTAAGAAAAGGAATTTTATTGGCTTAGACCTTCCTGCAATGTTTGAAAAAAAGGTGGTAGCCACCTGCATGGATTATAGTGTAGAAATCAGAGCAGACTGTGCACACTGGAGCTGGGGGCCATCTCCATCTTCCTCTGTATCCTAAGAACTCTGATCATCATTTTTAAACGGTCTACATTGAAAAAATTAGCCTCTATTCTATTAAAAAACCTACCACTAAAATCACACTTAACAGTGAAATACTGAATGTTTTCCCCTAAGATCATGAACAAGAAACAAGTCACCTGTTATCACCACTGCGATCAACATTGTAATGGAGGTCCTGGCCAGTTGATAATGCAAGAGAAAAAATAAGTCAGAAAAAAGGAATAGGTAAAACTGCCTTTATTTGTAAACAGCACTATTAATCATTGGGTTGTCGGAAAAGTCATGACATATTTCTTCTATGTTTTTTGTTGCAAAAATGCATCATGACTTTTCTGACAACCCAATACATAGAAAATCCTGAAGAACCTAAAAAAAAAAAAAATTCACTGGCAATAAAAGTAAATTTAGCAGAGTCCACGACACAAAGTCAATATACACAAAATATGTCTCTTATATACCGACTAGCAGCAAATATTAGAAAGTGAAATTTTCTTCAAAACTTCTATTCAAAATAGCATCAAAAATACAAAATGCTTAGGATTAAATTTATCAGAAAGGTGTGCAAGACCTCTTTATAAAAAGGTGTGCTAGAAATAACTGTTCGGTTTGCGGCGTGGCAAGTTGTCCAAACAGAAGAGCTGCCCAGAATTCTCCAGGCTGACCCTGTACGAGTAAAACACTATACTGAGTACCCAGGAAGCCCGCACACTTCAGTGACAGTCCCTGAAGACCTGTCATGCCTCTACTTCCCAAGACAGGTTTCACCTCAGGAGAAACGTTGATCAAAACGCTGCTGTCGGAGCTCTGCCAAGTTGTTCTGTGCTGGAGCCCTACAGGCGCTACTAGCAGTGTGAACGGCTGCGGCTTCAGCTGTCAGTTAAAATGCTGGTTAGCTACACACTGCTTCTTTAGTTTGAATGCAGCACCTTCCAGGCCAGTGGTCCTCAGCTGGACTTTGTAAGAATCAAGATGGCTGGCACTATTCCCGACTGACCAAGTCGCTCCTTGGAGAGTCTCTGGTGCATCCCTGGGGTACTTTGTCTCAGGATTATTATATTATATCTTGATTGTTTCCTCTATAAAAATTGTTGATCCATTTGATGAATCAGATGTTAACACCCACTGATTTCTCTGAAAGCAGGCTCAATCATTATCTTGACAGATATTTTGTCTGATGTTTTAATCCCCTTTTGTCTTTGCTTTAGATGCCACAGAAACAACTTAATTTCCTTTGCAGGTGCATTATCATTTATAATAATCTCACCAACATTTCACATTTGAAAATTATTGGTAATAAATTAACTGAAGTCATTAAGTCTCTGTCGTCTGTGTGTAGTTTTTGTTTTACTCCGATGCCTGCCTGGAAGCTATGTATAAACCACAGGCCAGAGTCTGCATCTTCAACAGAGAAGGACAGTCCCAGAGGCTCACTGGCCCTCAGTGAGCAGGCTCAGCACAGACAGGCCTCGCGCTGACAGCACTCAGGAAGGAGCTCAGACGCGCCAGCAGACTGACGAAGGACTTCCTTTTTCTTATTTAGTCCAGAAGCAGATGGTTTCAGACTTCTACTAACCCAAGATCTCACAGGGGAAAAATTACACAGAACTAATGAACGAAAGAAGGACATTTTATTGAGGTTATTTGTGGATGTTGGTTGTAAGTTCTATTTTCTGAATACTTAAGGAAGTTCAGACTCTTTCTTTGTAAGACATCTAACCTACATCAATTTAGAGAACGCAGCTTTGATGAAAATGAAATGAACCATTTTCAAATGATATCTGATCCTCATTGACATCTCAGAATTCGAAACCCTTATTGAGTCTCCTTAGTTTTCGGTGGCAATCTAGTTACTTGCAGGTTCACCAAGAATCTCTCTGCCTTTTTAAGAGGCCAGATTTTGACAACGTGTACCAACGACACCTTACCTGGAGTGTCAAATCTGAGGACAACGCTCAGTCAAATGAGCATGGCAAACCACTTTACGGGTCAAAGGGTGGCTGTGCTTATGCATCCAGTGCCAACAAGCCACAGGGAAGCTCCCTGGGGCTTACCAGGTCTCAGCCTCATGGTGGGTAAGGACACTTCCGGGAAGGCCAGGAAGCTTAGGACACTTGGGGGAACCTCAAGAAGAGAAGAATCCACCCAAATTTATAGGTATGGCAGGTGGAGAGGACTTACTGGGCTTGGTTTCCCAGCTGTGAGATAGCAAGCAATAAAAGCTTTCAAAAGTCTAATCTGAGGGCCGGCCGAGTGGCGCGTTGGTTAGGAGTTGGCTGGGACACCAGCTCTGAGCAGCAGGGCCCCAGTTCGGATCCCACATATGAGGGCCAGTGACACTGCCCTCTACAGCTAAGATGCTGAACAACAGCTCGACCTGGGGCTGGGCTGCCGTGGGTCACCGGCGACAGCGTAAGCTGCAGTCCCCTGCTGCAGTGGGTTGCCATGGGCTACCGTGTGTAGCCAGCAGCCAGCGTGAGCGGCCAGCAGCCTCCGTGAGTAGCCGTCCAGAAGCCGGCAACTGACCTGCCTCGCCCGGGAAGAGCACAATGACGGTGCCAACTTGGGCCAGTGAAGCAACGTCCTCCACAACTAGACTGAAGAACAAAAGGACAGCAACTTGTCTGTTCCCCTTCCCCATGATTCCCCAGCGCTGTTCCCCTCCCCCAATAAAATCTTTAAAAAAAAAAAAAAGGACTTACTATAAATCTATAGCAATCAAGAAAGTCTAGAATTGGCATAAAGATAGATATGTATCAAAGGAATAAAACAGAATCCAAAAAACAGATCACCACATATACGAGTATACTAAATTTATTTGACAATAGTAACAAAGCTGTTCAAAGGGAAAAGAGGAACTTCTCCAAAAATGGTGCTAAAACTCGTTAAAAGTAGAGGTAAAAAAATTAACCTTGACTCCAGCCTCAGACCAAACATGAGATGGATCATAAACCTGTACATAAAAAATGGAAATGAAGGCTTCCAGAAAAAAACACAGGAAAATTAGTTTCCAACCATGAAATGGGGGAGGAGTCCTTAAAGCACAAAAAACACTAACCATAAACGAAAAAAAATTGATAAATTGGATTTCATCAAAATCAAGAACATCAAGACATCAGAGACTTAATGGTTATGGGTAACTTATTACTGATAATTTTCAAATGTGAAAGGTCTGGTGAGGTTTTATAAAAGAATAACACAACTGATGAGGAAATGGGGTTGTTTCTGTAGCAGCCAAAACAAGGATATAAAGGCAATTAAAAAACTAGGCAAAGTGTCTCTAAGGACAGTCATTTTTTATCAGGTTGTTCATAGCTAATATAAAGAAGCACAGCTGATCGTTTCAATGCTGGTCTTGTGCCCTGCAGCTCTGCTGACCTCGCTTCTTCTCGCTAATAACTCTACATGTGTGTGTCACTAGGTTTTTCAACATTCAAAATTATGTTGTCTGCAAACAGGTCTTTTATCTCCATCACTTGCAGTTGCTGCCTGGGTAGAACGTCCAGTACAATGTTGAAAGGAAGTGTCGAAAGCACCTGCTCTCTCGTTTCCTCCTGCTCCTCAGACTGGATTTCGCGGGTGACCCCTCTTCCTGCCCACTGTCTACCCTGCTGCTGAGCTGGCCTAGAGAAGTGTCATTTCAGTGACTGTAGAATTTCTACGTGGTTCCTTTTCTTAACTCTTTTTATTGGTATTCTTTATTTCTACTGATTGCTTTTTCCCTGCATGTGAGTTATACTTTCTTGTTTCTTTGCATATCCCATAATTTTCATTGCAAACCAGACATTCCAAATAACATCATGTGACAGCCCTGGAAACCGGGACAGCTACCCTCCCAGGGCTTGCTGTGCTGCTCATGCTGTTGTCGTTCACTTGCTGGGTGACTTTTCTGAACTAATTTATTACATCATGTCTGCGGCTCTGTTGTGCACGGCCTCTGAAGCCGACTCCGTTGAGCCACAAATTGAAACCACAGTGAGACACCACTTCACACCCACTAAGACGGCTAAAATAAAAAAGACAGACCACAAGCATAGGCAAAGATGTGAAGAAATCGGAACCCGCACAGATTGCTGATGGGAATGTAAGCTAGTTCAGCCACTGTGCAGGACAGTTCGGCGGTCCCTCAAGACGTTAAATAAAGAGTCACCATACGACCCAGCAATTCGGCTGCAGGCATTTACCTAAGAGAATCCAAAACACATATACGAATGCTCTCAGTGGCATTATTCACAATAGCCAAAACCAGAAACAACCCAAATGGCTCTCAACTGATGAGTGGATATGCAACATGCAGCATGTCCATCCAATGGATTATTATTCACCCATAAAAAGGATTCAAGTACAGACATGCTACAACATCAAGTGACAGGGGCCAGACCCAAAGGCTCAGGGAGCAGGGTCCCACCTCCACGGAATGCTCAGGCGGGCAAACCCACACAGGAGGACGCAAATCAGTGGCTGTGGAGACTGAGCTGGGCTGTTAATTGGCACAGGGCTTCTTGTCGGAGTCATGAAAATGTCCTGGAATCAGACAGTGGTACAAGTGCATAGTCTTGGGAATATACTTAGAAGCACTGAATTATATTCTTTAAAACAGTCAATTTTATGGAATGTGAATATTTCAACTTTTTTTTTTTAATTAAGAAAATGAAAAGCCAAGCCATAGACTAGGTGAAAATATTGGCAAGACATACTTGGACATGTAAAGAACATGTATCTAGACTACATAAAGAACTCATAAAAACCAATAACAAAAACAACCCAACAAAGCTGGAAAAATCTTAGAAACAGACACTTGCCAGATCTCATTTACAAAGCCAGCAGACACATGAAACAGAGTTCAACATAGTCACTAGGGAAATGAGCATTAAAAACAAAAGCAGGTACCATTTCATACCCACTGGAATAACAAATACTTTTTTCAAACAGCACATCAAATACTGGTGAAGATATGGTGCAACAGGAACTCGTACACTGCAGGCCGGAGTGTGAAACCGTACACACTCATTGGAAAACAGTTTGGCAGACTAAAGTGTATGCAGCTGTACACCTAGGCACTGACGCAAGAGAAACAAAACAGGCCAGACACGGGGTCTGAACACAAACGCCCACGGCAGCGGTATTCATACGAGCCGGCAACTGGAAACAACCCAAATGTCCACAAACAGAAGAGAGAAACAGACGGGCACGTTCACGTGGAGGGCGACTCCTCAACGGTAAAAAAGAATGAACTGAGAGACCAAAACCAGGGCCGACTCTGAATGTCTGACGTTGGGCAAGGCAGGGTGACGTGAGGGGACGCCTGAGGTGCTCACCTGAGAACCTCCCTGCTGCTGTGCAGGAGCTGCCAGCCTCTCCAGCCTCGTCCTGATCTCAGCGCCGGGGGAAAAGCAGACAGCAATGAAGCGAACATAGCACAAGTCCACCAACTTACAGCTGAAGAACCAACAGAGCTGATCGTCGGAACAGGGAGCAGGACAGGCGATGTCTCCTGGGGGTAGGAACTGAACAGGAGACAAGAGGGGACTTTCTGAGGTGACAGGGACTTTCTACACTGCACTGATGTGATGAGGAACAGGTGGTACATTTTCAGAACTTAAGGCCTGTCCATTTCACTGTTTGTAATTATGATCTCAAATAAAAATGTGAAAAGGAACTGAAAATCAGTGTCATTCGTTTTTGTTTTTTTTAAACCATACTGAATGCCCATCAGAGTAAGTGCACTACACCTAGCCACACAAAGGTATTCTTCGAAGTCATCCGGCATGTTTGTGGATTTCTGAAATGGGTCTCCTTAAAGCAGGGGCCACCCTTAATCCCAGGAAGCCAGTGGGGCTTGGGACTCGAGCCCCTAACACGACAAAGGCCAGGTGTACCTCTGCCTCCCCTTGCAGGGGGCTTCCAACATCACCAGGCGGCAGCTGGGCCTCCACCCCAGCAGGGCCAGGTGGACAGCACTTCCAGAGCCTCAGGTCCCAGTTGGCAGGGAGGCCTGGGAGCCTGAGAGCTACCGAGGCAGCTACAAGCATTTGAGGACGGTCATCTAAAGCACCATGATTTAGGAATATAGCGGCTTTTTCAAGTGCACAGGGCAGAAGTAAAAATCACTGATCACATCAACGGAACTGGAAATAACTGCAGTGTACACTGATAGGAAAGCAGTCAAGGAAAAGACATGTATTCATTCCTATGGTGGAATAACAGAAAGCTGGTGAACATGCGCGGTCGCGTAAATGCTAACACTTCCACATAGGCCGAGCCAAGGGAAAATAAACCGTATAACACAGATGTATAAGCCATGTTATGCACGTAAAATGCACCCCCACACACACACACACACACACACACACACACACACACACACACACACACTATCTAAAAGGACTACCCAAACTGTTAATTCCGGCATTGAGTAGAATTTGAAAAAGCAGAGAGATATGCGGAATTTTCACTTTAACTTTCTACTGTTTGAAATTTTTTTAGTGAGCGTTTTCATATTACACTTGCACGATATTTTGGCCGTAGAACTGTCTGCTCACATTCGAGTTTAAATCCCATTCCTGAGCTTCCTCCTTCTGCCAGGAAGGACTAATTGCTGGGAAACCTTTCCCAGTGTCCCTGCAGAGACCCTTCAGGCAGCCTGGTAAGATCAAAACTATTTCCATATTAACACAAAGCTGCTATGTGCCGTTTATTTCTCTTTTTTAACTGTGCTGACATTTGCACTCAAGACACAAAAGCAAGGATGGTGGGTAAAGCACACTGGTGAGCCAAACCAGTGGCACCAGCTATACTAGTAGTCATTTCATTCTTCATGGCCACACACTCAAAATCCAAAACCAAAGACCATTTCAGTGAAGAAAAAGTCCTCCATGAAGCAGTAAAAAATGCCGTCAATCCTCTGTGGAAACAGGAAATGGCTACACGCAAAAGGCTCTGCTGCATACTGAGGTGCTGTCTTGAAGAGAAGCACTTCTAGGTGTGAGGTGGGACTGTTCACAGAAAAGCATTTTACCTGAAAAAATGGCTGACAAATGATAGTTACTCAGGCTTAGGTATTTGGTTGACATTTTCTCAAAAATGAATTAAGATTCTTGCTTCAAAAAACACAACCAAAAATATTCACTGCCAACGATAGTCTCAAGCTTTCACAAACAAATTAAATTTTAAAAAATGTGTAACTGCCACCATAAGCTTGACAGATTTCTAATAACAAAAGACTTTAATAACTGGCAATGATGTTATTAGCTCTTATGATTTTTTGACAATGTATGATAAAATATGATAACATTTAGAAGATGTAACTCATGAACCAGTATTTTTCAAATGACCAATGTATGATGTTACATAACTATGCATGGATAAAAAGTCCATTCAAAGTAAAGACAGACCAATGAATTTTAATACAATAGTTTGAAAAGCCCCATTGATGGAGTTTCAGAGTCCACATTACAATTAACCTTTAAGAAACTACCACTTGTAAAAGACTTAATATCGTGGAGATGTCAATACTTCCCAAAGAAATCTATAGATTCAATGCAATCCCTATCAAAATCCCAATCATGTTTTATGCAGAAATAGAAAAATTCATTGTAAAGAACATAGGAAATCTCAAGGGATACAGAATAACCAAAACAATCTTGAAAAATATGATCAAAGTTGGAGGAATCACGTTTTTATTTCAAAACTTATTACAAAGCCCCAGTAATCAAAACTGTGCAGTACTGACATCAAGACAGACAACATACAGACCAGTGGAATGGAATAGAGAGCCCAGAAATAAGCCCTCGCACACTCGGTCAAATGATTTTCAAAAGGGTGTAAGACCGTTCAGTGGGGAAAGACAGTCTCTTTAACAAATGGTGCTGAGAAAACTGAGCATCCACATGCAAAAGAATGAAGTTGGATCTTTACCTCACATCACACACAAAAATTAACTCAAGATGGATCAAAGACCTAAACCTACGAGCTAAAACTATAAAACTTAGAAGAAAACATAGGGCAAAGCTTCCTTTCAACTTGGCAATGATTTCTTGGACATGACACAAAAGCACAGGCAACAAAAGAAAAAATAGATTAAGCTGAACTTGACCAAATTTAAAGGTCCTGTGCAAAGGACACTATCAGAGGAGTGTAAAGGCAACCCACAGAATGGGAGAAAAATCTGCAAGTCACACATCTGATAAGGGTCTAGTGTCCAAAATATATAAAAAATTCTCATAACTCAACATCAAAAGAAATAACCCGATTAAAAAATGACAAAGAACTTGAATAGAGACATTTCTCCAAACAAAATGACAAATGGCAAAAAAGCGCATGGAAAGGTGCTCGGCATCACTATTGTGGAAATGGGGTGAGACGCCTCCGCACACCCATTAGGATGCCTACTATAAAAAAACCAAAAACCAGAAAATAAGTATCAGTGCAGACACGGAGAAAACGGAAGCCTGTGCCGTACTGGTGGGAATGTAAAGTGTGTGGTGTAGCCAGTGAGGGGGGCACTGTGGTGATTCCTCAAAATTAAACACAGAAGGGCCGTAGGAGCCAGCAATTCCACTAAAAGACGTGAAAGTGGGGTCTGGAAGAGACATTTGCAACCCCATGTTCAAAGTAGTGTTATTCACGAAAGCCAAAAAGTGAAAGCAACCCAGTGTCCACTGTTGGATGAACAGATAAACAAATTATGGCATATACATACAATATACTATTCTTCAGCCTTAAAAAGGACATTCTGACATGTGCTACAACAGGGATGACTCTTTAAGATAGTATGCTAAGTGAAATCAGCCAGTCACAAAGGACAAATATTGTATGGTTTCTCTTACACCAGGTCCCTAGAGTTGTCAAATTCATAGAGACAGAAAGCAGAATGGTGGGTGGCAGGGGCTGGGGGAGTGCAAGTTCTTGTTTAATGGGGACAGGGCTTCAGTTTGGGAAGATGACGAAGTTCTAGAGATGCTGGTAAGTGATGGTAAAAGTTCTGAAGATGGTGGTAAGTGATGGTTGCACAACAGTGTGAATGTACTTAGTGCCACAGAACTTGAAAATAGTTAAAATGGCAAATTTTATGTTATTCATGTTTTATCAGAATTTTTAAAAAAAGAAAGAAAACCCTACAACTTGTTTTCAAATAGTACTAAAGATGAATCCACAATTACCGGAAAAGCGTGTTAAAAGTGGTCTCCATTGGCTATGGGAAAATGGACACTTGCACACATTGTGGGTAGGGACAGAAAATGGTACAGCCCACTGAGAACTTCCCAACAGCTAACACAAATACACACACATATGTGGTGTGCTCTTTGATCCGGCAACCCCATTCTAAGAATTTACCCTGAAGGAGACCACCAATATGTCAATGCATATACACAAGGTGATCCACTACAGCATTATTTATAATTGTGAAATATCTGAACCTACCCAAATATCTAAGCACAGGAGAGTGGCTGAATAAATTATGATATATACACACAATGGTGTTATATTTCAAGAGATAAGTGGAAAAAGCAAAGTATCAAAGAGTATATGGAGTATATATAGTATGGTATCTTCTAAGTGAGAAAAAAAGGCAGGGGGGAGAAAACATACATATTTCTGTTAATCTTTACAAAAAGAAACTAAGGAGAGACCAGAAAAAAAAAAATTTGTTACCTCCAAGGAAAAGGAGAAATAGACTAGAGAAACACAGGATGGAAAGACACTTGTTCAGATGTGCCTCTCTGTATAGTTTTGACGCTCTAAAACATATCAATTTTCTATATATTCAAAAAGTTAAATTCAGTAAATAAGAATGGGAATAAAAAAGAACTAAAAGTGGGCCGGCCGAGTGGCTCAGTTGGTTAAGAGCGTGAGCTCTGATCAACAGGGTCACCTGTTCGATTCCCACATGGGCCAGTGAGCTGCGCCCGAGCTGAGCTGCTGCTGAGCTGCCAATAGGCGGCAGGATGGCTCAGCTGGTGAGCGTATGTGCTCCTAACAACAAGGTTGCCGGTTCGACTCCCACATGGGATGGTGGGCTACGTCCACCTACAACTAAGATTGAACATGGCACCTTGAGCTGAGCCGCACTGAGCTTCCGACGGGCGGCCAGATGGCGACTGGACTTGGGGCTGAGCTAGCTGCGCCCTCCACAGCTAAGACTGAATAACAACAACTCGGCTGTTCACCTTCCCCAATTCCCTAACATTGTTCCCCTTCCCCGATTCCCCAATAAAATCTTTAAAGAAAGAAAATGATCTACAAAGGAACACTCCTCATGAACATAGGAGAAAAAACATTTAAAATATTAGCAAATCAAATCTACTATATAAAAAGGACAATACTGGGAGTGCCAAAAAAAACGTGTACACATGACTTGCATTCATCTTTTGTTACCAGTATATATTGAGTATTACAGTTTTAATACAGCTTTTTCCCTTTATTAAATTGTGTATACATGTTTTGGCTCCCTCCGTATGTTATAATCAGTGTGGTTTGTCCCAGGAATGAAGGCTGGCTCAGCACTGGGAAAATCAATCACCGTGCTGACTGTAATAACAGGACACTGAGTAAGAGCATCATCATCCCAATAGTGCCGAGAAAGCATCTGATAATATTCAAAACTCATCTGATTTAAATAAAAACTCTCAGCAAACAAGGAATAAAAGGAAACATTCTCAGCCTGAAAAAATACTATCTCCCAAGAATCTAAAACTAACACCATCTTTAATTATGAAAACCTGAGGGCTTTCGGTTTCCCTCTATGATTGACAACAAGGCAAGAATGGCCATTCTCACCACTTCTATTTAAAATTGTACTGGAGGGCTGGCCGAGTGGCGTGATGGTTAAGAGCTGGCTTGGGACGCCAGAGGGCCCCGGTTCGGATCCCACATATGAGGGCCAGTGACACTGCCCTCTACAGCTAAGATGCTGAACAACAGCTCGACCTGGAGCTGGGCTGCCCTGAGTCGCCGGCGACGGCGTAGGCTGCAGCCCCTGCTGCAGTGGGTTGCCATGGGCTACCGTGTGTAGCCAGCAGCCAGCCTGAGTGGCCAGCAGCCGCCGTGAGCGGCCGTCCAGAAGCCGGCAACTGATCTGCCTCACCCAGGAAGAGCGCAATGATGGTGCTAACTTGGGCCAGTGAAGCAACGTCCTCCACAACTAGACTGAAGAACAAAAGGACAACAACTTGTCTGTTCCCCTTCCCCCGATTCCCCAGCACTGTTCCCATCCCCCAATTCCCAATAAAAATCTTTTAAAAAATAATAATAAAAAAATACAATAAAATAAAATTGTACTGGAGGTCTTAGTGATGCAGTAAGGCAAGAAAAAAAGAAACAGATGAATGAATTAATTAATTAATTAACAAATGAGTGAATGAAATAAAAAGCACATGGAAAGAAAAAAATCCAAAAGGTGATTCTAAAGTTTATATGAAAATGCAAAGTAAAAGAGCTAAAATATTTTTTTATGGAAAACGTTGAAAGGCTTCCTGTCTTATTTATTATAAGGTTACAGTAACTCTGACACTAATGTACTACCAAAACGATAGACATATGGATCAATGGAAAAATAGTCTAGAAACAGACTGATGCATATAAGGTCAAATGATGATCGTCAAAAGTGCCAAGGAAGGGCCGGCCGAGTGGCTCACTGGTTAAAAGTTGGCTTGGGAGCGCAAGCTCTGAGCAGCAGGACTGACGATTCGGTTCCCACATGGGCCAGTGACACTGCCCTCTACAGCTAAGATGGTGAACAACAGCTTGACCTGGAGCTGGGCTGCCGTGAGCTGCAATGAGCTACCATGAGTGGCCGGCACTGGTGTGAGCTGCCATCAGCTGCCGTGACCAGCTGTCCAATGGCTGGCAAGCGACTGCCTCACCCAGGAAGAGCGCAATGATCACAATACCAACGTGGGCCAGTGAAGCGACGTCCTCCACAACTAGACTGAAGAACAAATGGACAGCAACTTGTCTGTTCCCCTCCCCCGATTCCCCAATTAAAAAAAAAAAAATCTTTAACAAAAAAAAAGTGCCAAGGTAACTCAAAGGAGAAACGACAATATTAAAAGAATGACAACTATAACCATACCACACACAAAAATTAACTCAAAATTTATATAAAAACTAAACCTAGAAAGTTTCTAGAAGCTTGAGCAAGGCAGACACAAAAAGCACAAGCCATAAAAGAAATGATAAATCAGGTTTAAAATTAAAACCTTTTTAACTTTTCAAAAGACACTGCTAAGAAAATGAGAAGGCAAGCCGCATACTAGAAGGAAATACTCACCATACATCTGGCAAATTCTATAAGAACATACACAGAACTCTTACAACTCAATAACAGATGACAGACATCCTAATTTAAAAATGGGCCAAAGACTGAAAAGCTACTTCACAAAAGATACATAGATATGAAACAAGAACACACGAGAGAATGTTCAATACCGCTGCACGGCCACGAGCACACACCCACGAGAAAACACCCACGAGAACGGGGAAATGAGGACCGACAAGCGCTGCCACGCATCTGATCAGCCAACCAAGGGTGACTTTCGTCTTGGAGCGCTCTGGCACGCAAACTCTGAAAAAGGCAGCTGCCGCGCTGTAGGATGCTCTACAGAGAGGCCCACGGAGCCAGGCACTCAGGGAGGCCTCAGTCCAACAGCCCACCAGCAAAGGAGTGGGTCCGGGTATGTGAGCGAGCTAGAAAGCACAGCCTTGTCAGCGAAGCCTGTGAGACCCGGAGTCCGAGGACCCGGTTGGGCCAGGCCAGGATCTGTGACCCACAGAAACATGAAGTAATAAATGCTACTGCTAAAGGCCACTAAGTTTGGGGTACCTGTTACACAGCATGGGTAACTAGTATACATGCATCATCTCTAATCTCCCCCAGGAACCCAGGGAGGAAGTGCCCTCAGCTCCGTCCTACAGATGAGGACCTCAGCTGAGCGAGGAAGCAACTCCGCAGAGGCAGGCTGCAACCCGCCCTCAGGCCCGCGTCCTCCTCCCCACACACTGCCTCACTCTCCAGGATGGCCCCACGGCGTTTCCAAGAGGGCAGCAGATGGGGTCCTCGCTGGTGCTGGTCAGGCTCCACAGCAGCGCTATGTACAGACCCTTAACCCCCAGCCCCTCACCAAGACAGAACGCAAACCCCAGGCCTCTGCCCCTGCCCCTAAAGTGTGTAAAGTCCCCCCACTAGGAGCTAAAGCACAATGAAAATAGAGGGAAAAAGCAGCTCGGACCTCACCAGCTGGGTCCGGCTTGGGCTTCCTTCTCAACTCTTGAGATAGCGAGAAGAGTCATCTATGTCCCTGGTGCTTTACTGTAATTCAGACCCAGGGAGGAGGCTGCAGTGTCCCCTAGCAGGAAAGAGCATGGGAAACAGTTTGGGGACAGGCAAGCTTAGGATACACAAGGCCCAGAGAGAATGTGGGTTTGTGGGAGGGGTGAATGACAAGACAAGGCTGAGACGCAGGCTGCACCCAAGCTACCTCACCAAGCTGCAAATCAGTGACCTTCGAAATGTGGCTTACTGGGCTCCGGCAGTGTTTCTAAAATCAGGGCATTTCACATAAAACTCCACATGCTTAGCTTCTCTTGAAGACTGGGAGTATCTCACAACACTGGTCACAATCCTTGCAGAGCACCCATCAGCCGGGGCTCGGCAGGCCTGGCCGTGTTACACAGTACGGGCACTCCGGTTCATCCCTCTGCTGTCACCAGGCCCGTGTGGGGAAGTCAGGCCTGGCCCGGCATCCACTGTGGTACAGGACCCACACAGCGCGGGGTGTTCACGTGAACGGCTGACAGAAGGGGGATACCAATGGTGATGGCCCTTACAGATGGGACGCCTGAAGACCGGGCAGTCCAAGGGGTCTGTTAGGAAGTCGGAACAGGCAGTAGGAATCCGATACAACACAGGAAACCATCCTCTCTGGATGGAAACACAGCAGTGTTTCTCAAAGAATGAGGAGGCGGACCTCTGAAAAGCCCTCGTTTATTTCCAGGTGGTCATAAAGAGTGAGTTTGTTTTCACTTTTAATAATACCAGTGCAATCCAGAATTAGGAGGGAGGTAGCTCATTATTTACAAATCCACACTGGGGGCCGAAAGGGAAGGTCCCCAGAGACTGCAATCACTCCCCCTTGCATCCTCCTCCTCAGATAAGAGCTCTGAGTCAGGGACACAGCTGAGGAATTCGCAGACACCCTCAGAAAGGCCATCAGCTACCAAAGTGGGAGAGGAGCAAAGTGCAGGATGACAGTGAGACTGGGCGCACTTTGGGTGAAGTTTAAAACAAACTCTTCCTCAGGAGGGTGGGGCAAAGGGTGGCTTTTCTCCCACCTGCCTCTGCTCCCACACGAATGTCCTGCCCCAAGGGAATGAGAGAAAAGATGTCATTAATAAATTTATTTCAACTTTCTTTTCAATGGTGCTGAAAAGTATATGCAAATCCAGCCATAATTAGGTTTAAAAATTCCATTTCATGGAATAATCAGACTTCAAAAAACTCAATTTTAGTTTTAATCAGATTTTAACAAGGATATTAAGTCCATTTCATTTAGAAAAGGGGAAAACTGTGAATTTAACACAAAATGTATTCAAGCTTGGCCCTTGGAGATAATTAAATAAAATTAATTTGGCAAGGGTTGTCAGTTAATGGAAGCGCTCCAAAGCGCGGTTGTTTCTGGTGGAAACAAAAGCAGCTCCTCTAACGCACAGACATCAGCTCTCACTGAGGAGCGGTACCTGTTCGAGAAGCAGGAAGACGGGCTCTGAAGCGACCTACGCGTCAGAAAGCCTCGCATGGCCGAGGAGGAGAGGCGTCGGGCAGCGTGAGGCGCACCCCCAGTCCGGAGCGGCCCGGACACAGGGGACTGGACTAGGCTGACCGCTGCAGCGAGGAGAGGCGAGCGGCAGACGTGTGCGGCTCCGCTCTTCCGTGGGTCCTGCAGCGGCTGCGGGCACCTGGTCCCACTCCAGCCCCCTCCCCTGGCAGCCATCAGGGAATGCAACAAGGTGCCCCGGCCAGCTCTGGCAGGCCACCACCTCAGGAAAGACCGCCTGCCCTCCTGGAAGGCTCCCCAACCCTCCTGCCCCATCCCCAAGCCCTTGCAGCACCCTGGAACAACAATGCTCTGTCGGTGTCAGTAGTGCGGGGACCACACTACCTTGTTCTCTGTGACATCTCCAACTCAGGGTCTGCCACGTCATGACCGCTCAACAAATATCTGCTCAATGGAACAGATGCGAGCACAACACCCGTGGCTGGGAGCTCTCAGCCACCAAAAAGAAGGCAAGGCAGAAACAAGCACTTCTCAGCACTGGGAGCACCTCATGCTCCTGAGCCAGCTCCTCCAGACGCTCCAGGCCCCTCAGTAAGTAAGACTCACCGTTCGACAGCGAGACCAATGGACAGGCGCTAAACCTGTGACTCGGGTGCCCGATCGAGCACCGGGTTCACGTCTACTAACGACCCTTGAACAAGGTCACATCTGCGACCAGCTTCTCCTGCACCAGAAAAGAGGAGAGAGAGCAATCGCCACGATCCTACGTGTGCAGAAGGCCACACGGAAAACAAGTTGTAGGGAAAAGACAGGGCAGGGCTCTGAGTTGGCTGGTCAGTCCTATACCCTAAAGCAGCGGTCAGCAGTATATGGCCTTCAAGCCAAATCAGCCCAACACCTTTTTGTAAAAATAAAGTTTTACTGGCATATGGCCACACCCGTTCATTTACATACTGTGGCAGCTTACCCACCAGCTCCTGGCTTTGTCCTGGCTGGTCCCAGTTTTGGCATGAAAAGTCCCACTATTAGGCCAAAAGGGAGGGCTGGTCGCCCTATCCACGCTACGAAGCCAAGCTGGGTGCGTGCTACAGACCCTACAGGCCACAAAGCCCTGACTACTCACGACCTGACCCTCCATGGAAAAAATTCTCCAGCCTTTACCCCAAATCCATCCCACCACAGGGACCCACTATTCAGTTATGAAAAGTCAGAAAGAAAATCCAGCCTACTAAACGGATAAAACAAGACAAAGTACATTGTCCTTAAGTCTTTGTAGCCTGAGACTCAAGCTTAGATATGAGGTTTGATCGAAAAATTCGGTGAAGGTTTAA